>NW_022589706.1:35553944-35887689 GCF_004348235.1 Phoca vitulina
GTGGATGGAACTGGAGGGTGTTATGCTGAGCGAAATAAGTCAATCAGAGAAAGACATGTGTCATATGACCTCACTGATATGAGGAATTCTTAATCTCAGGAAACAAACTGAGGGTTGCTGGAGTGGGGGGTGGGGTGGGAGGGAGGGGATGGCTGGGTGATAGACACTGGGGAGGGTATGTGCTATGGTGAGCGCTGTGAATTGTGCAAGACTGTTGAATCACAGATCTGTACCTCTGAAACAAATAATACATTTTATGTTAAAAAAAAAAAAGAAGATAGCAGGAGGGGAACAATGAAGGGGGGAAATCGGAGTGGGAGACAAACCATGAGAGACGATGGACTCTGAAAAACAAACTGAGGGTTCTAGAGGGGAGGGCGGTGGGAGAATGGGTTAGCCTGGTGATGGGTATTAAAGAGGGCACATTCTGCATGGAGCACTGGGTGTTATGCACAAACAATGAATCATGGAACACTACATCAAAAACTAATGATGTAATGTATGGGGATTAACATAACAATAAAAAATTTAAAAAAAAAAAAAGAATGTTCAGTATTTGAGCACCTGGGTGGCCCAGTCAGTTGAGTGTCTGACTCTTGATTTCAGCTCAGGTCATGATCTCAGAGTCGTGGGATCAAGCCCCGGGGCCAGCTGCGTGTTCAGTATGGATTCTACTTGTCTCTCTCCCACTGCTTCTCCCCCTATTCATGCTCTCTCTCTCTCTCAAATAAACAAATGAAATCTTCAAATTACTTATCTGATGCCTCTTTTCATGTATTTTTAAACAATGGTTTAGAAATGAAAATATTCCTAAGGTTTTCTTTTCCCCTATGATGTCCATGGCAGTGGGGCGGGGATCTATTTGATTTTTTGTTAATTTTCACTCTACCCGCGAATAAATGTCATAGCATCACACTAATTGACTTGCTAGCTTCCTGCCAGAATATTTGTAGAGAAATTTTTATTTATGAAAGTGCTTGCAAAATGCTACTTGAATTCCTTTCTGCATCTACCATGTCATATAGCGTTCCCTTCCTTTTCTTTTGGGAAACTTGCCACCTTTTTTTTTAAGATATTATTTATTTATTTGACAGAGAGAGACACAGCGAGAGAGGGAACACAGGCAGGGAGAGTGGGAGAGAGAGAAGCAGGCCTCCCGCAGAGCAGGGAGCCCGATGTGGGGCTCGATCCCAGGACCCTGGGATCATGACCTGAGCCAAAGGCAGATGCTTAATGACTGAGCCACCCAGATGCCCCTGCCACTTTTTTTTTTTAACTTACCACTTTTTATTTTCATTTTTTATTTGTTATTTATTTTTAACAGTTTTATTTTTTATTTTATTTTTTATTTATTTGAGAGAGAGAGAGAGCAGGGTGAGGGGCAGAGGGAGAAGCAGACTCCCCGCTGAGCAGGGAGCCCGACACATGGGACTACATCCTGGGACTCTGGGATCACCACCTGAGCCGAAGGCTGACGCTTAACCGACTGAGACACCCCGGTGCCTCAAGCTTACCACTTTTTAAAAACCATTGTTTAATCCTTATAAAGTTCCCCCATTGTTTGTCAATGAATCAAACAATAAAAACTTAAGTGCTTTAAATTTTTTTTATCCATATAGCACATATATTTTCTGAACTTCCAAAAATTTAGGTTAAGTGCCTGATAACCATCAGTAAATACCATAAAGTCTATCCTGTGTCAGTTATAATAATGATAATATGAGACATATTAAAACACTTAGAGAAATTTTTGTGTAATATTAATGCAAATATATATATACACATATATACTCGAGTATACATAATTATATATAAAAGTGCTCTTTTAAATAGTGCAACCAAATCAGACATAAATTCTTTATGATGGGATAGCTCATAATGGCTAAGCATCCTATAGAAGAAATCTTCTGTTGCTATGGTAAAGGTCTAGAAATATCACCTTCTAAATGTTGTCAAATAATTTATTTTTTTTTAAATAATTGATTTCTTGTTCAGTGGAATATGTGATTAATGTATATGAGATCATCTTCCATTAATAAAATATTATATTTGTTTTGTCTTACTTCATTTTCTATACATATTTTAGATATTTAGGAGCTTTATATTTTAATACTATTTTATTAATTGGGATACCTTTATCAATAAGATCCTAATTTTGTCCAAAATATCTTACTGGTGGTATGTTCATATTCTGCCATTTTTCTTCTTTTTCACCATTACAAAGAGGGTTCCATTCTAAACAGATCCATTGGGACGCCTGGGTGGCTCAGATGGTTAAGCATCTGCCTTCAGCTCAGGTCATGATCCCAGGGTCCTGGGATCGAGCCCCACATCGGGCTCTGTGCTCAGCAGGGAGCCTGCTTCTCCCTCTCCCTCTGCCTGCCTGTCTGCCTACTTGTGATCTCTCTCTCTGTCAAATAAATAAATAAAATCTTAAAAACAAAAAAACAAAAAAAAACAGATCCATTGTGTGAAAATGGGAATTTAAAGAAGAGATAAATCAAGGATTAAATCATGACTTTATTAGTGGATTACTCCAAGGGACTTTTTAGAATAGTATTCAACTAGATCTATTTCCACGCAACAAACTGCTTTTCAGAAGTAAAAGACATGACTTAAAGAAAGACACCTATATTCAGTACAATCCCCTTTGTCTATTTCTCAATAAAAATATCTTTGAATTCAGCAGTCAAGAGCCTATATAGTGGTTACTTTTCAGATTGGATTTTTAAATTAAATTATTTAAAGGAATGAACACGTCATCTGTCTCTGTTGAAATGTTTATCTAGTACCCTGGTGAAATCACTTTGAAATTAAAACTCTCTTAGATTTTAATGTGCATTTTATTTTTATTTTTATTTTTATTTTTCAAAGATTCCATCTATTTGACAGAGAGAGACACAGGGAGAGAGGGAACACAAGCAGGGGGAGTGGGAGAGGGAGAAGCAGGCTTCCTGCCGAGCAGGGAGCCCGATGCGGGGCTCCATCCCAGGACCCTGGGATCACGACCTGAGCCAAAGGCAGACGCTTAATGACTGAGCCACCCAGGCGCCCCTTTAATGTGCATTTTAAAGTGTTGCTCGGGTAAGTATGAATTTGTAACTGGAAAGGGATATAGTCCCTCTAAAAGAAAACAAAACAGTTTTTAATCCGTTTCCAGTTTGTGAGTTGAAGGAAAGTTGGTGGGAAAATGGAGGCATTCTATTTAAATTCATCGCTACCACCTATCAAACTCATTATCTCATTTGAGAAAGGAATTCATGAATTATCCAAAGAACTGGGAAATCTGATGGTGGGGGACAGTTACATGATCATACCACTAGCAAAGGGGTATGCCATATGACTGATCTCCTTGGGGGGCTTCTGTCTGCTGATAGAGAAACAGAAAAACAAAGGACAAAGGAAAGTCTCTTTAATTAATCCTACCAGCCAAGCAAAATAAATAGATCATTTGTTTCAGCAACAGAAGCAAACTGTTAACAATTGAGAAAAGCCACCTGCAGGTGTTTTTGAACACAAGCTGCCCCAGAGCCCAAAATTACTATTGTTTAACACAAAGGTCAGCACATTTTTTCTCTGAAGGGCCAGATAGTAAATATTTTTGGCTTTGCGGGCCATCTGGTCTCTGTCACAACCACTCTGTCACTGTAGCACAAAAGTAGCCATGGAGAATCCAAAATGAACACACAAGGCTGTGTTCCAATAAAACTTTATTCATGGACATGGAAATGGAACTTTAATTTTCATGTGTCCAGGTTAATATTCTTCTTCTTTTGATTTTTTCAATCATTTAAAAATTTAAAAATCATTCTTAGCTTTCAGACCTGAGAGGTAGGGGGTCAGATTTGCCGATGGGCTCTAGTACGGACTCCTGGTCTAACATAATTCTAATTCGTAGAAAACAACTACAACAACAATTTTGGGGGGGGGTACCTAGTATGTGACAGGTACTATGCTAGACCTGAGGACCATAATGGCTGACAAGATAGACATGGTCCCTGTCCTCATGGAGCACACAAATATACAATTAGAGAGAGTAATAAATGGCTATGAAGGAAGAGTACAGAGTACTCTAAATCATGACTTATAATCCAGACAAGGAGGTCAGGGAAGGTTTCCCTAAGGAAGTAGTCTTTGGTAAGGACTGAAAAATGAATATGAATTGATGAGGAGAAGTGGGGGGTGGGGAGGAGAGAAATCTTTCTGGTAGAAGGCATAGCACGTGCACCACCTTGATGGCACTGAAAGGCCTCTGTCCCTGGAAAATACAAAGTGAAGGGAAAAGAGACAAGCGGTTAAATTGGAGAAACAAGTAAAAGCAAAAGCATTCAGGGCCCGGTAGGTTTTAATTCAAAGTCATAGAAAGTCATGACATGGTCAAATTTGCATTTTTAAAAGATCACTGGCTATAGTATGGAGAATTGATTAGTAGAGGGCAACAGTGGACTACAGGTAGTCAGAGGCTTCTTGGCCCTGGACTCTATGCCCTAGAGCCAAATACTACTATTTCAGCTATGCCAGGCACTGTTCTTAATACTTTACATGTATTATCTCACTGAAATTTCACAATAACCCATAAGAAGGCACTACCACCCTCCCTTTATCGAAGAGGAGACTACATCTCAGTTCTTCCCTTAGTGCACCCTCAGTTGTCTCTATGTTATAGAACTCTGGGACGTAATTGCAGGAGAAAAGTTAAGAGTGAGGAGAAAAGAGAGGCAGAAAGAAATGAAGAAGGTGTGTTCTATGGGACCATAGCCATGGCTCAGACCCAAGTCTCTTTCTCAAGAGATTATATTATTTACAGGGGATGAGGCCCAAATTCAAGGAGGTGGCTGCCTTGGGTATTTGTGGCTCAGTCGGTTAAGCGTCTGCCTTCAGCTCAGGTCATGATCCCAGGGTCCTGGCATCGAGCCCTGCATGGGGCTCCCTGCTCAGCGGGGAGTCTGCTTCTCCCTCTGCCTGCCAGTCCCCCTGCTTGTGCTCTCTCTCTTTCTCATTCTCACTCTATCTCAAATAAATAAATAAAATCTTTTATTTTATTTTATTAACATGTAATGTATTATTTGTTTCAGGGGTGCAGGTCTGTGATTCATCAGTTTTACACAATTCACAGTGCTCACCATAGCACATACCCTCCCAATGTCTATCACCCAGACCCCCCCTCCCTCCACCCTCCTCCCCTCCAGCAACCCTCAGTTTGTTTCCTGAGATTAAGAGTCTCTTATGGTTTGTCTCCCTCTTTGGTTTCCTCTTGTTTCATTTTTTCCTCTCTTCCCCTGTGATCCTCTGCCTTGTTTCTCAAATTCCACATATCAGTGAGATCATAGGATAATTGTCTTTCTCTGATTGACTTATTTTGCTTAGCATAATACTCTCTAGTTCCATCCATATCGTTGCAGATGGCAAGATTTCATTTTTTGATGGCTGCATAATATTCCATCGTATATATACCACATCTTCTTGTCCATTCATCTGTCAGTGGACACCCAGGCTCTTTCCATAGTTTGGCTATTTACCCCAAAGATACAAATGTAGTAAATAAAATCTTTTTTAAAAAAATACTCATTCTTTCTCTACAGAAAAATCCTCAATGTAATGTTCGGGACACACTTACACTTAAAAGGTCCCCCTTGTTTATCTCAAATTCAGACCTAACTGGGTGTCCTGTATTTAACCTGGCAAGCCTACACTGTGAAAACAAACACATTTCCTCCTATAAAACTAGATGTCAGCTGGAGACACCTGGACCCTTAAGATTTAGAAAATGAGCCTGATGAGGTGCCTGGGGGGCTCAGTTGGTTAAGCGTCTGACTTCAGCTCTGGTGGTGATCTTGGGGTCCTGGGATGGAGTCCCACACCAGACTGTGCTCAGCAGGGATTCTGCATGTCCTTCTCCCTCTGCCCCTTCCCCAGCTGGTGCTCTCTCTCTCTGTCAAATTAATGAAGTCTTAAAAAACAAAACAAAACAAAAAAACAAAAGCAAAAAAAATGAGCCTGAACACCTTATATAAGTCCAAAGGCCTTCCCAAGGATTTTTGTGAATTACCCAGGCAAGGGTGTGGAATTAGGGGTTCTGATTTCACCTTTGCTTCCAGGCTCAGTCTTTCTCACTGAAGACTCCCTTCTGAGTTCTTTTAATATCAAGAAAGCCAGCAAACATTATGGAAACATTATGAGGTGGAAGGATTCACAGGAGAGCAGAGTTGAGTGGAGCCACCCTCGGGCACAGCCTCGCAAACAGCTCAGAGCAGTATTTCATTATACACTCTGTTCCTCAGAGTCCCTTCAGCCGCCTACCACCAATGCTTTCTCATGGTCCTGTGCCATGATCCCTGGGTCCTGCTCACCCTCCTGACATGCCTTTTCCCCTCCTCCTTCTTCTCAACTTTCTTGCGGTAGCCAAGAATTTCTCTCCTCTTACAGAGCAAATTCCCAAACTAAGCAGGTTGGACTCCTTTTCTAAAGCTTTGTCACCAGCTGATTTGCAAGACCTCAGGGTCTCAGTCACTTGTTGAGACATTCTTTCAGAACAAAGACAGTCTGAAATTGTCCCTAAGAAGAATTCTGATGCTAGCAAATGAGACAATAATCACTTTTTTCTTAAGTTGTTACAATAATTTTCTGCCAGCATGCAGGAAAAAGAAGGATATCTCTTTTGGTTGTATCCAATGGGGCCTGTTTTTACTCGTTATATTGTCCTTTTTCTTGGGAGACGTTTAACTGCTTTTTACCCTGTGACAACATACATCAAAAGTTCAGAAAAAAACAAATAGGCAGCATTTGGGATCCCGTTATGGATTCCAGATAAACCTGTATTTTTTTTCTCTGCTTTGAAATCTAATTCAAAATTAAAGCAAGTTACTTTTCTCAAGGTAAAGAAAGAAAGTTTTGGGAAACACATCACCATTTGCTGTAGCTGGAAGCACAGCCTGCTCCTTTCGGGGAGAAAAAAAAGAATGAAATATGCTATCACACGAACTCCTCAGAAGGCAGAAAGATGAAAAAAATAGGCTCTGTGGAACCAGAGCCTTGGCTCACATCCTATCCCATTATCTTTTCCAAGAATTATCTTCTAACTTTGCCTTTACTTGCCTATTTTCCAGGTTGTCCCGAGATACTGCAAAAACCATGTACAGACACACAGTATATATAGAGATCCCGCCAGCCAACTAGAATAATAATATGAAGATTTGCGAGTACATGTTTCTGTGAGGTCATCTACAGCAAGATGAAGTAGAGTACTTAGTCAGTCTACAGGTACATTTAAAAATAGCTTAACTACAATTATCTTGATATTTAGCTGTCTATTGGTTAGTGGGGTTCTTTTGTTTGAACTATCCAAATAAAAGCCTTAATGCTTTACTGCCTCTCTGCAAGTGTAAATTTGGCCTGAGTTTCAGTGTGTTGATAAACTGAAATATATATATATTTATATATATATCTCACATATATTAATTATGTAAATGACAAGCAGATTAGTAATCCAGTAGCTACACTGGTCATATAATCACAGAGAAGAACAGGCTCAAGCTCAAGGAGCAGAACAAAATGCAATTGATTTGTCATTTTTTCAGAACATTATCACCTCAGAAATTATCTTCTACATATAATAAAAATACCAATATAGTAAATATTTTTATCAGCCAACTGAAAAAATAAAATCCTCTTTCAGTAAACTTATACCTTTAACATAGAAAAAAGTCACAACAACTGAACACTATGTTAAATTATCCTTCAAAGAGACATCGTCCCTTTAGAGAATTAGGCTCTTTCACTTGGTCAGGAAAACAATATCAATCTTTATCTGTGAGGGTTTTTTTCCCCCCCTCAAGAAAATCCTCAACCTTCTACATCTTGGTATTTTAGCAGGTCACTTTTTCCATAAAAAAAAAAAAGTTTTGCAAACCATATGTAGATATCTGATCACTGTTGTGAAATCCCACTCAACACAATTTAGTATTTTAGGTCTATTTATAGAAGTCCTGCTATGTGAACATTTTTAGCCTGTACGATGTCAGCCTGGTAATTTTCATGCAAGTAAGAAAACAATTTGTTCCAGCCTCCAAAACGGTACTGACATCAAAAGTGTCCTTCACACTGGAGAACTTGTGACTGAAGAGCTTCCAGCAAAAGCAGTAAAAATGGTGGCAACAGCATGTCTGAAAGTGGCGGTGCTAATGGGAGGGCAGTGGCTCTTCCTGCCCCTCATGATGGAGGCAGCTGTCACTGCTGAGGGATGGTGAGAGAGAAAGCGTCTAGACTTCAAGTTAATCTCTGCCCCGGCATGGAGATTCTGCCACCCTCAGGGGATCTGAGCTGGTGTTGTTTTATTTTTTTTTATTTTTTTAAAGATTTTATTTATTTATTTGACAGAGAGACACAGCGAGAGAGGGAACACAAACAGGGGGAGTGGGAGAGGGAGAAGCAGGCTTCCCGCAGAGCAGGGAGCCCGACGCGTGGCTCGATCTCAGGACCCTGGGATCATGACCTGAGCCGAAGGCAGACGCCTGACCATCTGTGCCACCCAGGTGCCCCTTGGTGTTGATTTTAATGGCAGTGCCATTACAGACCCCAACCTATTTTTCTAGACCTCAACTTCCACTATTCCCTAATATTTGGACCAAATTGGTCTATATGCTGTTCTCCAGGTTCCTTTATCGCCCTTGCCTATAGCACTGAAAAAAGTTCTCAGGAGAGTAGAGTCCAAGGTTAATGGAGAGGTCAAGAGAGTAGTCCTTAATCATAGTGACATTAGAGCAGCTGAGATAGAGAAGCCGGGCTGAAGCCCCTATAACCTGCCCTAAGAAATCTATAAATGCATCTGGAGAGGGTGAGAATTAGATAGACAACAGAATCATTAAGACTGCTCAGCTTATTCTATACCCATGGCCCAACAAGCCAAGTGGAACATAAATTATTTTCAGTGTTTGGAGACTGCATTGAAGTGTCTTTAAGGAATCTGGAAATGAGAGGTGTCTAAAGGTCATCTTGGAATTCATTGTACAACCAGCACAAAATGAATCACAGAGGAGAAATCCAAAGTCACCTAACACTACAAAATTTGTCTGTAATGGATAAAATGTGCCATCATACCTAATAAGACAAGAGTCCAACAGAATGGGGGTGGTTTGCCACAGAGGCAGGGAAGAAGAGTCCCAGAAAACTGCTGATGGCCTTCATCCAAGCCCTTACCGAGAGAGAACACCATGATTGAAGGAGTCCATTTGTCAATCCCAGTGGCAGGAATACTATTATTATGCATGTTCTACATGGACTAACTTACTTTTTAAAAAAGATTTTATTTATTTATTTATTTATTTGAGAGAGAGAGAGAGCATGAGCAGGGGGAGGGGCAGACAAAGAGGGACAGGCCGGCTCCCTGTTGAGCAGGGGGCCCAACATGGGGTGCAGCTCGATCCCACAATCCTGAGATCATGACCTGAGCTGAAGTCAGGTGCTTAACCAACGGAGCCACCCAGGTGCTCCCTAACTTACTGACTTCTTAAAAATCTCATGTAGTGCACATAAAATTAAAAAAGGACAAGAACCATATTATCCTCTTAATAGATGGGGTAACGGGGTGATGGGCATTAAGTAGGGCACGTGATATAATGACCACTGGGTGTTATGTAAGACTGATGAATCACTGACCTCTACCCCTGAAACCAATAATACATTATATGTTAATTAATTGAATTTAAATTTTAAAAAATACCATGTAGTGCTATATTGTTCAAGGTTCTGTGTTGCAAATGACAGATACCAACCCCAAAGAGCTTAAGCAAGAAGAGGAGCTTTATGAGAGAACACAGGGATGTCTCCACAAAGAGTAAAGCTGCTGAGCCTCAGAAGGACCTGGAATAGGGAGCCAGCAGGCACTGCTCCAGCTTCTCTCTGGTGCCTATGGTCCTGGTTTCTGCTTCATTCCCCTTCCCCTCTCTCTACAGACCAGCCTCAACTGGTTCTGGTAGCACACGCACAGGCATCATTAGTCTATAATGGCAATCTCCCATCCAGAGTTTGTTGTTTGTTTTTTTTTAAAGATATTTTTTATTTATTTATTTGACAGAGAGATAGAGAGCACAAGTAGGCAGAGCGGCAGGCAGAGGGAAAGGGAGAAGCAGGCTCTCTGCTGAGCAGGGAGCCTGATGCGGGGCTCTATCCCAGGACCCTGGGATCATGACCTGAGCCGAAGGCAGCCACTTAACCGACTGAGTCACCCATGTGCCCCTCCCGTCCAGAGTTTGTATCGCTTCATTCAAGCAAACAGACCAGACCGGATGGGATCTCTGAGTCTAATTGCAAATGTCTGGGTGAGAGAATCTGATTAGCCCCACCTAAATAAAGAATCCACCCCTTACCCACTTTCCTGTGCACAGTGGTACCAGGTCATAACATAACATGGATAGTAAAGGCCCACGTTTACAGAAGGAAGGAAGGTAGGGGGAAAGGGAAAGTGGTTATTCTTAGAGGAAGTGACCTACGAAGACATTCCAAAAAGTATCTTCTACAGGTATGGACCATTATTATCCCCATTTGTTTTAAAAGATTTTATTTTTACTTATTTGTCAGAGAGAGAGAGAGAGAGCACAAGCAGGGGGAGCGGCAGGCAGAGGGACCCTGGCATCATGACCTGAACTGAAGGCAGATGCTTAACGGACTGAGCCATCCAGGCGTCCCTATTATCCCCATTTTACAGGTGAGAAAATTAAGGCATTTGAGCTTATGCAACCTGCCCAAGGTCACAGAGCTAGTCAGTGGCAAGCTCAGGATTTGAAGTCAAGTCTGTCTGAGTCTTAATCACTATGTTGTAATGCATCTCTTATCCTTATTCATCAAGCAACCACTTTATTTAATAACCTTCTTATGAGGGACTACTACAGGCATGTGGTGATTATACAGACTCCATATTTTCTAATTCTCATGATGATTATAGTTCTCATGATAAACTAATAAGTTGGCATTCTGGTTCATATGTCATTATTATAAGTTTGGGTAAGGTCAGTCCAGTCTTAAGAAATGGATCTGTTCTTCATATGTTGGTAAAATTGGATTTCAGAGCCTATTAAGCCTAGGACCGAGTCCCTTGACAATGACAGCTGTGATGGTTGTAAATTCCACCATTTGGGTCAAGCACACTCCTGGGAAGTTACTTCAAGGACAGTTGCTGGTCTTTCTGTCATGACAATCCTCTTCTTACTGAATGAAACATTTTGATTTATAATGATTGAATCTCTTTCTCTATTAGCCTAACAACAACAACAACAAGATGCTAGGTTTTTGTTTACAAACTGGGGAATTTTTATTTTCCATTCATCTGTGCATTCCACAATTACTATTAATGCCAATCATGTGCCAAGCAATGTGCTAGGTACTGTGAATGCAGTGAACAACACAAGCGTGGCCTTTGCCCTCAGGTTGCCTGTAATATAGACTAGCTTAGAATTTGAGGCAAGTAGAATTTCTGCCAACAGATTTTGAAAGGAGAATGAGAATGAAGGGAAAAAGTAGTAAATGGAAAAGAAATATGTGGGCCTTTTCCCACAGGAGAGATGAAGAACAAGGGAGTCGAGAAGAAGAGTCCTGGGTTGATTAAGAAATAACCCAGATGGGCGGCTGGGTGGCTCAGTTGGTTAAGCGACTGCCTTTGGCTCAGGTCATGATCCTGGAGTCCCAGAATCGAGTCCCACATCGGGCTCCCTGCTCAGCAGGGAGTCTGCTTCTCCCTCTGACCCTCATTATCTCTCTATCTCATTCTCTCTCTCAAATAAATAAATAAAATCTTAAAAAAAAAAAAGAAAGAAAAGAAATAACCCAGAGATGGATTTCATGAGTGTTTATCAATATATTAATCACGAGAGCAGCATCTTCCATCTCACATTCCACTGGAAAAGAGAAGTACACTGTGACCCAAATAATCCAAATCAAGAGAGCCTTGGCTAAGGAGCAACTACCATCAGCGGCAGCTGAGGAACTGTCTGATATGATTATGAGCTTTCAGACATGTCTACGGAGTTCACTGCCTCATCAACAATCAATCAACAAATATATATAAGATTGCAAATGCAATTTGATTCGATTGATAGCTCTAGCTCTGAGACCCAGTGTGCTTAATAAACCACAACACTGCTAAGTTTTTGTCTATCCTAAAAGCAAATTCAGATTCTCTACAAGCCCTATTTCCCTCCTGTGACAGGAACACGTTTGGTATGTTCAAAGAAGAGCAGAAAGTCCAAGTTGCCAAATCAGAGTGAAGGAGAGGGACAGTTAGAGGGATGAGGTCAGAGAGGTGGGCCAATCATTACAAATCAAAATGTTTCATTCAGTGACTCATTAGGGCCTTGTAAACATGGATAAAGACTGAGTTTGTATTCTTAAATGTAATGCAAAGCCATTGTAGGGCTTGACTCCGATGAATGACATGATCTGATGTACCAATTAAAGGAGATCATTCTGGATTCTGTGTAATGAATGAATTGTGTAAGGGTAAGAATTGAAATAGAGAGACCTGTTAGAAGACTATTGTAAAAGACTGGAGGAGAGATTATGCTATTCTGGACTTGAGTGGCAACAATAGAGATGGTGAGATTTCATTAGATCCCGGATATATTATGAGGATACAGCTGATAGGACTTGATGATGGACAGAGTACAGTGAAAAGAAAGGAGTTCAGGATGACTTGCAGGTCAGTGGAGTGAAAGGTAAGTGCCGATTTTTGAGAAGGGGAACACATGGAAAGAAGCAGGTTTGGGGAAAGAAATCAAGAGTTGAAGTTAGAGATACCAAGTAGACATACAAGGCGAGTTATTGAGTTAGAGCTGGACTATAAGTCTGGAGCTCAGGGGAGTAGTTAGGGCCAGAGGGATAAACTGGGAAGCTTCAGTGTGTAGATGGTATTCAAGGCCATGGGACTAAGTGAGAGCGTCTAGGAAATGAGCACAAAGAGCATAGATGATTTTTTTTTTAAAGCCAATAACTGAGCCCTGATGTGCCAACCATTAACAGTCTTGGAAGAAGGACTGGCCAGTGAAGTAGGAGAAGCAGAAAAGACATGTGATCTGGAAGCTAAGTGAAGAAATGTTTAAGGAAGGATGATCGTCAAATGAAATGCTATTAAGAGGCCATGCAAGGTGAGAACTGAGATATGACCACTGGATTTGGCAAGATAGAGGCTATTATTTGATTTTGACAAGAATGTTCTTGGAGGAATAGTCAGTGCAAATGCCAGAAATGGAATGATTGGAACTGAAAATGCAAGGTGACAAAGTGGAGACAGTAATAATAGACCATTTGAATGGGCTCCTGCAATAAAAAAGAGCAGGAAAATGTGACATTAGTTGAAGGGGACAAGAATACTAGAGAGAATTTATATCCTGTTTGTATGCTGATGGGGATGATTAAGAAGAGAAGGAAAAATGGTGGATGCAGAGGGGAGAGAGGATATTACTTGGCTGAAATCATTGGTGGGTCAAAAGGGCAGGATCTAATACACATGTGGTGATGCTGGCTTCAGATGGGAGCGTGGAGGGTTATGACTGGTAACAGAAGGGAAGGCAAAGTGCATAGCTACAGATGCTGGTAGATGGACAGATTTAATGAAGAAAAAATTGAGGCAATTTTCTTCCAGTTGCTTCTATTTTCTCAGTCAAACCAGAAGACTGGTTGTTATCTGAGAGCGAGAAGTGGGGTGGGGGTTTTTGAGGTTTAAAGATGGAGGAGACACTGAAGTAACTATCCAGGACAGTGGGGAAAACCCAGAGAAATGTAACAAAACTGTTGCACAGGGTAAGATTGACTGGAAAAATGTTGGAAGAGCCATCTACATGGTTACATATTGTTCTCTAGCCATATTCAACTGATCAGTGCTGATGGGAAATAAGGAGTTATGTTTAAGGCAGCGTTGGGTTTTTTCAATAAGATAGAGAGTGAGAGGGGCAAGGCAGTTGTGGGTCTATGCAATAGACCTGATTACAGTGAGCTGCACAAGGAGAAAAGACCATAACGCAAGTGGAAAAACGGACAGTGACGAAGTGATAGACCAATAGATTGGCTGCTCCAAAGGGGTTGATTGGGGTGGTGGTGATGGTACGACTAGAAGGGTAAGAGATGATTGATCAGAAGAGTAGGGAATACCAAAACTGGAAAATTTTTGAAAGTGATGAAGTGATGTGGTAGAAAATTCTTTGAGGCATATGCTGAAATGTAGTGGAGGAAAATAATATTGAAGGTGGGAAGATTAAGGAACTCAGAGGCTAGGGAACACGTGGATATGTACATGGGTACATGGATAATTTTTGTGCATGCTGAAGTCACCCAGCATAGGAGCATAGTACAGGGTAGTGGTGGAGAGAAAGACAGAAGACCAGAATCTAAAGTCTTCATTGACTAAGGAAGTTAGCGAGAAGCGAGTAGATGACTCAACATGGAGGGTTGACAGTATGTGCTTCAAAGACACTGAGTTGGTGGTTGTGGCAGTGGTCATTGTTATTGTTGTTCTGGGAGGAATGAAAAAATACCTAAAAGCAGCAATGAGAAACACAGACCTCCCCTCTAGGTCCTCCTCTGTGAGCGGGGTGTAAGAGAAAACACCCCTGCCATGTGAGAGCCGAGGAGGAAGAAGTGTCTTCAAAGGTGAGCCCAGCTTCAGTTAAGGAAAGAGGAACCATGCATTCCAAAGCACAGAGTGGAAGGGTTTGCCTGGTCAGGGAGGAGTGGGAGATTGATTCATATCAGTGGATGTACTAAACTCTATGAATGATAATGAATGGTCCAGAGGCTTGGACTTCTGTTTGTAGAGCTGTGTATATAAGGCATTTGGCATAATGTGATTAATTCTGATGGTGGCTTAAGAGAAGGTGGGTTATCAGTCTTCATTGTAGCCTCTGCTTTGTGCCTGATTTCTTACTAACACTTTGGTTTTTGTTTGTTTTTTTAAAGATTTATTTATTTATTCAAGAGAAGAGGGTGCAAGCCGGGGTGGGGGGCAAGGGGCAGAAGGAGAGAGAGAATATCAAGCAGACTCCCTGTTGAGCATGGAGCCCTATGCAGGGCTGATCCCACGACCATGAGATCACAATCTGAACCAAAATCAGGAGCCAGATGCTCAATCAACTAAGCCACCTGGGCGTCCCTTTACTAACACTTTGCAGGAGAGAGGCAGGTGGTATCCTGATCCCTAAGAAGCCGCAGCTTTGTGGTCCTTCCTTTGATCCTACTGAAGGTGGTGAGACAGTAGGGAGAGGGCTGAGTTTTACCAAGGCCAGTGAGTTCTCATGGCCATGCCTAAATCCTGAGCCTTTCCACAGATAACTCCATTAAAGCCATCAAGAACACATTCTCTTGGAAAATTCTTTCCTTTCCTGTCCAAAAGCATATGCTGTGGCTCCCAGGCACATTCATCAATAGCTTAATTAGCTTTACTGTAGTCTGTTTACCCTATGAATCCTCCACTATTGAGAAGAAAAAACATGATCTAGGAATGGCATTGGCCTTTCCTACGTTACACCAGTGAAAACTGATGTGATGTAACAGCTCTATCCCAAAGGACTTAAATCACTAAAAAAGGTCTTATCATGGATGTTCATTAAATTCCTTAAATTTCATGATAAAAATAGTATATATGAAAATAGTAACTGTTTAAAGTATATTATTTTCTCTTTGACAGTTGCTATCTTACTTTGTATACACCAAACACATATTAACAGTTACCATCAGTCTGGATAAAGTTTAAAAATACAAAGCAGCAGGGCGCCTGAGTGGCTCAGTCTTTAGGCATCTGCCTTCAGCTCAGGTCATGGTCCCAGGGTCCTGGGATCGAGCCCCACATTGGGCTCCTTGCTCAGGGGGAGCCTGCTTCTCCCTCTCACACTCCCCCTGATTGTGTTCCCTCTCTCACTGTCTCTCTCTCTGTCAAATAAATAGATAAAATCTTTAAAAAAAAAATACAAAGCAGCTTAGTACAAAATAAATTAGCAACAGTTCTGAAAAAAAGAAAAAAAACAAGAGAAAACCTTGAGGCTGCTAGGTGTTTATCCAACAATGAACTGTTCTGGATAAATAGAAGGAAGACAAGAGTTCAAAGAATTGAAACTCGCGTCCCAACAAGCTAAAAGCTATTAAAAGGGCCTGAGTAACAGCCTTACACCCCCACTCCAACAACTCTTAACACAAATTCATGACACAGAATGATGTTTGAAACAATGGGTGCTTTGTTCTAAAATTTCAAGTCCAAGGTGTTAATCTTACTAGTGGAGTTTGGAATTCCCAGATGGTTGGGCTCAACAACTGATTAAACATGCCTAAGTCTTGTTGGGACACAACCTAAGGTTAACACAGGTGGTCAAAACAGTCAATTTTAAAATGCACTCTTGTTATAGCGATTGCGAGGAAATTAATGAAAGCTAAATGCAAATTTATAGTGGAGAGACAGGTGAAAAATAAGATTTGATTAAAAGGACTTGAAGTTAGAAAGGTTCCACAAAAATTTAAAACAGATGACTCTTGTATGCTCAAACTTTTCCATTTTTACAACTCCATCTATGTCCATTGTATAGTCATTACTCCCTTTGAGAAATGCCTCTTCTTCAGACTTTTTTCCTCCTCAAGTCCTTTCCCAAAGCTGTTGCCAAAATCAACTTCCTCTGTTGCCCTTCTGACAATGTCACTCCTTTTCTAAAACTCCCTTTAATGGCATTATGCTGGTCTTTGTGTGAGCGGCAGATTTCTTTCCCTGACTTTAGGACAAACACATTATTCCTGCCCAGATTTATTTAAGGCTCCTACGTTGTGGGGTTTTGTGTGTGTGTGTGTGTGTGTGTGTACGTGTTTTACAAATCCACATGCCATTTTCCTCTCTATGTAGACTGAGTACCTTTCAGCTTCTCAGCTTTTTAACATTCACTAATGTTTAGATTGTAAACATGCAATTCAGTTTTGGTTAATAAGAGTTCCTCATTTTATCTCTACCCTCCCCTTAACCCCCACCCCAACACAAATACATACACACTAAAAATCTCTAGTGCTATTTGCCTTATTCAAATTTCTCTTGAAATTTGATTATTTTTGCAAGAACTATACAAATAATCATCTGCACTGAAATTTTTTGTCTAGTAAAAACCAAACAACATCAAAAACAAAATGCTCATAAAGGATGAAAATAAGATTGTGGAATTTCCCTAAGGAGTGAACAGATTTTTCAGAATGAGTCACAGGAAAAAATATCTAATATTACTATCATGGGCAACTTCTAGGAAAAGGTTCTGAAACAACACCAGTGCTATGCTCTTTTTTCTTCTTTCTTTTTTTTTTTTAAGCTAGAAGACCTAAATTCAAGCCCCAGCTTGGTTATTTGCAAATTCTGTTATTTTTGTCATTTAATCTTTTTGACCATCACGTTCTTGTTTGTAAAGTGGAAATAGCAGTATCTATATGACTTTTTCTGACGATTCAATAGCATTTGTAAATATGCTTTGTAAAGTAAAAAGTGCTACACAAATACAGATATTATTATTACTTCCTTCAAATTTTCCCTTTGACTGAGAACTTACCCAGGATTTCCCCTTTCCCACACATTTTTATCTGGAGACAAATTTGATATTATAGTTATAGACCTACCTTCTAAATAGGAAACTGCACTAAATCTTCCAGAGACACTGAATATTGTTGCTGATAATTTCTTCTATCATTATTGTATTTTATAGGAAATTAGATACATTTTTCTTTTCTTTTTTTTCCTTTCTTTTTTTAGTATGTTCTATGCCGAGTGTGGAGCCCAACTCTGGGCTTGAACTCACGACCCCACATCAAGACCAGAACAGAAATCAAGAGTTGGAGACTTAATTGACTGAGCCACCCAGGTGCCCCACATTTTTTCATGATTTTAATTTTAATTTTATTTTTTAAGTAGGCTCCATGCCCAGCATGGAGCCCAACACGGGGTTCAAACTCACAATGCTGAGATCAAGACCTGAGCTGAAATTAAGAGTTGGACGCTTAACGGACTGAGCCACCCAGGTACTCCTCATTATTGTAATTTTTAAAACATAGAAAGTATATAGAAGGAAATAAAATTTATCAGTAAGTTCATATCCAAAAAAGGTAACTAGTAAAATTTTGCTGTATTTTTCTCATATGTTTCCTGATGTATACATATAAACTTTATGGAATATTTGCTATGTGGCAGATGCTTTACATTAATTATCTAATTTATTCTTCGTAACAACCTTGTGAGGTAGGTACTATGAGCATCTTCTACATTTCCCAGATGAAAAGTCAGAGAGATTATCTTGCCAAATATCATGTAACTTATTGTAAAGCACTCCATTATTCTATCTACAATACTATGATCCTCCAGTGCCATTTCTGTGCCACCTTTTTTATTTACTGTAAAATAGTGACCATCATACTATGGTATTACATATTCATTAAAAACATGATTTCTTAAGACAAAATCAGAGAGGGAGACAAACTATAAGAGACTCTTAATCATAGGAAACAAAGAGTTGCTGGAGGGGAGGGGAGTTGGGGGATGGGGTAATTGGGTAATGGGCATTAAGGAGGGCACATAACACCCGGTGTTATACGCAATTGATGAGTCACTAAACTCTACTCTGAAACTAATAATACACTAAATGTTAATTAATTGAATTTAAATTAAAAAAACATGTTTTTTAATAATCTTTTTTGTTTGGATGAGTCATTATTTATTTAATTATCCCCCGCCCCCATTGTGGGATACTTATGTTATTTCCAATTTTTCATTATCATATTTATTTTTAGCAATAAATATATGCTCAGTATCCAAAATTTTGTTAAATAAGGAAATATATAGAAGGTAAAAAATCCCTTGTGCCATTATCCAAAGAGAAATTCCACCCCTCTTTTTTTTTTTTTTTAGATAAATACTTTCCAAAGTTTTTTTATATATTTTTCCAGGATTTTTTTTTTTTTTTTTTCTTAAGGATTGTTTTTCTTACTTAATTTTTGACCAAAAAATGGAATATTCCTATATGTGCTTTGCATCTTGTTTTTTTGTTGTTTTTGTTTTTTTTTTTGCCTTTATAGTATCTCATGGGCACATTTCCATGCCAGTCCAAGTGTTCATCGGGACTCTTCCTGTGGCAAGAATTAGATACCAATTCAAACCAAATTAGATTAAAAAGGGATTTTTCTTTTGCTCATGTAAATTGCAAAGTCCAGAGGTAGATCTCTACTTCATGTGCAGCTGGATTCAAGTAGTCTAAAGGTAGTATCAAAAAACCTTCTCTCTCTCTCTCTCTCTTCCATTCTGGTCTTCTGCCTTCATCTGTGGTGGCTTCTTTCTCAGGCAGGCACCAGCAGCTTAGCAACCCCGGTGAAGGGAGTGTGCCTCTTCCCCAGTACTTTCAGCCACAGTCCCAGAGTAGACCATCATCAGCCTAGCTTGTGTTGTGGGCCCATCGCTAGAACTGAGGCGTACCAGCCTCTGCCTCACCATACTAACTGGAAGTGAGCAACACTTGGTTTCACAAAGGAAAATCAGGGCACTGCCTATTTTCAAAAGAAGGAAGAAGGGAGGCCAGCAGTTGCAACAATAGATGTGTGCTATGGCAAAAGTAGATCTGTTTCACAATGTGCCATAGCTTATTTTTTAACTTGGTGATTGGATCATAATTAGTTTAAACTAATCTATCAGGGAGCATTCTATTCTTATCAAATAGTCTATACTAATATATTTTATACCTACATTGTCTGATTTTTAATTTTAAGTACCTCTAGTACTCAACTGGTTTCATATTTGGTATACAACGTATCACTGCCTTCTCAATAATTTGGCAGTGCTTCACATGGAAATAAATATAGTGTGTGTTATGGCCTGATTCGCATACCCCCCCAAAATATGTATAAGTCCCAACCCCCAGTACCTCAGAATGTGGCTCTTTTTTGGAAATAGGGTCTTTACAGTGGTAATCAAGATAAAATGAGATCATTAGGGTGGACCCTAATCCGGTAGGATTGGTGTCCTTATAGAAAGGAGAAATTTGGACACAGAGACAGACACACAGAGGGAGACCAGGTGGAGACCCAGGAAGAAGACAGCCGTGTGACTGCAGTGATGCATCTACAAGCCAAGAAACACCTAGGATTGCTGGCAAACACTACTAGCTAGTGGTGACCCTGCTGACAACTGAATCTCAGACTTCTAGCCTCCATTTATTGTGAGAGAATAAATTTCTGATTTTAAGCTCCCCAATATTTGGTACTCTTTTATGGCATCCTTAGGAAGTTAACCTATCATGCTTATCTTTCCTGGAGGACTCTACTTCAAAATGTCAATGAAAGGCAAATAAAACCAACGAGATCACTACTTCATATCTAAAAGATTGACAAAAATTAGAAACCCGGGTAATGCCAAGAGTTGGTGGGCATGTGGTGATACATACAGGAAATCTCATGCACTGTGGTGGAAGCACAGCTGGGACAGCCATTCTGGAGAGCAATCTGGCAGTGCTTAGTCCAATAAAGAATAGGCATGCCCATTCTCCTGCTGGGTACGTAAGTTCCAAGAAATTTCCACGAAGGTCCATGAGTGAGTGTTCAAGGAAGTTTGTAGTATCACTCTGTGCAGCTGGGGTTGAGAACCCACTGTACAGACTCCACAACACAAAAGTAGGAAACACTATCTTCTCAGCATGGATAGCAACAAATAGGCACAGTGTGAATCCTTGTATGGTTAACAGTATGACTTATTTTGGGTAGATTTGACAAGTAACATTTATTTATTTTTTTTTTTAATTTTATTATGTTATGTTAGTCACCATACAATACATCATTAGTTTTTGATGTAGTGATCCACGATTCATTGTTTTTGTATAACACCCAGTGCTCCATGCAGTACGTGCCCTCCTTAATACCCATCACCGGGCTAACCCATCCCCGCACCCCCCTCCTCTCTGAAACCCTCAGATTGTTTCTCAGAGTCCATAGTCTCTCGTGGTTCGTCTCCCACTCCGATTTCCCCCCCTTCATTTTTCCCTTCCTTCTAATGTCCTCCATGCTATTCCTTATGTTCCACAAATAAGTGAAACCATATGATAATTGACTTTCTCTGTTTGACTTATTTCACTTAGCATAATCTCCTCCAGTCCCATCCATGTTGATGTAAAAGTTGGGTGTTCATCCTTTCTGAATGGCTGAGTAATATTCCATTGTATATATGGACCACATCTTCTTTATCCATTCATCTGTTGAAGGGCATCTCAGCTCTCAAAAAATTAAAAATAGAGCTACCCTATGACCCAGCAATTGCACTACTGGGTATTTACCCCAAAGACAGATGTAGTGAAAAGAAGGGCCACATGCACCCCAATGTTCATAGCAGCAATGTCTGCAATAGCCAAAATGTGGACAAGCGACATTTATAAGATTTATCAGAAATCTACCTTGTGGGCGCCTGGGTAGCTCAGTCGTTAAGCGTCTGCCTTCGGCTCAGGTCATGATCCCAGGGTCCTAGGATCGAGTCCCACATCAGGCTCCCTGCTCGACAGGAAGCCTGTTTCTCCCTCTCCCACTCCCCCTGCTTGTGTTCCTGCTCTCGCTATCTCTGTCTCTGTCAAATAAATAAATAAAATCCTAAAAAAAAAACCAAACAGATCTCCCTTGTGTCTTTTATCCAAGTTTGTCTGTATATTCATGTATTTTCTTATGCAGTTATTTAGAAGAAAATGACATTTAAACTTAAGTGGTGAGAAATTTTAGTTTTTTATCATGTGAGTATGTGGATATACACATTTTATGCTGGTTTTATAGATTAATGATCTCCAGAAAAGAAAATATCCCTGTCTTCTAAAATTAGAACCACGCATATTTTATTCATTCACAGTTTGTTTGGCTTTAGCATTTGTCATTTAAATTTGGAAAAATATTTGAAAGAAAGTAATCAATGTTTATTGCTTTCATTAGAACATTGTCAACTTTGAACTTTATACTTGGCTGGTTTTCATCCTTTCCTTAATATTACTTTTATTTCTTTATCTTTGCTCAGAAAGACTTTTTTTCTTTAGAAATACATTTTAAAAATCATCTTAAATTGTGGCTTTTAAAAAATTAGACCACAGATACAGACCACAGAATTAGATTGATTTGATTAATCATACTCTTTGGTTGATGACCCAGTATCATCACTGTCCCCTCCCCCCTTTTAAAAAATTTAACTTCAGTCACTCTTAATGCTCCATCCCCACCCCCGGTTTCTTCCCAGCCAGGATCCCACACCCAAAGATTCTGCTTGAATTAGTTTGTGGTAGGGGCCTCATTATTTCATTTTATTTTTTAAAGATTTTATTTATTTGACAGAGAGAGACACAGCAAGAGAGGGAACACAAGCAGGGAGAGTGGGAGAGGGAGAAGCAGGCTTCCCGCAGAGCAGGGAGCCCGCATGATGCGGGGGCTCGATGCCAGGACCTTGGGATCATGACCTGAGGCTAAGGCAGACGCTTAACGACTGAGCCACCCAGGTGCCTGGGGCCTCATTATTTTAAAAAATCTATCGAAGTAATTCTTATATGTAACCAAGCTGAGAACCAATGGTGGACCCTTGCTACAAACTATGATCCTAAGACTAGCAGCATTAGTTTCACCTGGAAGTTTATTGCATAAGGAGATTCTCAGACCCACTCAATCAGAACATACTTTTAAAACAAATCCCCAGGTGATTCTTTTTTTTTTAAATTTTATTTATTTATTTGAAAGAGAGAGAGAGTAAGCACGAACAGGGAGGGAGAGGGAGAATCAGGCTTCCCCATGGAGCAGGGAGCCAGAGGTGGAGCTAGATCCCAAGACCCCAGGATCATGACCTGAGCCAAAGTCAGATGCTTAAATGACTGAGCCACCCAGACGCCCCTCTCCAGGTGATTCTTAGGCATTTTAAAGTTTGAGAGGCATTGATTCAGATGGATTAGTTTCAAATCCTGTCTCTACCACTTATTAGCAATGTGACCTTGAATAAATCACTCAACTTCTTTGTGCCTCAAATTCCTCATTTGGAATAATAAATGGAGAATAATAATAATGGGATAGTAAGGTAAGGATAATAATAGTACCTACCATCTATAGAGTTGTGAGGATTTCTTACGATATTGCCCTAAAATGTTTAGAACAGTGCCTGACACAGTAAATGCACAACAAATGTTAGGTATTATTAATCACCTTTTCTTTTAAGCAATACTTCTTGGACTTCTCTATCCATCATTTTGATCAGTGATTCTCAATTGTCTCTTTAGCATGCTGCAGCCACCCCCAGCAGAATCAACTGGTAGATTTAAAAAATGTATGGCTCCCTCAAGTCTCATTTCTGAAGATTCTGATTCAGTAGGTTTAGGGAGGGGTTCCACAGAATCTATATTTTTAAATCTAAATTTTAAAAATTTCTTAAACTTTTAGATCCTGAGGTGATCTAATGCTCAAAATCTTTGGATTGGGAATCACTGCTTTAAATGTTGGTGCATTTAAATGCATACATTCACAAGTTCCATCAATGGCCTGATGACTCTAGCCCAGATTTTTTGCTGAGCTCCACACCAATATATCCAACGGCCCGCTACAACCCCCTACTTGGGTATTCTATGGACATTGTAAAATCCCCATGTCCAAAATTCAGCCCTTCATCAAATTTCTCCCCCTCATTTTCTCTGTCAGTTAGTTCCACCATCTGATACTGCAACCACGCCCAGAAAGCTGGCAGTCACTCTTATCCTCTTGAAATTTCCTACCTAGTTAATAATGTCTAACTAGAGGTTTCCTAGCTGGCTCAGTAGGTAGAGCATGCAACTCTTTTTTTTGCCTCATATATTTTTTTTTTAATTTATTTAAATTCTAGTTAGTTGACATACAGTGAATTATGGGTTTCAGGAGTAGAATTCAGTGATTCATCACTTACATACAACAACCAATGCTCATTACAACAAGTGCCCTCCTTAATACCATCACCCATCCAGCCCATCCCCCGCCCACCTCCCTCCATCAACCTTGTTTGTTCTCTATCATTTCTTTTTTTCTTCCCCCTTCCCCTATATTCATCTGTTTTGTTTCTTAAATTCTATATATGAGTAAAATCATATGGTATTTGTCTTTGACGTATTTCACCTAGCATAATACATTCTAACTCCATCCGAGTCATTGCCAATGGCAAGATTTCATTCTTTTTGATGGCTGAGTAATATTCCATCGTATAAAAATACCACATCTTCTTTGTCCATTCATCAGTCAATGGACATTTGGGCTCTTTCCATACTTTGGCTATTGTTGATAATGCTGCTATAAACATTAGGGTGCATGTATTCCTACGAATCTGTATTTTTGTATCATTTGGGTAAATACCTAGTAGTTCTATTGCTGGATTGTTCTATTTTTAACTTTTTGAGTAACCTCCAGAGTGGCTGCACTAGTTTGCATTCTCACCAACAGTGCAAGAGGGTTTTCCTTTCTCTGCATCCTTGCCAACACCTATTGTTTCTTGTGTTGTTGATTTTAGCCATTCTGACAGGTGGAGGTCGTATCTCATCATAGTTTTGATTTGTATTTCCCTGATGATGAGTGATGTTGAGCATCTTTTCATGTGTCTGTTGGCCATCTGTGTATCTTCTTTGGAAAAATGTCTATTCATGTCTTCCGACCATTTCTTAAGTGGATTATTTGTTTTGGGGGGTTTTGAGTTTAATAAGTTCTTTATAGATTTTAGATACTAACCCTTTATCAGATATGTCATCTGCAACTATCTTCTCCCATTCTGTAGGCTGCCTTTTGGTTTTGTTTCCTTCGCTGTGCAGAAGCTTTTCACCTTGTTCATTTTTTGCTTTTCTTTCCCTTGCCTCTGGCAATGTGTCTAGTAAGAAGTTCTCCTCTAGGATTTTAATGGTTTCTTGCCTCACATTTAAGTCTTTCATCCATTTTGAATGTATTTTTTGTGTATGGTGTAAGAAAGTGGTCCAGTTTCATTCTTCTGCATGTTGCTGTCCAGTTTCCCAACACCATTTGTTGAAGAGACTGTCTTTCTTCCATTGGATATTTTTTCCTGTTTTGTTGAAGATTAGTTGACCATACGGTTGTGGGTCCATTTCTGGGTTTTCTATTCTGTTCCATTGATCTATTTGTCTGTTTTTGTGCCAGTACCATACTGTCTTAATGATTACAGCTTTGTAATATAGTTTGAAATCTGGAATCATGATGGCTCCAGGTTTTTCTTTTTCAGGATTGCTTTGGCTATTCAGGGTCTTTTGTGGTTCCATACAAATTTTAGGATTGTTTGTTCTAGCTTTGTGAAAAATGCTGCTGGGTGTTTTGATAGGGATTCCATTAAATATGTAGATTTCTTTGGGTAGTATAGACATTTTAACAATGTTTGTTCTTCCAATCCATGAGCATGTAATGCTTTTTCATTTCTTTGTGTCCTCTTCAATTTTTTTCATAAGTATTCTATAATTTTCAGAGTACAGATCTTTTACCTCTTTGGTTAGGCTCATTCCTAAGTATCTTACTGTTTTTGGTGCAATTGCAAGCAGGATCGATTCCTTGATTTCTTTTTCTGCTGCTTTGTTATCGGTATATAGAAATGCAACAGATTTCTGTACATTGATTTTATATCCTGCAACTTTGCTGAATTCATGTATTCTAGCAATTTTTTGGTGGAGTCTTTCAGGTTTTCTACATAGAGTATAATGTCATCTGCAAATAGTGAAATCACCTCTTCTAGGAACCCTGCCTTGTTATGTTTTCCTGTAATGCTCTAGGTTTCCCTTAATTACAGTAGTGATTTTCTTGCATTATAAATTGCATACTTAGTTAGGTATATGGGTTCCAGAGTCAGACTGTATAGATCTGGATGCTTGTATCAGTGGTTACTGGCTTCATGACATTGAGTGTGCTACTTAATTTCCATGCTTGGGTCTCCTCTTTGTGAAAAGATTATTTTAGTAGGATTCACCTCTTATTTTGTTTTGAGAATTAAATGCTATGACATGTAAAATTCTTAGAACAGTGCCTGGCACAAAGTCAAGTACTTGACAAACATTAGATAGGATTACTATCTCTGCAGATAAACTTAGCTTTTTAGCAGCAGAGCATGTGTGTTTGTGTTTCTGTTTTGTTGTTTAATCTCTGCACTCTTTATCCAGTCTCTGGCATATAGTACTCATGGATGACTGTAATTTTTTTACTCATTAAGTCTTTTAACAAATTTTAGTTGACACCTGTCACGCACTTCTAGGCACTAGGGACACATCAGTGAAAAATTAAAAGCCTGTTCTCATAATGTTTACCTGGAGACAAAAAAGCATTAAGTAAACAATGGATAAGCAGTAGAAATATGGAAGGGGGGAAAATGGGGAGGGGTTGGGGGGGGATCGGAAATGCTAGTGATGGGCAGGGGTTGAGGATAAGAGAAAAGGCAGAGAGGGGTTGCAATTTTTAAGCAGGATAATCAAGAAAGGCTTATGAAGAAGATGACATTTCAGCAAAGATCTGAAGTAGATGAAAGATTGAATTATGCAGGTATGAAAGGGCACTCAGCTCACTCAGAGGAGGGAACAATTACACAGACCCTAAGATGGGCTCCTGCCTGGCATGTTTGAGAAAATGCAAGGGCAGTGTTGCTGACGTGTAATAAGTAAGGGAAAGAGTAGGAGAATATGACTTCTGGGTCTTGTCTGCCACTGTAAGGACTTTGTCCTTTGTTGGAGAGCAATGAGAAGGCATTAGAGGGTTCTGAGGAGGAAATATCTGAATTGGGCTTTAACAAGATCACTATGGCTGCAATGTTGAGATTAAAATGAAGCAATGTAGGGAGAGAAGTTAGAAGACTTGTGCAAGAATTCAGGCAAGAGATGATGGTGACATGGACAAGGGTGGTAGTGATGAACTGATAGGATTTACCAAGAGATTATACATAGTGTGTGAAACAAAAAAGAATCAAGGATGCCTCCAAAGATTTTAGCCTAATAAACTGGAAAGAGAGATTGCCTTCAAGTGAGATGGAGAAGACTGAAAATAAGAGGTTCTTTTTTCCGGTTGAGTTGGAGATCAGGATTTGGTTTGCGGATGTAAAGTTTGAGAGGCCAAGTAGATATATGTACATAGATATATGAGTCTAGAGTTCCAGAGGAAGAGGTCTGTACTAGAAATCTAAAGTTGGAAGTTATCTGAGTATAGATGGTATTTAAAACCTTGAAACTGGATGAGATTACCAAGGTAGTGACCACTGAGATGTCCAAGATCTGAATCCAAGGGCACCCCAAAATTTAGAAGCCACAGAAATGAGGAGGAACCAGCAAAAGTGGTTTTGAGACTCACACTGAGAAAGTGAGTCCTATAAGGTAGAAAAAAATGTAAAAGTGATATTTTGAAACCAGGTGAAGAAAATATTTAAGTAAGAAGTGATCAACTGTGTCAATTGCTTTAGGTCAACTAATACAAGGATTGAGATATGAAAAATCAGTTTAGTAACATGGAGATCATAGGGTGTTTACAAGGCCATTTACCATGGAAAGGTAGGGGTAAAAGCATGCTTGAGGTAGGTCTGAGAGAGACTGGGAGAACAGGAATTGGAGACAGAAGTATAGACAGTTTTTTCGAGGAGTTTTGCCATAAATGAGTCAATAAATGGGGATGTGGGTGTCAAGAGAAGTTTTATAGGGTCTATTGTTGTTAAAGGTATGAGAATTTATCTCATTTGTAAACTGATGGGAATTTTTTCAACAATGAAGGGAAACCAAGGATGTGGGAAAGAGTGGGTAGAACTGCTGAGGAAATATCCTTGAGCAAATAAGAGAGGATAGGATCTACTTCACAAGTGTAGGGCTGGTCTTGGATGGGAGCCCAGGCAGAAGATCCTAGCAGTAATAGGAGAAAAGACATAATATATGGACACAAATGCAGGTAAGCAGGCAGATGTTGTGATGAGCCTGCGGTTTCTAATTACATCTATTCAGACCTTTTCAAGAAATATCAGAGCACTTTTCTATTACATATATAAATCACTTTTAAAAAAACATTTTATTTGTGAGAGAGAGACAGATAGCAAGAGAGAGCACGAGGTGGGGGGAGAGGGAGAAGCCAGTACCCTACTGAGCAGGGAGCCCAATGCGGGGCTCTATCCCAGGACCCTAGGATCACTACCTGAGCTGAAGGCAGATGCTCAACCAACTGAGCCACACAGGTGCCCCTATAAATCACTTAAGTTAAATAACTAAGCATTCTTTTTTTTTTTTTAAAGACTTTTATGTATTTATTTGAGAGAGAGAGAGAGAGCATGAGAGCGGGGAGGATCAGAGGGAGAAGCAGACTCCAGGATCATGACCTGAGCAGAAGGCAGTCGCTTAACCAACTGAGCCACCCAGGCACCCATAACTAAGCATTCTTAAAAGAGCCTAGTATGCATGACACTGTTGATTTGAACATGGAGGGGTTCCCCTTTCTTGCAAGGAACAGTATTGTGGGTGAAATGAGGAATTAATTGTGATGTAGTGTTATCAAAAAGGCATATGAAAATACTGCAGGAGCTAATACTGAGAAAAACACTGAACAGAATTTTCAAGAGTATATAGGCATGCAGCTAGGGCTAATTTCCTATGGTTTAATATTCTGGGTCAGTAAGCTTTTAAAGTTCTATGATATAACATTGTAAGAATGTGACAATTCTCATTCCCTGCAGACAAATAAGTAAATACTGTGTCTTTTGGTCAATTTGAAGCTGATATAGGGAAACTGGCCTGAAGTTGATAATACTTTAGATTTCTAGCCTGCAAACTTCTGACATCTAGATACCAAATTGCTTCCATCTCAGAAAGTACTTGGCTCTTGAATCAATCTTTCTCTTTCCTTCTTTTGGGTTTTTTCCTTTTTTTTTTAAATGAAAATATTCCACCTCTATTCTCCTCTCCAGTCAGCAGTTCTTTGAAATGATGCTGTTGGCCTTGGCCAGCAGGAGGATGGAGTCATTTGATTCATCATCCTGTGAATGGCCCCACAGATAGCATAGGTTTTAAATTGGCTGTTGAACCTGCATGTCACCTTGTCGACTTTGGCCACGTTCATCTGGATGGATACGTGGTCCTTGGCGAGGCTGATGCCATTGCTGAGGGAGCATTTCGGCAGCACATACAGTTCCACCAACTCATCAGAGTTGTTCTGCATGTTCAGAGTGCCCCCGCTCCTACTGCCATGAGCATGAAGCGCAAACTCTTGAATCAGTTTTAAAAACATTTTTTCCCCCATGTATACTTTTTCTTAAGAGGAACTCATGAATAATTAAATATTTACAGTTGGTTTAAATTTTAAACATTTGGTGGGAGTTTAAAAAATATACGTTATTTTAGGGGCACCTGGGTGGCTCAGTCATTAGGCGTCTGCCTTAGGCTCAGGTCATGATCCCAGGGTCCTGGGATTGAGCCCTGCATCGGGCTCCCTGCTCAGCAGGAAGCCTGCTTCTCCCTCTCCCACTCCCCCCTGCTTGTGTTCCCTCTCTCGCTGTGTCTCTCTCTGTCAAATAAATAAATCTTAAAATATATATATATGTTATTTTAAACTTTCAGAGAACAAAATTTTAAGACCCTAGGAGTTATTATGAAATGAATTATTTTTTTTCCAGTCTCATAAAAAATAACTTCAAAACTGAGAGTGCCATGTAGGACCCAGCTGCAGAAATTCAAAATCAGCTACATGCAGCTGCATTCTGGTTCCCCTAATTCATCTAACAGCTTCTAGTGGGTTCTGTAAGTGACATTAGAAAAGGCACAGCAGATGTGCAAGATGGCTCCTGAAATCTAAAGTGGGACAGAGTGTTCTCTGATTGATTGACAGCATGAGGAGCACCGTGAGCAAGGCTCGTCTCCTGTGGAGGATCCCCCCTCCCTCTTCCTGCTTCTGCCTACAAATGAAACTTTCATACAAGACAAGCAGGGGATGTAAGTAAGTAAGTAAGTCTTTCTCTTCAAATATGCATTGTAGTGAAAAGATTCTGAGCAAAAGAAAGTCACTTAGATGTGGAAAAAATTCTCCTTCTTTAACTTTTTTTTTTTTTTTAAAGATTTTATTTATTTATTTGACAGAGAGACACAGCGAGAGAGGGAATACAAGCAGGGGGAGTGGGAGAGAGAGAAGCAGGCTTCCCGCTGAGCAGGGAGCCCGATGCGGGGCTCGATCCCAGGACCCTGGGATCACGACCTGAGCCGAAGGCAGACGCTTAACGACTGAGCCACCCAGGCGCCCCCTCCTTCTTTAACTTCTGACAAAGAGTTGACTCTGCATAGTTATAACAAAGTAGACAAATATATGTTTGAATGCGAAACTCAGGATACTGGAGATAGAGCTGAGATTAATGAAAAGAACAAAGAAATAATGTAACTGGGATTTATTAGCCCTCAAACAACATTGATTAGAACTGAAATATTTCATCATTAGAAGCCCAATATTGCCCTAATAATAAAGTGTTTGTTTTAAATTTTAATTAGAAGGCTGGACAAAGTATTTGAGGTTGTTAACCAGGAATTCATAGTCTAGGCTATATCACCTGAACGCTTACTCCTCTCCAAATTCCTTTCTAGTACCTCAAGTCCTCAAGAAAAGTGAAAAACACCTCATTAATTGCATGTAAACTAAATGCTGGACCCAGGGCTAGGTGCTTCTTATAACTTTATGTGGTTTAGGATCTCAGAGATGTTAACTAACTTTTCTTAGATTCATATTAATATAGAAACATAAACCCCTAATTTTACTGATGCTTTTCTTCATCTCTTCTGCTGTAAAATGGAAACCAAGTATAAAATGTACCCCAGGAAAATATGTCTAAGCATAAATTCAGATGCATGCTAGGATCCCGAGTTTCCTTCAAACCAGCGCTAGAAGAAATTCACAGTCATAAATACAAGATTCCTCTGTAGAAGAAAGTCAGGAATGGTAAGGTGTTTGCAAAGAAGAGCTGGGGGTAAATTGTCTTGAAACTTTTGCCTACAACATTTGCCTAAAACTATGCTTATTTGGAATCATCTGCCAAATATGCCAGTGAATTCATATCCCCTGGGAAGCCTGCCTTTCAGAGGGTCTTCAAGTGCTGTACTGTGATAAAAATCTGAAAACTAGAGCAGACCTTACATGTGATTACATCTAGACTTCACTCCTGAGGCTTGTGAACTAAACTGGTTTCTAACAATGTAAGCAGCAATCACCTGGTTACCTCCTTGTACTCTTAAGTATCCCTTCTTCTGCCCTTGTAACACCCTCAGATTCCTACTCCAATGGCTAGCCTGTAGCTCTGAACCTGCAGCAACCCCAAGCTCTGTTATCCTTCCTTTCATTTCCCATCACCTCCATTTTAATGATGACAAAGTCTTTTGTGGTATTGGTGCAAATCCATCAAGTATGAAACATTTACATTCCACTATCTGGTCAACATCATATTCTTCTTGCTCTCCCACACAGATAATTTTATGTACAACTGTGCTTTGACAACATGGTGACTGCCAGGTCTTTGAGAATCCTGACTTTATACCTATCTGTCTTCACTTTCTCCCTACTTTGATTCCATTGCCCATCATTTCAGATATTCTCTTGCCAATATCCTCAACTTACTTGTCTTTCCATCACAAACATATAAACTGGTATTCTGTACCTTTCATTACTTTTTTCCTCCCTGTTTCAAAAGATGGGTCAGTCCTTCTCCCATTTATACTAATCCATCTCTATTCACTCTCCTCTCTCTCTCTCAGAAATTCTATACATGTCCCAACTTTTTTTACATCATGGAAAGCACAGAAAAATGACAATATTTGTGCTATTCACTAGAATAAACTGAAGGGGACTGAGGAATCTATACCGGGCTTCTATATATATATATATATATATATAGGATATATATATACACACACACACACACCTATTTATATGTTTATTTATGGTATAATTGTGATGAAAAATAAAATACAAAATACAAGGGAAGAGAATAAAACCAAATACTGACTCTATTTGAATAAATATTGAATTGTATAAAACCTCCAAATGTATCTTTTAAACTTGAACTTGCTTCTCTAAATGTAATTTTTAAATAGATTTAAATTTGAAATGGCCACACAAATTTTCTTTTTAATGATTATCTCTTTGAATTCTTTTAAGTTCATGTACTCATTTTTAAGTGATATCTACACCCACCATGGGACTCAAACTCACGACCCTGAGATCAAGAGTCGCATGCTCTTCCAACTGAGCCAGACAAGTGCCCCCCTTTTAAGTTTATTTATTTACTTATTTATTTTATTTTTAAAGATTATTTATTTATTTACTTGAGAGAGAGAGAGCACCTGCAAGTGAGCACAGGGGGAAGGGGCAGAGAGAGAAGCAGACTCCCCACTGAGCAGGGAGCCCAATGCAGGGCTAGATCCCAGGACTCTGAGATCATGACCTGAGCCGAAGGCAGATGCTCAGCTGACTGAGCCACCCAGGTGCCCCTATTATTTATTTTTAAGTAATGAATTCTTAACAGTTCTCATTGATGAGAAATTTTGAATGTAATAACCTTTCAATGCTCACAACTTAAATTTTATCTAAAGACTCTTAACAGTTTTCTTATCTTCCATTAACAAATGTAACACAGAAATGTCCTGTGATAATCCAAGTGAATTTTGAATCCAAATGAACTTTTAGATTTTAAATATACCAAAATAACAATGAGCTCTAATTTGCATTGTTTGAACAGTCCACCTGCAGCTGACCTGGACGTCACAAAAAGCATATATCAACTACAAAAGGCCAGACATGTTGAATTAATTTGAAGACTGAGATTTGAGGCTGCTCTCTGGGGCTATTCCATGAAACTACACGCACCAGAAGCCCCTGTCCTGTCTCCTTCGGTCTCCACCCTGCTAGCTGCACCTCAGGATGCCTGCCATGCTCCCTGGGCATTGAGAACATAAATATCTCTGGCACCCCAAGAGCTCCTTGTCCCCAGTGGGCAGCAATGCCCTTTTGACTAAATTTTCTACCATTTAGGATGAAGAGCTGAATGTTGCCCACCATTCTCATCATCTGTGGAGTACAGAGGGATGCCATTAGACTTTATTCCATACTAGGTACCCTCGGAGGACCTTAAAGAAGGTTGCTCAGCTCTGCTTGCAGCTCAGATATCCCAAAGACTGAGTGGATCAATAGCTTGTGGCACACCCATAGCATATTCACAGAACACAGTTGGAAGATCTACCTTATGCTATTATCTCTTTTCACTCCTATATTTTCAACCCTTCTCTTTACTGGTTTTTCCCCTTTAACAATTATAGTCAAGTCTCTATGGAATTAAAAAAAAACAAACTAACCTTCAGCCATTCTTTATTTTCTCTTTAGCTACCACTCTATGACTTCCTTTCACCGAACAACTAAGCTTTGGCAAAGAGCAGTCACACTTTTTTCTATATTATACCCAATCACTCTTTTCTAAACCCACTGTTATCTAGGTATGAAACTACTTTCACAAAGTTATAAATAACCTTGTTGCTACACTTAATGGATAGTTCTCAGTCTTTATCAGCATTTGACACGAGTGACTATTCCTTCCTTTTGGGACATTCTCTTCCCTTGGCTTCTATAACATTACATTTTGAGTAATAAATATGTTGAGCGGGGTGCCTGGGTGGCTCAGTCAGTTAAGCATCTGACTTTGGCTCAGGTCATGATCTTGGGGTCCTGGGATCAAGCCCCATGTCACATTGGGCTCCCTGCTCAGCAGGGAGTCTGCTTGTTTCCTCTCCCTCTTCCTCTGCCCCCCCCACTCGTGCTCGCGTGTGCTCTAATAAATAAAATCCTTAAAAAATTAAAAAATAAATGTGTTGAGCACTGTAAAGTCTATGGTGAAAAAATAAGACACAATCTCTACCCTGACAGAGCATAAATGGAAATATGCTGAATAACTGTGATTATAGAATTTCAAGACTTCATCTGAAAAGACAAACTTTCTTGACACTGAAATTAAGGAGGAATTTATTACATGGGTTTCATTCTAATGAATTAATGAGTACCCTATATAATTCCTTTATAATTAATTTTTTTAAGTTATGTCTAACAAGTGGTCATTTCTTATGGTGACATTTCATTAGATCTTACCTCTGTGCAGGTAGTCTGAAGTGAGTTGATTTAATTTAATCCAAACAGATTGATTTCTGGTGATCTCACAGTTCAAAATTAAAGCACCAAAGTTCTCAATTTGCTAATAAATCCTGTAGCCTTATCAAATGCGAATCAGCTTCTAGTAAGACTTTGGATCTTACCCAATTTATGTTTGAATTCTTTGTTGCATCATCCAAGTTACCAATACACTGAATAACCTCTAAATGCTAGCATAGAAAATGACAATTTACTTTGAATGTTTAGAATCTTATTTGTTCCCACAGAAAGAGCACTACACCCTTTCATCAATAAAAATCCAACTTATTAACTGACTTGATTGAGAAATACATGGGCAACAGAAAATACACTTATCAAAATACCGTATGCCTTGTGGTAGGCCTGGCTCAGTAAATATAAAGACTATGATAGAACTGGATTCTGGAATCTTACAATCTAGTTAGAAAGTAAAGATCAGATTTTGCTTTAGCATAAAACCCACCCAGTATGTCTTTTAATTATCTGTTCTTTTCTTATAAAAATGTCCTCAACGAATTCATTTAAGAAATATTTATTGGTTTCATACTATGTGCCAATCATTTTGATGCCAGACTCACAGATCTTTTATTTTAGTGAGTGGAGACAGAAAAGCAATAAAAAAACCAAATAATTGTTCTAGATCATAAGTACTATGAAAATAAACATGGTAACATGGACAGTGATTGAGGATGTAATTTTAATTGGATGATCAAGGAAGGCCTCTTTGATGTGGTGACATCAGCTGTAACCTGAGTCAAGAAGCCATGTGAACACCTGGAAGAAGAGTGTTCCAGAAGAGAAAACAGCAAGTGCAAAGGTCCAGGCTCAGCTTAGCATGTCCCAGAAACAAAATGAATATTAATTATTGATGATTTTGGGAGTATATTTATCAGCCAAGGTCTCTTTCCTAAAAGAGTTCTGTAATAGAGACAGAGGTAAGCAAAAAGATCACACTACAATGCAGAACTACACTGAAATGACAGAAGTATGTACAAAGAAAAGAGATGCTAAGAGGGAGGAGTGATCAATTCTCTGGGCTGTGTTTCAAGGAAGGCCTCACAAAGAAAGTAGTGTAAAAGTAGGATTTTGAAATACCAACAGAGTGAACCAGGCAGGGAAGAGGGTTAAGCTAGGGGGAGGAGCATACAGGGACTGCGAGTGCAAAGGGCTGCAGGCTGTTTTTTATTGAACACTACAATACAAGAAAGTGAGGCTCAAGAGGACAGAGGCTGAGCCATGCAGGGCCTTAATATTCTGTGCATGATAGGAGCTATCAAAAGGCTCTAAAGAAGGAACCACAGGATTGGATTTGTGTTTTAGATAGATCACAGCAGGATGTCTCTCTTAAATATGCCTGTGGGAGAATAAATATAGGGCAGCTCTAGAGGCAGTGAAAAAGGTGAAATAAGGCCAGTGGCAGAGGGACTCAGAAAAGAGGTAAGAAACCAGAGAGGTTTTTAGGAGTTGATGAAACAGAAACAACCAAGTAGGGCTAATTGTTCACTGTTGACTCACCAATAACTGTCAGTATCCCGCACATAGTAGGCACTCAATAAATACTTGTAAAATGAATAAATGAATCAGTGGTGGCTGGCTGTGGCAGCAGATGCCTGATGAACAGAAGTCACGAGGCCCACATTCAAACAGATTCTTCCATTAACAGAGAACCACTGAGTGCTTGTCTCTATTCAGGCGTGTTGCTTTAATCCTAACAACCCTATGAGACAAGTGTAATTTCCATTTTTTCAAATGAGAAAAACCTGAGGCTCAGAGCGATAACGTACGATGCCTGAGGTTCTAGAACTAGTCAGCAGCTGGACTCAAGGCACCATGACACACAGCCAAGTGCGCATGCTTAATAATTACTTTCTATTACTTAGCCTTAGAGGCTCAAAGAATGAAATAGATCGTGTAAAGCCCCAACCAAAGAAATCCAAGGAAAATCGGTTACTCTTAACAAGAGGTTTAACACGGTTCCCGAACTTTCCTGTCAGCCAGTCGCTGGAAGACCACAGACGTGCGTCACAAAAACCTGAAGCGAAGCCTCCTACGGCGGTCAGGAAGGGGGTGGGGCGGGGTCCGGACCCGCAGAGGTGGCGCGCGCAGCCGCAGTGCAGCTCGCGAGCGCCGCGGCCTAGGGGAGAAGGGAGGAGGGACGAGCAGAGGAGGGCGGGGCAGACAGACGTAGGCGCTGGCGTCCAGTCGGAGGCTGCTCGACTTTGGGTTCCGCGGGGAGGTCTTGACGTCATTTCCTTCCGTAGGTCGCCAGTGCTTCCGGGTTGCGGTCATTTTGAGCCCGTATTTGGGTGACTTCTTGGAGGCTGGGTGCCTGTCTGCTCCCCATCCCCCAACTCCGCTGCAGTGCCGCGCGGCTGCCGGTTTCCGCGCGCTTTTCTTCCTTCTTGACCCTTCTCGGGTCCCCTCGAGGCCTTCTGCCCCCGATCGCCCCGGCTCGCCGCGCCGTCGCTCGCCGCTGTCGTCCGGAGGTGGGTGAGATGACGCAAAGAGCCTGCATTCCGCCCCCCACCTGCCCACTCACCACCTCCGTGCGGCCAGCCGCTACGCTGCACCTTCCGCCATTTTCCCTCCTGCGAGGGTGGGCCTATCGCCCACTGGCTCTCGGGCTCCCGAGTGCGGGTCCCTGGGGCAGGCGAGGGAGTGATTACTTGGTGACTAATGTGTGTACCGGGGTGTTGCAGGTGGGAGACGCGGGTATTGCGGGGATGCAGTGCGTAAATCGGCCATAGACCGACGAGGGTTCAGTTGAGCTTTTTTCTGTGCCATTAAGAGGTTAAAATTGTGTTGTATGAAGGGGCCTTGTCCGCCCTGTCGCTAGGGTTTCTAAGTAAGATGCAGTTACGGGAAATAACGTTTCATTTTTTTATTTGTTTTAGGATATAAGTAGTTATTTAGCAAGCTCCATCCATTCCTGAGTTCATTTTACCCTATTTCTTTTTCCTAGTCACGGGATTGACCTATAGTAGGCCTTCAGTGATGGTTTATTGAGTGAGTGAAATATGGAAGGGCCTCAGTTGCTATCCTCACCGTGTATGCCATTTCACGTTTTCATGTAAATGGTTTTTAAGATGGGAATAATGATGGTCCTGTGTGAACATTCTATAAAATACGCAGTTATCCAGTCTGTTGGTCTCTTAAGTTCTGAGACGTGGGTTAAAAAATAAATAAATAAAAACATATTCTTGAAATTTTGCATTTTTAAATCATATATTCTAAGTCTCTAGAGAGCGAGGAAAGTTTGGAGGATACAGAATTTGCTGTTAGCTTTAACCACAGGGAGAAGGATATGACGTCTTTGTTATTCAGTTTTTGTGGAGTAGTGCTTTGTGGGAGAGGTTGTATGTTTCCTGATGATTATTTCATTTTTTAAAAAAAATGGAGGCCCAGAAATGAATTTTGAGATGTTTCTTCTTCTATTTTGGGAAATCATCGTAATCTTTGTGCATATATTTCTGAAAGGACAAAAACAGGGTAATGTGAAATAACCCAGCTTTAGGAGGAGAAATATGCCTATTTCTTTGATATTCTTTTATATCTTAATATGACATCATCTGTTGGTAAATAATTATAAAGGACCTATTCTTTTTCAGTTAGGGGACCTAAGATGAGTAATCAGTTCCAATTTAGTTAATAGGTCTGATGCTTTTTTTATTTAGGTCACTATTTTTATTATGTCAGGTATTTCAGATGTAGTAGTATTTAGTATATATTTGTTGCTTTGATTCCCTGTAGACTAGTGATTTTACTGTGCTATATCTTAATTGATTTTGGTCTAATGATTTCTAATACTTAAATGTTTTTGATGCAGGAAAAATGAATGGGAGGGCTGATTTTCGAGAGCCGAATGCAGAAGTTCCAAGACCAATTCCCCGTAACTATCAATTAAATATTTATAATTAGAAGCACTTTATATGTAGAAACACAGCCTTTAGTAACAGCAATTGGACTGGCTTCAGGGGTGTGTGACCTGTGCAGTCACAAGGGGACTCACTCTGTTTAATGATCTACTGTTGCCATCTTGAAATTCCCTTTTTTTTTTTTTTAAGATTTATTTGAGAGAGAGAGAGCGAACGCACGCGTGCGAGCATGGGGGGGAGGGGAAAGGGAGAGAGAATCCCAAGCAGACTTCCTGCTGAGCCTGGAGCCCAACATGGGGCTAGATCCCAGGATTCTGGGATCATGACCTGAGCTGAAACCAAGAGTCAAGACAGTTAATTGACTGTGCCACCCAGGCACCTCCATCTTGAAATTCTTAATAATTTGAATAAATGGTCCCAAATTTTCATTTTGCGCTGGACCAGCATGTTATGTAGCCAGTCTTGACTAATAGATAGTAGCACTAACTTCTCTTTGAGGTCAGTTTGCTAAAGTTTACAAGCCCATTGTTTAGAGACTCTTAACTATAGGGAACAATCTGAGGATTGCTGGAGGGAAAGTGGGTGGAGGGATGGGGTAATTGGGTGATGGGCATTAAGGAGGGCACTTGAAGTTATGAGCACTGGGTGTTACACGCAACTGATGAATCACTAAATTCTACCCCTGAAACTAATAATACAATATATGTTAAATAAATTGAATTTAAATGAAAAAAAGTTTACAAGGCATTTGTTTCATTCATTTTTTAAAAAATGGATGTGTTTTGTTAATGTTTAGACAGAATTAAATTTTTAGGCTTAGCTTTTCCATGGGCATTTTAATGTTTGCCAATTTTCCTTGGTAAAAAGACATAGGGGCTGATTACATTCCAACAGAAGAAGAAAGAAGAGTCTTCGCAGAGTGCAATGATGAAAGCTTCTGGTTCAGATGTAAGTTAAATTTTCTAATCAACAAAATTTGACCTTTAGTACCTGAAATTATTGTGACTTCGTATAGAAGAAATTGGCACACTTTTGGTGTAGTGTGATTACTGCTAAAAGAAGTTGATTAAGGGAAACAAATTGTACATATTTAAAGAAATAATTTCTAGAACTTTATTCAAGACCATGAATTAATTTTGTTGGTAGCAGTAACAGCTAGCATTTACTGAGTATACGTGGATTATATAAAAACAACCCAATTAGATTGATAACTATTACCCTCACCTTACAAATGAAGAAATTGAAGTTTAGAGATGTAAAATGAGCTGGTAAGTTGTAATGTCTGGAAAGTTGTAATGTCTGGACTTGAAGCCAGGTCTGTCTGAGACAGAAGCTTGTGATTTTAACTGTTAGACTTCTATTATATGATAAAACCTAGTTAGTTTCCACCTTATTGTGAAATATTGTTACATTACTAGCTCCTGATTTGCGACTAGAGACCTTGTACATGAAGATTTTATTTTTTAAATACAGAGAATGTTGAAAGCAGCATAAAATAGAATCTTTTGAACAGAGTCCTGAAGTTGCTTCATCTGGTCACTGCAGTCCTTTCATACTGGTTTTTTTTTTTTTTTAAGATATTATGTATTTTTGAGAGAGAAAGAGAATGCGTGCACGAGTTGGGGGGTGGAGGGAGAGAGATAAGCAGACTCCCTGCAGAGCGGGGAAACCTGAGGCAGGGTGTCATGAGGCTTGATCCCGGGACCCTAGGATCATGACCTGAGCCGAAGGCAGATGCTTAACCAACTGAGCCACCCAGGTGCCCCTCAAATAAAGTAATTCTAAGAAAAACAGAATGGAATTTTAGAAAGGGAAGGGACAACTTAAGTAATTAAAGAAGATGTACATTTTCATCAGTTGGCCTGGCATTTATGCTTACAGTGCTTGGAAGATAAGTGTTATGAGACATAGTGTTTGTCCTAAAGTAGTTTTTTGTTGTAATTGAGACAAAGCTAACACATGAAACACTTGGAGAAAGATTAAGTGCATAATGGCAGTAGGAATTTTAAAAAGGGAGTTATTTTAGCTAAAAAAGACATTTTCAAACAAATGAGACTTAACTAATAGTACTTGAGGTAAATGAAGAAGAATGGGATTGGAGAAACATTTAGATGAAAGGAATAGTGAGCAAAGGCAGAGTCTATATAACTTGATCTCTACTGGAGCCTTGAGGCTGAATTGATTGGAATAGGGGTCTTCTGTTGGGGGTAGAAAATAAACCTAATACCAAGAAGTTAAAGATTTGGTTCATTATATAGTTTCAGTTCTATGGCCAAGGAGTTGGTTTGCAATTTTTTTTTTTTTTAAAGATTTTATTTATTTATTTATTTGACAGGAGAGACACAGCGAGAGAGGGAACACAAGCAGGGGGAGTGGGAGAGGGAGAAACAGACTTCCCGTGGAGCAGGGAGCCTGATGCGGGGCTCGATCCCAGGACCTGGGATCATGACGTGAGCCGAAGGCAGACTCTTAACGACTAAGCCAGCCAGGCGCCCCTGGTTTGCAAATTTTTAAAAGGAAGATTAGGTAGCAGTGTGCAGGATGGGTTAGAAGGATGAGAAGTTATCTTTGTGCAGTCTGTTACGAGCTTTTGGCAGTAACTCAGGCATGCAGTCATTGAGATGTCATTGAGTGTAGTGTCGTTTGGATTACAGAAGATGGGATGGCATTGGAAGATTTTTTAAAAGGATACGTAAAGGATTTTTAAATAAACTATAAGGGGTATTAACTTCAAGATATCCATCATAGGAGACTAATAATGACATTACTGATTAAAAGATATTTAATCAGTAGGAGTTATTGTTTGAAGGAGGAAACTAGTTTGGACACTCTTTCCTGGTGCAACATTTAATTGCAGATCTGTAAGCAACTAGAGAGCAGCAAAGGTTTATGTGAGAAATTAGGGTTGGAGGTATAGTTGTATTGGTGAATTCAAGGAATTAAGTGTAGGAATAAAAGCATAAAACTGATAATACCTGTCATGTGGTTAATATGTAGGAATGGTAGAATACATGACAAAAGTTTGGATGGCACCCATGGATAAGGCAACAAGTGGTAGTAAAAGAATCAAGAGACACCAAAAAGATAATAGGAGCTCTCATATAATCTTGTGCATTTTATCTTCAGTTCAAATATTCAGAGAGCTTTCAAGCTAGAAAGAACCTGAGTAAGGATTAGATGATGATGCACATCTGCAGGTGAGAATAAATAATTCTTTATATCCATAGTCCTCGTGGATCAGAGACCTGAAAAAGTTTTTATGGCTCTAATTTCTCAGGGAACTCAGTTGTACTCTGGCAACAGATATTTTATCTTTGTGGGTTGCCTAGAGTAGATAGACAAAATGATCTATTTTCAAGTCTATTGTTGACACAGAATTAAGAAGACGACAAGTCTGGTGGATAGGGGTTTGGGATCATTGTAATGTTGGGCTCATGGCCACATAGATACTATGGTATCTAGATTAATTTCTGGCTGATAAATTTAAGCTACTGTATAGGTTTAACATTCTAAATAGCTGTAACAGCATTATACTAAGAGTATGGAAGAGAAGTGATCAGTAGGCAGAGTACTCATGTATGCCTGATTATTAAAAGTAGGATGTGTAGTATATGAACCGTAGGAGCCTCAGTAATTCTGTGTTTTTAAACAGATTAATCATGGGGAGCCTGGTTGGTTCATCTGGTAGAGCATGTGACTCTTGATCTTGGGGTTGTTTGAGCTTCATGTTGGGTGTAGAGATGGCTTAAAAATAAAATGTTTAAAAAAACCGGATTAATCACAAGTTAGCATGTAATAAAGAGAGGCTAAAACCCAGCTTATTAGTTGTATATCATATCTGGATTACTGGAAAATTACTGAGTAACTTGAATTAGTACATTAGTAAGTAATGATTACTTTTAAAACAGGCTAGGTGTTGCATATTGCAGTAACATCAAACATGGAAAACAGAACCTTGGCTGTAACCACAGACAATAGGCAATTCAGCATACAGTTATCAGGAGAACTAATAGTCATGTATTAGGAAATTTTGTACATTAACATTCATATCTTCATATAAGGATGTGCATGTTTACATATGTTAATATGCAGTATGTGATGTTAACTTTATATAAATGGATTAATGGAATCCATGTTACTTTGGAGAGTATCATCTTATGTCCACTGATTTTAAAAAAGGTGTGATGAAAGTAGGAATGAGTAGAAAAAGTACTTATTAGGGTAATTTTTACACATTTTTTTAGAGGTGTTAAATATATTCGTCTTGGTTTAAAATTAGATTTGATCTAGGGTTCATTCTCTTTATTGGTAACTTGTTTATTTCTACTTTAATCTACTTTTAATTTTAAAATACAACTATGAAGGGATCTTATTTCCAGTTTCTTGAAATTGTGGTCCTATGCACCAACCACAAACCGGTTATATCTGTGCCCATACGTACAGGTAATGAAGGAATCTAGTATTACAGTAGTTCTCAACCTATGGAATTACTGAAAAGGTATATGAATTCATATTGGTTTTATGCATCATTTATAGATTTTGTGAATAATATACATGTGTACTACTGGTTTTCTTTTTTTCTTTTTTTTTTTTAAAGATTTTATTTATTCACTTGACAGAGAGAGACACAGCGAGAGAGGGAACACAAGCAGGGGGAGGGGGAGAGGGAGAAGCAGGCTTCCCGCTGAGCAGGGAGCCCGCCGTGGGGCTCGATCCCAGGACCCTGGGATCATGACCTGAGCCGAAGGCAGACGCTTAACGACTGAGCCACCCAGGCGCCCCTCTTTTTTTTTTTTTAATTTTATTTATTTATTTATTTATTTATTTATTTATTTATTTATTTATTTTTTAAGATTTTTTATTTATTTATCTGAGAGAGAGAATGGGAGACAGAGAGCATGAGAGGGGGAGGATCAGAGGGAGAAGCAGACTCCCTGCTGAGCAGGGAGTCCGATGCGGGACTTGATCCCGGGACTCCAGGATCATGACCTGAGCCGAAGGCAGTTGCTTAACCAACTGAGCCACCCAGGCGCCCCTTTAATTTTATTTTTAAGTAATCTGTACACCCAACATGGGGCTCGAACCCACAACCTCAAGATCAAGAGTTGCACGCTCCACTGAACTGAGCCAGCTGGGTGCTGCTGTACTACTGGTTTTCTAATGAGACAGTATAGTGATTGATGAGTGTAGACTTTGGTGCCTGTCTGGATCCAAGTCCCAGCTCCATCACTTAGCTTTCAGATTTTGGGCAAGCACCTGATGTCTGTATGCCTCAGTTTCCTTAGCTATATGGGGATAACAGCTCATTTCATAGGATTATTATGGGGATTAATTCAATTTATTTTGTAAGTGTTAAGCAGTCTGTATCATATGACTATTAGTGCTACTGTGATTAACAAAATAAAAGTTTCAGTTGGACACAGTTATGAATTTAAAGTAGCATTTTGTTATTGTAAGAGAAGAGTTTAAGGAATTTTAGGGGTCTTCATATTGGATATGGTTGGGACTGGGGTCATAATGCAAAATAGCTTTTGGTCAGCAGTATTACTGATTTGCCTAAAGAAACATTATTTAACCAACTCTGAGATAGGAGTCACATACTGCAGTGGAAAAGGCCATGGCCCTGGGGGGGTCAGGAGATTTGGGTTTTAGTCTCAGCTCTACTATAAACTACCTATGTTGCCTTTTTTTTTTTTTTTTTAAGATTTTATTTATTTGAGAGAGAGCAGAGCGAGAGAGAGCGAGCATGAGTGGGGGGGAGGGGCAGAAGGAGAGGGAGAAACAGTCTCCCCGCTGAGCAGGGAGCCTGACGTGGTGCTCCATCCCAGGACCCTGGGATCATAACCTGAACTGGAGGCAGCCACTTAGCCAAGTGAGCCACCCAGGCGCCCCTATCTGTTGCTTTTGAGCACATGACTTATTTTTTCTGAATATCAGTTTACTCTGGTTAGAATAAAGACTAGATAATCTCTGAAGTCTGTTCAGTTTTACCATTCTCTTTTACTGTGACATAATACATGAGACAGACGTCAGTTCTAATCCATTATCCTATAAAGCAGGAAAAGTACTACTATATAAAGACATAGTAGTGAATGACAGAACTAGTACTAGAATCTTCTTAACCAAATTGTTAACTCTCTGTATTATACCATCTTGGCCTAAGGACAAAGTGACATGGGAACAGCGTTGTCCATTGTAGACATGGCCCACTGACTCAACACCTTTTATCCTTGTATGATTCTTCAGTGCTTCATGTTGAAATCCTTGAATCAAGCTGAAGGGGAAAAATGATAACAAATTATACTGATGCTATAATGAGAAGGGACTCGTCCTTTAAAAAACCTTAAATGATAGAGAAGCCTGGGTGGCTCAGTTGTTAAGCGTCTGCCTTCGGCTCAGGTCGACCCTGGGATCAAGCCCCGCATTGGGCTCCCTGCTCCGCTGGAAGCCTGCTTCTCCCTCTCCCACTCCCCCTGCTTGTGTTCCCTCTCTCGCTGTCTCTCTCTCTCTCTCAAAAAATAAATAAAATCTTAAAAAACAAAACAAAAAAAACCTTAAATGGTAATAAAATATTTTAACCAACCAACCTTAAGCATTTTTCTAGCAAAAGTAAAATCCATTCATAAATAGTAGACCAAGGATTCAAACCTTAGGGTTTCTGCAGATTATGTCTGATGGCAAAGCTAACCACCCTATTCCAAAATTATGGGTTTTAATCATGAGATCTCTAATAATTCAAACGTCTTAATTACCTTAGTTCTTAAATTGCTCATATAGTCTAGACCAGAGTTGAGCAAACTATAGCCTAAGGGCCAAATCTGTTTTTGTATGGCTATGAGCTAAGAATAGCTTTTACATTTTTATTTTTAGATGGTTGAAAAAGATCAAACGAATAATATTTTGTTAACGTGAAAATTACATGAAATTTATATTTTTGCATCCATAAATAGTTTTATTTGAACACATCTGTTCATTTGTTTACTATTGTCTCAATGCTTTTGCTTTAAAATGGCAATTGAGTAGATGAGACAGACCTGTGGCCCACAAAACCTAAAAGAGCAGGGAGCCTGATGCGGGGCTGGATCCCAGGACCCTGGGATCATGACCTGAGCTGAAGGCAGACGCTTAACGACTGAGACTCCCAGGCGCACCATACCATCTGGGTCTTTATAGAGTATTCCCAACCCCTGGTCTGAAACTGTGCTGTCCAGTGTAGCAGCTGCATCTAGCTATTTAAATTTAAAATACTTTATAGCAGAAAGGATACAAAGCAAAATCAGCAAAAGGAAAGGAATGTGGGGTAAAGTCCAGAAGAGATCAGGCACAGGCTTCCAAGACTCCTCTGCTAGTAGAGTCACACACAAAAGGACATGGTAAATTTCTCCAGCTATGGGTTCTGATAATGTGAGTGATGTGTTACCCACCAGGGAATCTAAATGGAGACTCAGTGCCTGGGGTTTTTACTGGGGGCTGGTCACATACACTCAGCCTAGCAAGTACTGAAATTCCAGACTCTCAGAAGGAAAGCAGGTGTTCAGCATGAGCTGTATTTGTGTAAGCAGTTTAGGCATAGTGAACCACTTATCATTCAGGTCAAGTTTTATATCACTTGTAGGGAACTGTTTACCAGTGATGTTCCCACACATCAGCCAAGGACCTTGTAAGGAGGTCTTTTTAAGGACAGCAGCCTCAGGGCTCTTATTTTAAATCTTTTCTGCACACTACCTAACGAAAACATGGATACAGACTAGTCCCATCATCACAGAAAATTCTGTTGGACAGTACTGGTGTAAACTGATTTTTAATTATGAGCTCCTTTGAGATTATGATGGAGAGCTTTGGATTTTTCAGTCTGGGTTAATATGTGTATATATGTAGAATTTTTTTTTAATTCAGTATAGTTGACACAATGTTACATTATGTAATATTTTCACTTAGTTTTAGGAATTCACTGGTTTAGAAGAAGAAACTTTAGTATTTAAAATGTATACTTGTGTATTCTTGCCCCTGTCACCATATAATTGTGGACAAATATTTCTTGTGTTTTGGTCATACAGCGTACTACAGAACTTAAAAGCTTGAGATACGGTATCAGTTAGAATCTGGAACTGCCATTGAATTAGCTGTCCTGTATGGCCTTGAGCAAATTGCTTAACATCTCTGAGTTTCAATTTTCTTACCTTTAAAAGGGCAGTAATTAAAAAAATAACTCTACCTTAGAGAGATGGTAAAAAGTAAATGAGAAAATGTACATAAGGCATTTAGCATGGGCCATGGAATTTAGTAATTATTCAGTAGTGGCTCTTATTACTTGTAATAATAATAATAAATCTTGCCTCTCATTAATTCCCCCTTACTTTAATTCAGAAATGACTTTTTGTCCCTATTTAGTATGTTGTTCTTATTGGTGATATTAATGAATGGCTCTTCTAAAGCCAAATCTAGATGGTTTTTGAATTACATTGTTTAATATTTGTAATAATCTCTTAAATTTAAAATTTTTTTTATATTTCTACTGACTGTATATAATACAGCTTTTCTTTTATTTTTTTCAAGATTTTATTTATTCATTTGAGACAGAGAGATGCAGAGAGAGAGAGCATGAGCAGAGGGAGAGGGAGGAACAGACTCCCTGCTGAGCCAGGAGCCCAAGGACCCTGGGATCGTGACCTGAGCTGAAGGCAGACGCTTAGCCATCTGAGCCACCCAGGCGCCCCTATGATACAGCTTTTAAAAATGGAAGAAATCTTTTTTTTTTTTAAGATTTTATTTATTTGAGAGAGAAAAAGCATGAACAGGGGGAGGGGCAGAGAGAGAAACAGACTCCCTGCTGAGCAGGGAGCCCGATGTGGGGCTTGATCCCTGGACGCTGAGATCATGACCTGAGCCAAAGGCAGATGCTTAACCAACTGAGCCACCCAGGCAACCCGGAAAAATCTCTTTTAAAAGATCTTCCTAGATGGTTATACACATATTTATCCTAATGAACTCAGACAAAATCTTTTCCTTTTGTTGATGTTGACAAGTTCTTTTTCCTCCTTTAGCTGTTCCTTTGGCTGCAACAAGTATGTTGATTACTCAAGGATTGATTAGTAAAGGTAAATATTTAAACTTCAAATTTATTTGGCATTTTGGATATCATTATGTTTTTATGTTTTCCTGATTTTTAGATAAAGTATAATAATGTATCATATTAAACATGACCATTGATCAGGTTCTACAACATAAGGAGAGTTACGTCTCCATGGACCCACTGACTCAGATATATTGACTTGAGAATTTGATGTCCTCTGACACTGTAGCAACATTAACAACCTACAAGAGCAAAAAAGTAGCTAAAAACCTACAGAGGTTTTGCAGGGAGGTAGAGGAAAAAACCTGGTCTAGGAAGGCCATCATCACTATTACCTAGGATCTTGTTAGAAATGCAAATTCATGGGCCCCATCTCAGAACTCCTTAATCAGTCTCTGAGGTAGAGCCTAGGAATCTGTTTTAACAGTCTCCAGGTGATTCTTAAATGCACTGGTTTAAAGATCAGTAGCTCCCTAGCTCCTTAAACCAGAGCTTTGTCTTAGAGTAAGAGGGTTGGGGACGCTTTCTGTCCCAAATTCTGTTGGTGTGACTATTACAGTGCCTTGCTCCTACATAACTACACACATAACTGAAGCAGAAATTCCCTTTTTTTAGTTGCAGATATATTGTGATAGACTTGTTCTCGGATAGGGTGAATCCCGCTGAAAATGTTAGAACCTGTAATTGAGGAGGCAATTTTTCTTACAGTTAAAATCTTCCTGGATTCTTAGTCACCTTTTGGTGATTATTTGACTTGTCATTAATGGCACTATGCCTCTGTGATTTCATTTGCAAAAGTCATACCATGATCAATAATACTGTTCCAAAGTGCTCCTTTGTAATTGTCTGTAAGGTCTGATCCTGGAGCCTTAACGGTAGAATTCAGTAATCCATTTTTAATTATTTTTATTATTTTTTAAAAGATTTTATTTATTTTAGAGAGTGTGCATGCGAGTGGAGGGGAGGGGCAGAGGGAGAGGGAGACAGAATCTTAGGCAGGCTCCACACCCAGTGTAGAGCCCGACATGGGGCTTGATCTCATGACCCTGAGATCATGACCTGAACGGAAACCAAGAGTTAGACACTTAACTAACTGAGCCACCCAGGTGCCCCTACATTTTTTAGAAAGAATTGCTGAAAGTGATTTAACCTAGTTTATGGAAGAATGCTTATTATAATAACTTTGTCAGAGTTGTTGGGGTTTTGATAATTTGGAATAAAAATATAAAAAAGAATATTGAATGATATGTTATTCATGTAACTATTTCCCAGGATTAAGGGGTTTTATTGTTAGTTGTATTGAGGATTTGTTTTGGGTACAGTGTTCTAATAAAGTCAGTCTCAAAAAAAGAAATTGGGAAGACTTTAGAAAAGGAATTCAGAGTCCACCAAGACATTTTGCATTTAATCAGAATGCCTGATATTTTGTATATGCTTTCATCCACAGTGTGTCATACTCAACATAGTCTTAGCTGCTCCATCACTACTTGTTAAACATTTAAACATGCCCAGGTCTGTTCTAACTTGAGAACATGAAAAAGAAAAATCTTCCCTCATATCCCTTTCCAACTCGTCCCAGCTGTCTTGCATTTGAAGCCAGACTTCACGAATGAGCACTTCACTTTTTACTCCTTTTAACCCATTACAATCTGTGTGAAAAGATTATGCATATGTTCTGACATTTGCCAACACTTTAAAAGATTACCAACACAACTTCCTTGTTGCTTAATTCGATGGGCAGTTTGTGTTCTTGATCGTTATACGACTTTAACCAGTCTTTGAAACCGTTCTCTTCCCCTAGCTTCCATGACAGCATATTCTGGTTTTTCTCCTGCCGCTGGCAATTCCTCCATTTTTTCATGTTTTCTGAGTGTCTAATATGTACTATACACTGTTTTTGGTAGATAACACAGACAAAAATTCTTAAGCTGTTGGTACTTAATATTCTAATGTGGGTTTTCATCCTCCACTTGTGTTCTTCAGAGTTCTGCTTTGACTTTTCAGTCTTCAGTCTGTGTAAACTATTACCCAGTGATAATGGGCTTCAGGACCATTTATTGCTCTAAACCCCCATGAAAATTATTGCTAGCCTTCATATCTGCTCCAGAACCATATTCTGCATATCTTCACATGAGTGGCCCTCCTTAGAAACTCTTCAAACTGACTTCATCCCAAACTGAGTTCATTTCCCTCCAGACCAGTTTCTCTGTTGTCCACATGTCTGAATGGTAGCACTCTTCATCTAGGAAACTGAGGCATTATCCTTAACTTCTACCCCTTATTTGCCTTACCCAATGAATGTTCATTCTAGTCCATCTCTTAAATCTCTGTAAACTCTCTACCTCCATCTGCACTGCCACTGTAATTAATGCAACCATCTGTTGCCAAGAGTATTAAATTAGCCTTCAACAAGTCTATTTGCCTCTATTGCTACTTCCTCTTAGGAAACAGGCTATAACTGTAATAACTCTGTGAGAGCTAAAGAGAACATCTTGTTTACTGTTATATTCCTAGTTTCTAGTATGTAGTGTCTATATAAGTGATCTGTAACTACTTGGTGATAGAATGAAGGAACAGTTCTTTTGAATGAAGGTAGATATTGTTACCATCTTCCTTTTTCTCATTTCAGTTGTGTAACTAAAGCTAATAGCATAACTTAGTTCTCTTTTTATACTTCATATACATGAAATCCTACAATTAAATGTTCTTTTGTATACCCTCTTTGAACGTTGTAAGATTCATCCAGTGGTATGCTAGAACTGGCTTGTACCACTTCCAGAAAGCTGATTGTTCAGTTTTCAATAACTTGGCAAGCCAGTGTTTAAACATTGATAGCTTGGAATTGGTCATGGTGCAAGTATTTTCTCCATGGAAATCGACCGACGTTACAAATCAGCTTTTTATTTGGAGAGCTGGTTTTCTAGCACATCACTAGATTCATCCACATTGTTGCATGTAATTATAGATTATATACTCTTGTTGCCATATAGTTTTCTGCTGTGTAAATATACCACAGCAGTTTATCCATCCTGTTGTACATTGGCAATTGGGTAATTTCCAGTTTTGACTATTACAAGTGGTTCTGCTATGAATACAGCATCTTTTGGTAGACATTTTGCCGGGTCATAGATTATATTTTCAGCTATGGTAGATACTACCAAACTTTCTAAATTGTTTGGACCAATTTACACTCTCATACCAATTTATTAGTAGAGTTCTGTTTGTATCACATTATAACCAACACTTGCTCTTTCATGTCCTTTGAATTTTAGCCATTGTGGTGAGTGAACAGTAATACTGATTGTGGTTTTAATTTGCATTTCCCCAATAACTAATGAAGTTGAGGACCTTTTCTTTTGTTTATAGCTCACTTGAATATATTCTTTTTTGGCGAAGTGTCTGTTCAGGTCTGTTGTCCATTTTTCATTGGATTGTCTTTTTCTGTTGGTTTCGTGAGGGTTTTCTATGTCTTCTAGAAGTGAGTCTTTTGTCAGATATTATGTATTGTGATTATTTTTTCCTACTGATTAACTGTAGTTCTTAATATGATAGAGTAAAATTTATCATATTTTTTTATGATGAAGGCTTTTTATGCTCTAAAATATTTGTCTATTAACAGGACATGAAGAATCTCTTACGCTTTTTTCTATAAGCTTTATTTTTTCTTTCATACTTAAATTTTCAAGTCATTTGGAATTGTTTTTGAATACAGGTATATCTCTTTTTATTGTGCTTCGCTTTATTGCACTTCACAGATACTGTGGTTTTTACAAATCTATTGTTTATGGCAACCATGCTTTGAACAAGTCTCATTTTTTCAATAGCATTTGTTCACTTCGTGTCTCTGTGTCACATTTTGGCAATTTTCACAGTAAATGTTCTACTTATTATATTTGTAATGGTGGTCTGTGATCAGTGATTACAACTCTCTAAAAGCTCAGATGATGGTTAGCATTTCTTATCAGTAAAGTAATTAATGTATGTACATTGTTTTTATTTTTTAGACAATGTCGTTCATGTTTAATACAGGATAGCATAAACCTAACTTTTATATGCACTGGGAAAGAGAAAAATGCATTTGACTTTATTTATTGTGATTCTCCCTTTATTGTGGTGCTCTTGAACCGAACCTGCAGTATTTCTGAGGTATGCCTGTATTGTATGAGGTAGGATAAAGGTACATTTTTCCTCCTTATGGATATGAAGGTGACCCAGCGCCATATTTTGAAAGGACTGTCTTTGTTCACTGCATGCAGTGTTGCATTTGTCATAAGTGACTGTGTGTGGATCTGTTTCTCGACTCTCTTCTGGTTTTGATGGGTTTATCTGTTCTTGCACTTAGAACAGTCTTAATTACTGTAGCTTTATTATAGATCTTTTATTATAGATCTCGATATTTGTTGGTAGTCAGTTTTTCAGTTTTGTTGTTTTTCAATATTGCCTTGGTTCTCAGCTCTTTGTATTTCCACATGATTTTTAGAATAAGTTGGAATAAGTTTTTCAACTTTTAGGAATACTTTCTTTGATTTTTAATTGGGATTGCATTGAATTTAAAGATGAATTTATGGAGAATTGTCATACTGACAGTATTTAGTCTTTCCTTTTATGGACATGGATGTATTATTCCTCCACTTAGCTTTCATTTCTCTCAGTAAGTTTTGTACTTTTCAGTGTACAGATCTTTCATATTTTTCATTAGATTGCTCCTGGATCTTTGATGTTTTTGGGTGCTATAATAAATTATATCTCTCAAAAAAGTTTGTTTCTGGTATACAGGAATTATTATTTTTTTTTTCTTTTTGTATATTGACCTTGTGTCAAGTGATCTTGCTAAATTCACCTAATAGATGGTAGACTCTTTTGGATTTTCTTCATTTTTTTGTTTATGTTGAATTTACTTGGTTCTCTCTTTTAAATAGCTGTAGCTTTAGACTTTGCTGAGGTAATGGAAAGAGCTAATGTAGTCAGGTAATACTTATAGTCTGTACTGATTTTTCCTTTTGTCTTTGTGGGTTTCCCAAAGCTGCTGAGAAATATATTTTTATATTGCATTGCTAGACTTTTTACTACTTTTGTCTCACATTAGAAGAGACTAGATTATAGCTCACAGAAATAGTTTTCTTGCACTTTTTACCATAATTTGTGTCATTTTCTTATATGCTTTTATTTATTTATTTTTTTAAAGATTTTACTTATTTGACAGAGAGAGAGATAGCGAGAGCAGGAACACAAGCAGGGGGAGTGGGACAGGGAGAAGCAGGCTTCCCGCGGAGCAGAGAGCCCGGGGCTCGATCCCAGGATGCTGGGATCATGACCTGAGCCGAAGGCAGACGCTTAACGACTGAGCCACCGAGGCGCCACCTATTTATTTATTTTTTTAAGATTTTATTTATTTATTTGACACAGAGAGAGAGAGAGAGAGAGCACAAGCAGAGGGAGCGGCAGGCAGAGGGAGAGGGAGAAGCGGGCTCTCTGCTGAGCAAGAAGCCCGATGTGGGGCTCTATCCCAGGACCCTGGGACCATGACCTGAGCCAGAGGCAGCCGCTTAACCAACTGAGCCACCCAGGCACCCCAAGCCTATTTTATTTTAATAAAAGATAAGACATCTTAATTATCTAAATGTGTCTATCTCTCATAGTCTGACTCTGAAATATCTACTCTTTTATCTTTAGGAATCCTTTCAAGTCATCCCAAATATGGTTCCATCCCTAAACTTATATGTAAGTATGGACAACACTCGCTTTCTTACCTAAGTAAAGTAATTCATTTTTACCAAACGTTTTGTCTTGTCTAACTCATAACCGTTATTTGGTTATTTGTTTTGACCAGCTTGTTTAAGCTTTTCATTAAATGGACTAGTCAACTACTTGGGCATTTTATTGTTAGCATTAAGAATTACAAATTATTTGAAAGAGAATTTTTTTCTTTAATGTAATAAAACGATTACTTTTAAATAATTTGTAAAGATATGTAGTATTTTAAAATAAATTCTCTGGTTTACGAGGAAAGAAAATTGTCCAGATATAGGGAAGTAAAATGTCTTTTAAAATTAAGTCTAACTTTAAAAAATCTCTTTACATGTTAAAGTGTAAATAAGCATAATTTATCTACATATTATAGTATGGTTTATAGGAAAGAAGCTAAATTGCTTTAAAAAAGAGCACCCGAGACTTTTTATAAAGAGTCTTTCCAGGTTAGCCTCTTTTATATACTGGAGATAAACACATAAGGCAACAGTAGCCACATTCAGGTACCACGTCATAATTCATTATTTTAAGGAATTTGTTGCACCTAATTTTTTTTTATTATGTTATGTTAATCACCATACATTACATCATTAGTTTTTGATGTAGTGTTCCATGATTCATTGTTTGCGTATAACACCCACTGCTCCATTCAATACGTGCCCTCTTTAATACCCATCACCAGGCTAACCCGTCCTCCCACCCCCCTCCCCTCTAGAACCCTCAGTTTGTTTCTCAGAGTCCATCGTCTCTCATGGTTCATCTCCCCCTCCGATTTCCCTCCCTTCATTCTTCCCCTCCTGCTATCTTTTTTTTTTTTTTTTAACATATAATGTATTATTTGTTTCAGAGGTACAGATTTGTGATTCAACAGTCTGACACAATTCACAGCGCTCACCATAGCACATACCCTCCCCAATGTCTGTATCACCCAGCCACCCCACCCCTCCCACCCCCCACCACTCCAGCAACCCTCAGTTTGTTTCCTGAGATTAAGAATTCCTCATATCAGTGAGGTCATATGATACACGTCTTTCTCTGATTGACTTATTTCGCTCAGCATAACACTCTCCAGTTCCATCCCGTCGTTGTTGCACCTAATTTTAAAAACAGTCTTATGAAATTATTAGCTGGGCAAATAGTATGATTCCCGTTTTACAGGAAAAGAAATGGCCTGAAATCCCTGTGACTAGGCTAGAACTCTTTTAATTCCTTTACCACATCTTTCCTGTCTATATTAATAATTAGTAAAGTGGAATTTATATATCATGGAGCAGTTTTATTTTGGATTATTTTATTTTGTGAAAGTGAATTATATCTACAGAATCTTTCTGTGTACTCTGAATCTGATTTAATATGGTACTTTTACCATTATTTCAGGAAATGATGAGTTTTCCCATATAAAGACCTATTTAAGAACACATTTCTTAAAAACTTCTTTTAGGAGAGATTTTTATTTAAATGGGCACACTGAGTCACATTTTTTGTTTGTTTTTACAAATAAGTTGCTTGTATCATGGGATACTTTGCTGGAAAGCTTTCTTACGTGAAAACTTGCCAAGAGAAGTTCAGAAATCTTGAGAATTCCCCTCTGGGAGAAGCTTTACGCTCAGGACAGGCACGGCGATCTTCACCATCTGGGTAGGCCAAATTCTGATTTTTATTGAAGGCTTTTAATTTTAGCTAAAAAAATTGTAACTGGATATTGCTATAATTCAGGGCATGAAACATTGTGTAACCTGAGGGACTGTTGGAAACTCCGTTTTGCAACACGCTAAAGTTATTTTGTTTTAAAAAGTGGAGTAAAATATGCCTACCTTTGGTTTATTTTTATTTATTTGTATTTATTTATTTGAGAAAATTCTTCCCACAACTTGGGGCTTGAACTCAGGATCCCAAGATCAAGAGCTGCCATGTTCTATCAACTGAGCAAGCCAGGCACTCCTACCTTGTTTTATTTTTATTTATTTATTTATTCATTTTTAAGATTTTATGTATTTGAGAGAGAGAGAGCGCGAGCTGGGTGCGGGGAGAGGGAAAAGCAGGCTCCTGGCTGAGCAGGGAGCCCGACACAGGGCTCGATCCCAGGACCCTGAGATCATGACCTGAGCTGAAGGCAGACGCTTAACCGACTGAGCCACGCAGGCAGCCCCCTACTTTTGTTTTAAATAAAGAGTAGCATCCTGTTAGGAGTGCTTATACCAGAATAAAGGATTTTAATTTGGCAAATACCTTTGAGTACTATATTTTGGACTTTTCTTTTGAATTCCCAAATTTTATCAGTCCCATCTCTTAAATTTTAACTTTTTAATCCTTATTTTAAGTATATTCTCCAAATTTTTATTTTAATTATGTAAGTATAAATAAATGAATCTGTCCATTTGGATAGGTAGATAAGTAATAATGTAATTTAGTAGATTTAATAGATAAATTGTTATAAATGGTAAACCCCACAAAAGCTAGTATTACTTATATATCTGCTTTTTAGCAAAATAGTGTTTATGGCCTGCTAGCTGTGGAAGTAACTTCCCTTAATGTGGGAACTGAACATACTTTCTGATTTGAAATACTTTTTTCTTTCCAAGGACCTTTTTTTTAGATTTTATTTATTTATTTATTTTAGAGAGAGTGTGCGCCAGCAAGCGGGGGCTAGGAGCAGAAGAGGGTGATGGAGAGGGAGGGGGAAAGAATCTCAGGCATGGGGCTCAATTCCATGGCCCTGACTGAGATCATGACCTGAGCCAAAACCAAGAGTCAGACGGTTAACTGACTGAGCCACCTAGGCACACCTCCAAGGACGTTAAACTTGTTAAAATGATCTCTGAAGTGGGGCGCCTGGATGACTCAGTTGGATAAGCAGCCGATTCTTGATTTCAGCTCAGGTCATGATCTCAGGGTCATGAGATTGAGCCCTGCTTTGGGATCCATGTTCAGTGGGGAGTCTATTTGAGATTCTCTTCCTCCTTCTGCCCCTCCCCCCGCCCCCTCGCACATGTTCTCTCTCTCTCAAGTAAATAATTTTTTTAAAAAAATATGAAGCTTAGGAATTAGAAAATTGGATATACATTTCTGTATTAAGAGTGGTGGTTTTTAAGTTGTATAAATGGGTCAAAACTTATTTTTAAGGTTTTTGTGGCAGAGAGAAACAGATTTCATTTTACTGTTCTAGATAACTATGTAAAAATTACATCATTCCTTTAGAAAGTAAGATAACTAGTTTTCATACCGTAACACATTTTTTTTACGGTGTAGGCAGTAATTTGTATTTCTTATACAATATGATTTACAGGCACTATTCTCAAAAGTCAAAATACGACTCAAATTTGGGTGGTCATTCATCTTTTGTGACGTCTCCAGCCGCAGACAACATAGAAAAAGAGATGCTTCCTCGTTATGAGCCAATTCCATTCAGTGCTTCTATGAATGAATCTACTCCCACTGGTATTACTGATCATATTGCCCAAGGTAGAAACTTCTCTTGAAATGAGTTTCAGCATTATATGGTCCAACGTATGTATAAACTTTATTTGATGACCTTTTCTGCTGGATATCACCTGTATGTTCCACCATCAGCCTACACTCAGCATGTGTGTTCATCTGTTTCTTCATTCATTCAACATTTTTTGACGTCCAGTAGGTGTCAGGCACTCCAGCTAGGTATGGAAGAAGTATAGATGAATAAGACCTGCTTCTTGTCCTTGAGAAACTCCCTTAGACTGTTAGAAGATATAGAAATATAAGGAAAAATTACTAATATGTCCCATTAATCAAAAATACTAACAAAGTTTAGTGATCATTGCAAAGAAGTGGTAAATTGGGCCATGGGGAGGCTTCAGAGAGGTTACACTTGTTAGGCTGGTCTTAAAGGCTTTCAGCTTCTTTGTCTGTAATGTGAGAAAAATAATAATTACCTGCCTTACAGAACTCTTGTCAAGTGAGAAAATCCATGTGAAAATGCTTTGTGAAGTTTGTGTAAATACTAGCTTTGAAGATCGCAGAATGTAAGTGAAACAACACCAACTTTGGATTAAGGCCTGGATTTGAATGATTGACATTTGCTAGCTATGTGACTTTAGGCAAGTAACTTTGTGATCGCTTCAGCTTCTTGATCTCTGGGATGGAGATAATACCTCTCTTAAAGAACTTTGGGAATGAGATGAAATAATCAGAGGTAATGCCTGACAAGTCATAGGCTCTTAACAGTTGCTCATTTCCTTCTTTCATTTTTTCAATCTAATTTGTGGTGAAAAGTGAAGAATTAGGAAGTACAGGTTTGCAGTTCCTTATCTAAAAATCCTAAAATCCAAAAAAACTTTGATAACCACAAAGCTTTATTTAAAAAAATTTTTTTATTATCTATTTTTCTGACATGGGCTTGACTGCATGACCCCAAGATCAAGAGTCACACGCTCTACCAACTGAGCCAGCCAGCCACCCCTACAAAGCTTTTTTTGTAATTAAACTGGTGACGAAATCTGACTTAACTCCTTTCACACTCTGGCCTAAACTGGCATAGTCTATTTATAATCTTTATCTTAATATGATTTTTCCTGCATTTTGTTGTACAGAATATTAATGTTTGCTTATGCATTGCTTCTTCAAACCTCCGAATGTATGGATATTAAGTAAAATTTTTTTTAATATTAAGTAATATACTAACAAGCTATATACTATGACATCTTTCTAAAATCTGAGAAACTGAATTTTGAAACATTTCTGACTACAAAGTTTTAGATAAGGGATTTTGGATGGAATATTCTTTGAAAGCGTTTGCTTTAATGCAAATACCATAAGCCAGTAACTATGAGGAACAAATAAGGTTAAAGGAACATTTTTGTTGCTTGAGATGGGAGAGATTTGGATCTATGTGTAGGTTAAAGGGAGGGAGGGGAAACAGTGGGAAGGGGCGAAGTTGATTATAGGTCAAGTAATGTTGCAGAGGTTGTAGAAGGGCTTCTGGGTAGGTTAGAACATAAAGTAGCCACTAAATATATATGTGGCCATTTAAATTAATTAAAATTAAATCACATTGAAAATTCAGTTCCTCAGTTTCTTTGTAGCATTTCACTTGTTCAGTAGCCACATGTGCTAGTGGCTACTCTGTTGGAATGTGCAGATACAGAACGTTCTCATCCTTACAGAAAGTGATATTGGACAGCATTGCTTTGGAGCAAGTTGGGGTGGGGGCAGTGAGTATTACCATTTTGGAAAAGAAGAAACAGGAGAGAATGGAAGTTAAAATAATTAAAGACATCTTAAGTGGATGAAAGGTGTTGAGAGTCTTGACTCCGCCCCCCCCCAATGTTTGGAAACAAAGACCTCCCAAGTAGTCAGAGAGGGAAGGAGGTGGGCAGGTTAGGAGAGAGTGGTTAGTATTTATCTTCAAAGGCATCTGTTCTTAGTTCTCACTGCATCTCTCATTTTCCTAGTCTCTCAAGTTCAGATCCATTCTACTTGTATTCCGGCCATGCATGACTTCTTTCCTTGTAATGACTTTCATCTTTCCTTCCATTTGCATTAGAAAATTCCACGCTGGGGCGCCTGGATGACTCATTCATTAAGTGTCTGCCTTTAGCTCAGGTGATGATCCCAGGGTCCTGGGATCTGCGGGGCTCCCTGCTCAGCGGGAAGCCTGCTTCTCCCTCTCCCACTCCCCCTGCTTATGTTCCCTTTCTCGCTATGTCTCTGTCTGCCAAATAAATAAATAAAATCTTTAAAAAAAAAAAAAAATTCCACGCTATGTTGTACAATTCCTTTTCCAAATAACAGCAGACAGACAAAAAAAGCCCTTTGGTATCTGCCCACAGACTACAGCAAGGCCCATATTTTAATATATTTTCTGTCCTCGAGGTGCAGCCATCTATCCATCCACTGCTCTGCTTTCTCAATCCCTTCTCTAAATCAAGCTTGCCACTCTTTGACTACTCTCCACATGGGCCAGTTGTGGCCTCTGCTTTGCCCTAGCTGCTGCCCTCCCTTACCAGGACGTTCTCTCCTTTTGTTAAAGCCCTGTTTGCCCTATTTGGTTCTGCTTTCTTTTACTAGGAATTGAAAGAGTTATTAATGTTTCAGAGTAGAAAGTACTCTTTCGTTGCTGTTAGACTTATCATAGATAGTTTATTACAGTTAGATTTAAGTCATTGCTGTTTTATATTTTATTCCTTCCAGCTCTTTATAACCTTCCCAAAGTAGTAAATCATGCTGTCCGTACACAATGCAGAATATTTTCATTGGGCTTTGTAAGTGGAAAAAATTCTCCCTAATCTTCTGATTTATGTTTCCATTATTTGTCACAGAATTTTGGAACAAAGAAGTATTTTCTTTTCAGTGAGAAAAAGTATTAGACCTGGAAGGAACTTTAAAGATAGATCATGTAGTCAAACGTCTGTATTTCACAACTGAGAAAACCCAAGATTCAAAGAAGTTTAGTGATTTGCCCAAGGATATTCACTGATTGTTGGCAAAATGGGAATGAGAATTTAGGGTTCCTAACTAATAATCTAGTATACACTGTCTCCTTCAGAATTTTAAAAATATCATTTATGGTAAAGGGAAATGAGTTTAATAATTACTCATTAATAATGAAATGTGAGTGCTTTTTAAACCCAATATAAGGTTATCATATTTTTCTTTGCATTCTTTTTTAGCAAAAATTTAGTTTTCAAGAACAGTATAATATTCAAACTAATATTTAAAGCCTTTTGCTTTGTATCAGTGCAGTATACTTTGTAGTGAAATAAAAGGTTATGCCTGAAAACATTTAAAGTTGTAGTTACGTTGATTTGAAAATTCTGATTATTCACTGGGACCTTACTGTAGAATTCCAAAATACCAGTTACAAAAACTGCTTTTTAAAAAATTATCTTAATTAATGATTATATTAATAAAATGATGTATCCAATTTGTATGTAAGAACTTTGAAAACTACTACTTTTGGAGTGGGGTGTAAGACTTTCTAAGTTAAGTAGTAGTTGACTGAATGTTACGTTAGCATTGTTCATTTCTTTTAAAATGTTTATATGACTTTTTTTGCTGGTTATACATTTTGTAAACTATGTTTAGTATTTGCTCCTGTCGTCTAATAGTAAGAGTAACCACTTATTTTTACATCAATATTTAACTCTTTGATGATATATATTGCTACTTTGACTCTCTTTGGGAGAGGTAAAGAATAAAGGCTGGTTACCTGGCCAAAATTATCGTTGCCACTTTTTTTCTGCCTCAGTATTGCTCCATTAGACCTGAGTAAAAATGATGCATACGGTGATTGAAGGCTATATTTTATACTTTTCAACAGCTATTTCCAAGTGTTTTTGTTTAAGTATAAAAATGGCACTTTTTTTTTTAATAGTTGTTCACATATAGACTGATTATAGGAACATTCAACTATGGAAATATTACTAAGTAAAATATATACGATGTCAAATTTTGTTCAGTTGCCACTATTAGGATATATTTCTTTTTAATTACATAAACAGTGTGAATAATTTTCCAGTAAAACACTAATATTTTAGTGAATATAAATTACACTGGTATATATTATGATATCCATTCTTCTGGCCATGGTTACTTTTTAATTTTTTTATGTTGATTTTAAATTTTAGAAATAAAAGCTTAGAACTGTAAGAGAAAGTCAGTTTTCATTTTGTAATTATCTTGGGGGAAATACAGTACTTTTGGAATGGTGGTAATAATTTGACTTTTTACTTTATTCTGTTTTTATTATAGGTAAGAAGCATTTAGAAAATTTAGTTGCTTTGGATTTATTCAAATCCTTTTATCACCATTTATTAACTGTTTGTTGTTTTAGGACCTGATCCCAACCCTGAAGAAAGTCCTAAGAGAAAAAATATTACATATGAGGAATTAAGGAATAAGAACAGAGAGTCATATGAAGTAACTTTAACACATAAGACTGACCCCTCAGTCAGGCCTATGCAGGAAAGAATGCCAAAAAAAGAAGGTATGATAGTTTAGTCTGAATCACTTTACTCTTTAGGATCGGAAACTGCAGCATTAGTTAAAAATATTAACTATACTAATATGTGATTTAATTCTGCAAGCAATTAACCAAAATAACATTTTTTTAAAAAGAATAGTTCTGTCACAGTTAACTAGTTTTTCCTTTTCTAAGGTGTTCCAAAGACCGTTTTGTGTTAGAAAATAATAAAGTCCAAATAGTGGTATGAATTAAAACAGACTAGTTTTAATAAGTTGTATAAATTATAAATCCATTTGAATGTTTTCTTTTATCAGAAATCACCTTGGGACTTAATAAGTGTTTTTTAAATGATGCATCGAATGCCTCAAACCAAATCTGGTTGCCTGAGTTTGATAACAGGCTGTAGTGACACTTTAAGCAGAATGAGAGAGAATCACGATTGAGGAGTGAAATTGATTTTCTTATGTTTTGTGAAATTGAAATAGAAGTTATATGCGTTATAAACCAGCTTTTAGGGCACTTCCAGAAGAGGAGTTTGACCTTTTTTTCAATAGTACTTTTGCTCTATAATTAACTCTAAATTTAAAAATCACAGTTTGTTTTCATTCCTTTTGGAACAGCTCTACATTACCCAAAGTAAATTTTCTGACACAGAAGTTTACCCCTAATGGAAGAAGGCATTTTGAGCAGGGGTTTGTACCTATTTCAGTGTAGAATTTTATGACATCTTTTTTGAAGAATTTTAGAGAGTGTCATTGTTTTAAGGTTTTCTATTTATTACTTTAAAAAAAAGGGAAGGAAGAGGTCCTTGGTACCTTCTTGAGAGTCCTATGCCACAAAGAATGCAAAAATACATAAAAGTTTTGAGTATTTTTTATTATGATTGTTCTTTTAGAACCAATTTTATTTCTAATTGTTAGTGGTTGCTTCATTTAGAATTCTGTTTTCATAACAATCATGAATAATATTGCTGTCATACTATTAATGTAAAAAAATCCAGCTTTCAAATAGATTTGTAATAAAAAATATTTGTTAATGTTTGTCATTAGAAGAAAATCTTTAGCATAAACATTTTGCATTCGGTGGCCATTATTTTATAATATATAAAGACTTACTGGTACTTTGTTCCAGTAATTAATTTGAGGATTTAGACTGTAAGCTCCATGAGGGCAGGCAGTAGCATTTCTCTCATTTTTGTAAGCTTTTCTGTTATATGTCTGCACAGCGTAGTATGCACTGATGTATCAGATATGAATGAAGTGTTTTGGTTGGGCCTCAATAATAAAGGTTAACAAAAGGAAATGAATCAGGTAGATCTTTGGCACATGCTGGATTTTGACATTTGTGGTTTCGACTGAACAATCTCGAAGTTCTGTTACATGACAGTAATGTGAAATAACTTTTTTCTTTGTAAAAAGAAAGCTGATTTTTTTTGTGTGCGCTCTATATAATTTAAAGAAAAACAGTTATGAAATAGTTCGGGTGATTTTTTAGAATGTTCTATTTTAGAATCTAGACAGAAAATTTGACATTACTACAGTGTAGATTCACTTGGTCAGAAAGTATCACTTAAGTTTTCAGCTTCAGTTTGTGTAGATTATGTTTGTTGACATTTACCTAAATTAGAAATTAAGACTGAGAAATTTCAAAAACAGAAGCATATTATCAATTAGCCATCAGGGCATGATGGCACCACACATCATATAGCTTCTAGAAGACTCCCTTATATTCATGAGGAAATGAAAGCTAGGGGAAAAGGCAAAATATGAGGGAAAAGGCATATAATATCTTAGTATAATAATGCAATAGGCTGACTTAAACAGACTCCTTGAAAGACTCTTGTGGAAGGGGTCCCTAGTCTGTACTTTGATAACTGCTCCTTTACATTGTTATGAATACTTGAGTCTTCTGAAGAGTTGTAATCCACAGATGAAGGCTGTGAAGAAGAGAGGCTGAAAGTAAAAGAGTAGAGAAGACAGAGGAGCTTATTGCAAAATGTAATTTCATGTAAAATGCAGGAATATTGGAAACCATTTCCTTCTTGTATAGTATTACAGCTCATGGGGGAGAAGAGTGAATTAACCACAACCTGAAGACTTGATCATTTCTGTTACTGTATTTTTTGTGAGAAACAAAATTCAAATGTTTATTATTTTTTATTTCCTGGTAATTTTTTTGTATGTTCTATAATCTGTACCACACTTAGTATGGTAAGTTGTAAAGGTGTCCACACTTTGGACCTCAATAGACTTGTGTTCAGATTTTGGTTCTGTTCGCTTTATTAAAGGCTTGTACCTTGGGCAAGTTACTAATCTGTTTTCTCACCCTTCAGATGGGGATTGTGTTTACTTTATAAGCTTGTTACGAGGATAAAAGATTGATGTAAAGTTTTTGATAGAGTGCATCGTTATTTATGTCCAACCTTCACTTCACAAAAGTCTAGCTAGCCCCTTTCTCTCATGTGCATTTATTGAAAATGAAAGAGAAACATAATTTTCATCATAGTAGCAAACGTAAAATAGTATCTTTTACTTGTCAATATTTGGAATCATCAATTATTTGTGCTTTTTTCCTAGTCAAAGTAAACAAATATGGAGATACTTGGGATGAGTGAAAAATTGCATCATTGGACCTACTGAAGGCGTTTCAATATCCAGCTTCATCTAGGTGGTCATGAATATCTGCATGCTTTGAGCTCAGCAGCAGTCTTCATAAACACATTTAAAACTAGAACCTGGGTTCTTGTGGTTTGGCTTCTTAAAATGATGTTTAAAAACACAGATTTTAATGTGAATGTTGTGTGAATCTATTCACCTTGAGGAACTGTATGAATGATGATATTATACCATGATCACATATAGTTTGTGAAATCGTTTTAAGTTACAGGGTAAGGATACTCTCTTATGAAACTACAAAGAAATTGTCTACTCTAGGATCAGCATATATGAAAATAAGTATCTGCATGTGGAATTGGGGTGGGTGGGGGAGGAGCAAGAATAATTTTAAGTGTTAAGCTTTACACCCAAAAATTATTAAAAAGCCTTTCTCCAGTGTTTGCTGTATTCACTTACTAATGTTTATGGTAAATAAAACATAAAGGAACATGCATCTTTGTTGATTTCATGGATTTATTGTTTGTAATGTCTTTATTTTTAAGTATAATTATATGTAAGTGGTGTTTGTGGGGATAGGAAATGAAGTCATCTGTTTCTGAATATTTAATAGTATAATGAATGTGACGCATGTAAATAAACGTAAATAGCTCAACACCTTTAAGCAATGGTCATATTTGAAAAATTTGCAGATTCCACAGGAATAATAATTTGGTAAACTTTGTTCATTATCTACCCAATGTTTGGTTCAGGTGAATGGAAAATGAAACTGGTCTCATCTAAATTCTACTTACTCATAATTGCAGTTCTACCAGAAACATAGTGTTTCAGTTAGCTATTGTAAATCCCCAAACTTGGTGGCTTAAAACTGGTCATTTATTATCTCCATTTTCTCTGTGGGTCCTGATGAAGGAGGGATTCAGCTGAGTTATTTGGCTGTGTGTCTCTTAGGTCATTCAGATGCTGGGTGCTTCTGACGTCAGGGAACCAGAGCACCTGGGGTTTGGCCAGGGCATCTCTCCCTCCATTTGGTTTCAGGACCTTGCCATGGCCTCTGGGTGGGTTTGAGGGCTCCTCACAGCATGGAGTGCTCAGGACAGACTTTTCTATGTGACCACTTAAGGCTGTAACAGGAATGGTCCAGCAAGCGTGTCAGAAGCTTCATTGCCTTTTATTTGACCTGGCCTCAGCCCTATAGCATTTCTTCACAAGCCTGCCTTATCAAAGGGCAGGAACATAAGACTCCCACTTAAGTCACAGTGGGATGGAAGGAGTTCACCATTTGGCCACAGCAATTCACATCCCTCTTATGCAAAACAAACTACTTTCCCAGGACCTCCAATTCGTATCCATTATAACAACAGCTCAGAGTCTAGGAGCTCATCTCATCAGGTCCAGTTGTGGGTGAGGCACTCAGGTGAGTCTTTGAAATACCATTTCTCAGTCTTAAGACCTGTGAACTAAAGAGAAGCTACCTGACCTATTCATCCCAAATACCTGTTAGGCATCCTCACCACTCCCATTGAAAAAGGGAACATGAGAAACATATGCCAGTCACTTGTCCATAGCAATTCTGCAGTCCAGCCCGCCTCATGCTGCCAGTTCTTGTGAGGGCTTGGGCATACCTCCCAGGGGTTCGCCATGGCTCTGAGTCCTGCCTTTCCCATAGAGGTAGCTCATGTTTGCAGCGGAGTGATTTTCTCAGCCTGCTTTCTTGCCCATAGAAATCAGAGCTCCTAAGACCAATTTTTATACTGTCCCTGTTGAAACTGATAAAATTTTTTAAACCTGTGGAATTCTGAAGTACCCATTTATAATGCATTCCATTACACAAAAGCCATCCATAAGTCTGTTGGAGACAGTCCTTTTTTTTTTTTTTTTTTAAGTAGGCTCCACACCCAGTGGGTGGGTGTGGAGCCCAATGTAGAGTTTGAACTCACAATCCTGAGCTAAAGACCTGAGCCGAAACCAAGAGTCAGAGCTTAACTTACTGAGCCACCCAATCGCCCCTAAGAGACTGTCCCTTTTTTACACTGTGCTTCCTGTGAGGCTGATGAACAGCCCTGAGATTCTAGAAACCTTGCACAGGGTCTACAAGGTTATGCCTATAAGACCTGTAGAGGGCCCTTGTGTGTTTGAAATGTCCTCTGAAGGAAGCACTGTCACTTCATTTGCTTCAGGCAAGCTGTGAGGCAGAAATGGAGGCGAGCCAGTTCCAAACTTGAGCCTAACGAGCCCCGTGTGTTTCCACTTGTGTCTGTCGTGACCATCAGGACAGGCCCGACACTAGATGCAGAGCCAATAGCCTCATGAACAGAAAACCTTATGCCCCACTTTGGATTTGATCTTTGCCTGGAAGCCATTTCTCAGCGTGAGAAAATTCTTTTTTTTTTTTTTTTTTTTAAGATTTTAGATCTTTATTAATTTTTTTTAAAGATTTTATTTATTTGGGGCGCCTGGGTGGCTCAATCGTTAAGTGTCTGCCTTCGGCTCAGGTCATGATCTGAGGGCTCTGGGATTGAGCCCCGCATCGGGCTCCTGCTCAGCGGGAAGCCTGCTTCTCCCTCTCCCACTCCCCCTGCTTGTGTTCCCTCTCTCGCTGTCTCTCTCTCTCTCAAATAAAATCTTTAAAAAAGAAGGCAGACGCTTAACGACTGAGCCACCCAGGCGCCCCAAAAGAAACTTCTGCTGGCTTAAGAAACTCTTATGGGCCTTTATATTTTCTACAAATTGCATTTGGAAATGGAATAAGTTGTTTTATTATGTCTCTTCTCTCATTTTAGGCAGCTAGAAAAATCCAGGTGTCATCCTCAACACTGCCCAGAAGTCTTAGCTAGATCATTACGTTTGTTGGTACGTTTTCTATTTTCTGTGTTGCCACAGGTAACAGTTTTGTTAAACTCTATACAACTGATAATCAAAATCTTTTCCAGCTTCCAATAATGTTTCCCTCTCTCTTCTGTGACCCTTCCTTGACAGCCTCCTTGGAACCTCTTTAGGCTTCTGTTAACACCCTCATCCAGGCTTTTGAGGTTTATACTGATCATCTCCCCAAAGTCCTGCCAGCATCCATCTGCCACTCGTCCGCCAGACCAATGCTACGTGTTTTAGGTCTGTGTTAATGGCAGCAGCCCACCTACAGCTACCCAGTTTCTGTATGAGAATTTGATAGAAAAGCAGCTTGCCCTGAGTGATAGAGAGTAAGGGGTTTCTTACAGGGATTAGATCCTAGGCAACTGTGGAGCTGTGTGCAGGCTATTGGCTCTGCATCTAGTGTCAGGCCTGTTCTGATAGTCGCGATAGAGACACAAGTGGAAACTCACAAGGCTCGTTAGGCTTAAGTCTGGAACGGGCTCGCCTTCATTTCTGCCTCACAGCTTGCCTGAAGCAAGTCATGTGGCCAAACCCAAGGTCGAGAGATCGGTAGTTTGCCTCGCTCACAGTGGGAAGGAAATGCAAAATTACGTGTCAAGAGGCATGGATATAGTACAGGAGCCCAGGTTTGTCTCCCTCGCCCCGAGAGCGGAAGCTCTTCCAGGACAGGAAGCGGGTCTCTTTTTTACTTACGCCTGAATCTCCAGCCCCAAGCCGACTTCTTGGCCAGATATAGATACTTCGTAAAATGTTTGTCAACCTAAGCCTGTAATTTCCCTGTGGCTACAAAGTAGCTTTTCTTTTTTTGGTCCCACCTGGCCCTACAAAATAGGATTATTATTCTTCTTTCACACAATAGCCTTTAAATATTGGAACGCATGTGCCTCTGAGTTTCTTCAACCACTGGAGTGGGTTTCCAGCCCCATCACATCCTGGTCTGGGGACACTCCCGTAAGACCTTTCTGAACAGTCGCAGGCCGGGCCGGTCCGGGGCCGCACCGCTGAGCCACACATCTCCTTCCCCTGGGGGTACGTATGTGGCTCCCAGAATCTCACCCGCCCAGACCGCAGAGGGGATCCTCTGCTTGTGCTCTCTCTCTCTCTCTGACAAATAAATAAAATCTTTAAAAAGAAATGAAGTGGAAAAATTTTGTCAACTAACAGATTGCATTATTTGAATATCAAGAAAATTATCTGACATTTTCATTGTTTTAATCAAGTCCTTCAAGACAAATGTTAGCAGAAATTCATGTTAGCAGAAAATAAGTCATCTATTCTGACAGCAAGGGAAGAGAGTATCTTTTTTCTTTTGAAAGATGTTTTTATTTATTTGACAGAGAGAGAGCACAAGCAGGGGGAGCAGCAGAGGGAGAGGGAGAAGCAGGCTTCCTGCTGAGCAGGGAGCCCAATGTGGGACTCGATTCCAGGACCCTGGGATCATGACCTGAGCCGAATGCAGACGCTTAACGACTGAGCCACCCAGCCACGCCTGAGACTGTCTCTGCTTAAGTGAGAATTTTTAAAAATATGTAAGTATTATATACAGTACATCTTTTTTTTTTTTTTTAATCATGAAAGTACTGCTTTTACAAACTGATGACCAGCGTGGTGATGAGTGTTGGTAATTTCTAAATGCTGAAAGACAAAGGCCACTCCTTTGACACATCTTCCTACAAGAAACAGACATTCTCCCCCAGATATGCGTTTCCTAATATATGCAACAGATAATGTGGCAAAATATTTGAGATGTCTTAAGTGACCTTCCAGTTTTTTCTTTACTGATTTCCTTTCACATCACTGTGATAAACTGTTTCAATGAATAACTTACCTGCCTAGGAAAAGCAGAGAGCCCAATAAATCCAATTTGATTCAAAAGAGTGATGAAGATGTCAGCTGTGAAACAATGGGCCCTTTCACCAATAATAGACTACGTCTTTTCCCAGTACCCCAAGACGGATTTCAACATTGACTTGCTGTGCTTAGCAATGTGAAGATGTTCTGATCCCTGGGAAATCCGTTTCTGGCATGCAGGAAACAAATGTGCCTAATTCTGAATGGTTGCCAATCACTGAGAGAACAAAGAGTCACCAAGTGCTAGTTGTTGGAGCCAGGAGTTTAACTGCATCCACGAAGCTGGGATGCTGGCTCTGTGTTCTGATGGACAGAAACAGCACTTTAGCAGCTGAACGACCAGGCTATGGAAGATAGCCAGGAGACAGCGTCAAAATCACTGCATTTCAGCCACTTAACGGTCATGTAAAAATAAAAACTCCCAATATTTTTTATATTTAAAATAAAACATTTTATATCAATTATTAACTTCTGATGAGATTTCCCTTTTTACCTCCACGGTATAGGTTTCAAAATGTATTAAGTAAAATACAAACATGTACACACACTCACACACACACACTCAATATAGAAGTGGTGACACATACATAAAGCATTTTCCCGAGAAAATGCAAAGATGCAAGGGAAATTTTTATGTAGGGCTCAAACAACTTGCCATAAGACACAAGGTCCCCAGTGGAAGAGGTTGGTTGGTTGGTTGTTTTTTCATGCAAAAAACCTGGTAGGAGGATACGAATCCAGCTCCTGGGTTTCGATTGGCTTCTTCTAAGCTCCGTATGGCCCTAAAAGTTTATCATTCCATGAATTAATTCTTCCAGTGATTGTTGCCATAAACAAACTGTTCCTTGGGAGAGGAGAGGCAGTTTGGAAAGTCGTACATGTTTATATACAGGCCACTAGCAGTATATAAAAGAGCCCAGTTCTTTAGTGCTGACCATGAGCACGCACCGATTAGCGAAACAAGTAACCTAAAGATGGCGGGCTTCGCCAAAACTTTACCATACCCATGAGGCATAAAGTCACCTGGGTCACTGAAAGGACAGTGGATTCAGATTCCAACTCTTTTAAGGGAAATATTTTTTTATTAAATTAAAAATCTTGGTCCCTACCTTTTAGTAAATACTTCTCAAGCTTATAAGATACAATCTTTCTTGCCCTTTGTTTCTACCTCTATACACATTGGTTTTCTGTGGGGCATGACTTCCCAAGTTCTGCAACATTCATTCCCATCCTCTAGTAGAGATCTTAAAACCCTGAACAAATGCAGAGTGAAAGAATGGATCAGAGAAGACTCTATGTTTTTTCAACTTAGCTGTAAGCAAGTTAAGGGGTGCCACATAATTTCTTTTTTGGTGTGTGAATGCTCCGGACATGTTCTCAAATAGCAGACAAACATATACTGCTCAATTCAACGGAGGATATTCCACAGAAAGCATTTAAAAAGAGTGAGAGAATCACAATGTTTCTGTGCCACTATACTTATATTATTTTAAAGTACACTTGAAATTTTAAATGTGTCCAAACTCAGAGGTTTAAGAAACATCAAAAGCCACAGGTACAAGTTCAGGAAGCCGAAGGCTGTGAACTTCCCTTCTCATTTAATCCATGCTTAATTTTGCATTCCTCACAGGTGAGCAGGCAGTGCCTAGAATGGAGGCAAAAACAGAAGTTTGTGCTTTGACACTGGAAGGTCTAGACTTAACACAACATTACTGGCAGACATTTTCTTTTCTTTCTTTCTTTCTTTCTTTCTTTCTTTCTTTCTTTCTTTCTTTCTTTCTTTCTTTCTTCTTTCTTTCTTTCTTTCTTTCTTTCTTTCTTTCTTTCTTTTCTTTTTTTTTTAGAGAGAGAGAGCTCGAGTGTTGGGGGAGGGCAGAGGGAGAGAGAGAATCTCAAGCAGGCTCCATGCAGCGTATAAGCCTAACACAGGGCTCAATCCCATGACCCTGACACCATGACCTGAGCCGAAATCAACAGTCAGACGCTCAACCAACTGAGCCACCCAGGCACCCCCTAAGAGACATTTTCTACGTTAAAGTTCACAAGCCTCATTTTTTAAAGGAAAAATAGGAGCTATTTCTTGGTTTGAGACCCCCAGAATTTCATCCGAACAAAGGGGCCAATAATTCTCCATGTCCATTGTTTTCACATGCTGCCTCTCAAATAGAATCCACTGTGACAAGTGAGGGTCTTTAGAGAAATGTGTCCCCACCACCAGTCCTATTAATACTCTCGTAGAAACAGCTATTATTCACTGAGCACTTACTGTTCTAAATAATCATTTCTGTTCCTTATAAGATGTCATGAAAACAGTTCTGATCACCATTTTCTACAGAGGAGAAAACTGAAGATCAGAGAGTGTAAGAAACTTGTCCAAGGTTACCCAGCTTTGTAAGTGGTAGTACTGGTTTCCACCCAGGTACTCTAGCCGCAGAAGGAATGTCCTTAAGTCCACAGTCCTGCGGCTCGCACCACTGAATGAGAATCGATACACATTAACCTAGAAGGGTTCTGAGAAGTCTTGCAGCAGAGAAACCTGTTCCCATTCTGTGTGGCCCCGTGATGGTAGAAGCCGTGTCTGCTGATGAAGGTATTCTTTAGAGACCTGCACAATGCCTTGAACATAGTAGGTGCTCACGAAATGTTGAGCAAATGAAATAGGTAATTAAGTTGTGTAATAAATAATTATTATTGAAGTTGAATAGCAACAGCTCAAAAACTGAGAGTTAAAGAGGTTTTTTTTTCCAACATATAGATATTTAGAAAACTGTTTAATATTATAAGTGGTGAAAAGGCCTTTGTTTAACTTTTTATTATTATCTTCATTACAATCCCTCAATCAAAAAGATTACAAACCTGTCGCAACAACATGGATGGAGCAAGAGTGTATTATGCTGAGCAAAATAAGTCAGTCAGAGAAAGACAAATACCATATGATTTCACTCATATGTGGAATTTAAGAAACAGAACAAATGAACAAAAGGAAAAAAAGAGAGAGAGAGACAAACCAAGAAACAAACTCTCAACTATAGAGAACAAACAGATGGTTACCAGAGGGGAGGAGGGTGGGAAGATGGGGAGATGGGTGAAATAGGGGATGGGGATGAAGAGGACACTTACCATGATGAGCACTGAGTAATTTCTAGAATTGTTGAATCACTAGATGGTACACCTGACACTAATATAACACTGTATGTTAACCGTACTGGAATTAAAATTAAAAACTTAATAACATTTTTTTTTTTTTTAAGTTACAAACCTGTTATGCCCTGGACCAAAACCAGCCCCACGTAGCTGATCTTCAACAGAATGGAATTTACTCTGGCATACTCGTATGTATGACGCCTTTCCAAGGGCAAATCCCAAGATACCTGCAACTGTAAAAGCGGGTTAGGAAAGATAATTTTAAAAGTTCAGAATCTCTATCTTCTAGAACTTTCTACATGAACCATAGTAAATTTTATGTGAAAAGTACCACCACAAATCAACGAACACAACCTCTGCGAATGAATCTCCCTATTAAAAAGCAGGATTGGGAAATGGAGACTTTCCGATCTCCTCCGTTTTGAGCTGATGGTAGAAGGGCCAGGATAGAGAAAGCGAAGGTGCTGTCTCAGAGACTGGCAGCCAGAGGGAGGCCCAGATGGCAAATTAATGTCTGAGGCCACCACGGAAGGAAGGGATGGGGTTTGGGGTGTGGCTACAGGTAGTTTCCAAATTCCTTGGCAGGAAATCCCCTTAACTCTCTTGATGGGTTAGAGTAGGGGGAGCTGCAATCCATCTTGCCTGCAGGGAGAGGTCAGGAGGCAGAGGGAACCTCCTAGGGGAGAAATAGCCAACCTGCTCTTCTTGCTGGGAAAGAGGTTTCAGACTGTACACTGGATTGCATCCTCTTTGTACATAACAGGTCTATGTGTAATGAGTGGAATAAGATGAACCCCCAAGTTTCTGGTAAATGTATTATTAGAAAGTCCCTGATTTTTAAAAAGTATTCATTTGCTAGGTCCGTTATAGAAAATATTTTGAAAAAACTGGCCAAAAGAAGAAAACTTAAAACCCCTAATGGCTCTATCATTCAGAGGCTCTGTTCTTGGTCTCTTCTCGTAGTATATCCTGCTGGTGCCTCTTGGTCCAGGCTTAAAGGCCTGTCGAAGGTGGGTTCCCTACTGCTCAGCCTTATATCAGAAAGTGCTGCGTGAACTAAGAACTGCAAAGAGACAAAAAACGGAGACCGATTTTTCAGAGAGTCAACACAGGCAGTTTGGTTAGCCTGACATCCATATCTCCAGTTGCTATAAACATCTTTTAAAAAAATGAATCTTTTTTTTTTTTTAACTTCTGTAACTTACACGCAACCTTGGGCAATGATCCAAATCTTGGGTTAGATGCTAAATAACCTATGGAGTAATATATAAATACATTAGTATTTCATTTTATAACTTATTTAAATTTATAAAGTATAAAGAAAACTTCAAAGTTTAAGATATACAGATTCTCAATCTAAAGAGATGATTTTTAAAGAGTTATAAGTCAATTCTTGATTGAACTTGACTCTCAAATCACCTTTTTTGGCAAGTAGCAAGTATTAGCTTGCCAAAATGTAGAGAAAAAGAATATGAAACAGAAAATTCAAGACCGATTTAAAGATATCAAGGCGGGGCGGGTGGGGAGGGCACCTGGATAGCTCAGCTCACTGAACGCTGCCTCTTGGTTTCCACCCAGGTCATGATCTCAGGGTGGTGAGATCAAGCCCCATGTCAGACTCCATGCTCAGCACAGAGTCCGCTTGGGATTCTCTCCGTCTCCCTCTGCCCTTCCCCAGCTCGCGTCTCTCACACTCATGCACTCTCTCTCTCTCTCTAAATAAGTAAAATCTTAATAAATAAATAAAGATATCAAGGCGGGGCTCCTGGCTGGCACAGTCCCTAGGGCATGTGACGCTTGATCTCGGGGTTGTAAGTTCGAGCCCCACATTGGGTGTGGAAATGACTTAAAAAATAAAATCTTAAAAAAAATAAAAAGCTATCAAGGCAAAGGTGGAGCTAACAACTTAGTTCCAAGCAATTAGGCATCGCCCCCTCCTCTTTTTAAGTAACTCAACACAGAGTCTCAGTTTAGAGATTCATAGTATATATATCATAATTTTAAATGAAAATTAAAATCTGTGGTAGGCAGAATTATGGTCTCCTAAAGATGTCCACATCCCAATCCCTGGAAACTATGAAGAAAGTGGAATTAAGGTTGCTAATCAGATAACCTTTTTTTGTTGTTGTTAAAGATTTTATTTATTTGTCAGAGAGAGAGAGAGCACAAGCAGGGGGAGCTGCAGGCAGAGGGGAAACAGGCTTCCCGCCAAGCAAGGAGCCCGATGCGGGACTCGATCCCAGGACCCCGGGATCATGAGCTGAGCTGAAGGCAGACGCTTAACGACTGAGCCACCCACGCGTCCCCAGATAACTTTAAAATAGGAAGATTACCCTGGATTATTGGGGTGGACCCAATGTAATCAAGATGTAATCACCTTGAATGTGGAAGAGGGATTCAGAGATAGAACCAGACAGATGGCAGGATGAGAACTTGCCTCAGTGTTGCTAGCTTTGCAGACAGAGGAAGGGGCCATGAGCCAGGGAATGTGGATGGTCTCTAGAAGCTGGAAAGGGAAAGGAAGCCCCAGACCAACCTCCCCCACCTCCCAAGGAAGGTAGCATTGCCAGCACTTTGATTTCTGCCCCCTGAGACCTATTTTGGACTTCCGACCTCTGAACTGTGAGATAATAAATTTGTATTGTTTTAAGCCACTATGCTTGTGGTAATTTATTATAGTAGCCACAGAACACTAATACACAAACCTGGAAAAGTATATTTGCACACATGCAGGAGACTGTAGATGTTAAGCAGTTTAATATCTATAAAACATAATCCCTATAGATGTTGTGGCTGTAATTTTTTGTTGTCAGAAATGATCTGACAAAGACTTGCTGCTGATTGATGAATATATTTCTATGAAAAGGCTATCTTCTTCAAGTTATAAAAATGAAATCAGGGGCGCCTGGGTAGCGTAGTCAGTTGAGTGGCCAACTCTTGATTTTGGGCTCAGGTCATGATCTCAGGGTCCTGGGATCGAGCCCCATGTCAGGCTCCGTGCTCAGTGGGGCGTCTGCTTGAGGATTTCTTTCCTTCTCCCTCTGCCCATCTCCCTACTCATGATCTCTCTCAAATAAATAATAAATCTTAAAAAATGAAATCATATTTAATAAATCACTTTAAAGACAAGAGTAATATTGAGTGAAATGGGATTCTCCTAGATATATGACATATGTGGTCTTTGAGACCCCAGGAAAAGAACTAGAACATTTTCCCTCACGTTTGCTGGGTATAATACTCTTTTTAAAGTCCTGGTAATCAGCAGTGTTCAGTATAGTGGGCTTCAGCAAAGTCAGGTGCCTTCTTGTTAGGGGCCCAAGCAATGCCTAAGGGGGCTCTGACAGATGGAGATAAGAAGAAAGAAGAGAGTCAGACAGGAGAAGCAGAAAACTCTAAGAGGCAGGAAGAGACTATGTGGGGAGATGCTGGGCGGCTGCTAGTTCTCTGGATCTGTTGTTCAAATTAGACAGGGTGTCCTTCCTCAGGCAGATGCAGATGCAGTCCTTCCTCAGGCAGATGCAGTCACGATGAACGGCATGATGGGCAGAGCACGGTGGATTTCCGCACCATGTATCTCCTCTTTGGAATCCGCTTCTGAAGGAGACAATCTGTCTAACCATATGCGGAGCCCCAGGGAGATACAGGGACTCTGGCACAGAGAAAGGCACTGCATGGGTCGCCTGGGCTCTAACAACTTACCACACACTTAGTGGTTTAAAGCAACACAAATTTGTTACTTTATAGTGCTGGAGGTCAGAGGCTCAAAGTGGGTCTCACTGGGTGACTCGGTCCATTTGGGTGGCTACCCCAAAATATGGCAGACTGGTGGGGCTTATAAACAACAGAAATTAATTTCTCAGTTCTGGAGGCTGAAGTCCAAGATCAGGTGCGAGCATGGTTGGGTGGGAGGGTCCTCTTTGGGGTTGCAGACTTCTTGCTGTATCATCATGTAATGGCAGGGGCTAGGGAGCTCTGAGGGATCTCTTTTCCAAAGGCGCTAATCCCCTTCATGAGGACTCCACCTCCCCGCCAAAGACCCCATCTCCTAATACCACGCACGGGTGTTAAGAGCTCAACATGTGAATTCAGACCATAGTACTGGGCTAACATCAAGGGATTGGCAGAGCTGCATTCTTCCTGGAGGCTCTAGGGTTTCTTGCCTTTCCAGCTTCTAGAGGCCAGCCACATCCGTGGACTCACAGGCCCTTCCTCCATCTTCACAGCCAGCAATGCTGGACTGAGCCCTTCTCATGCTTGCTATCCCTCTGGTTCCGTCTTCTGATCCACTCTTGCATTTTTCATGACCCTTTTGATTACACTGGGCCCATCCGGATAACCCAGAAATAATCTATTTTAAGGTCAGCTGATGAACAACCTTAATTCCACCTGCAACTTTAATTTCCCTTTGCCACATAACCTAATAGAGCCACGCATTCTGGAGATTAGGACATCTTCGGGGGGGGCGGGGACTTAGTCTGAAAATTAGCAAAAACCTGCATAAATAGATCCCTCACCAAAAAACAAATGCCATGTGCCAAAAAGCTGCCAGGAGGGTCAGTGAAAATGGGGCTTTCTTAAGTTTAATTGTTTAATGGATCTAGCATCTTACCTTGGTGGACTAGTCCTTGGGCGGCAAGCATACTCACAAGAGAAAAAGGCAGAGCTGCAAAAGAAAAATGCCCTTCAACATTGCTATTTTAAAACTTGGCACCTCATCCAGAAGTCAGGGTAAATTAGTCTGTGGTTTTTTTTCCTCTTATCTACCTTGGCAATGAGTTTTCAGTCATTTGTTATTTTACTTATTCAACAAATATTTATTAAATACTGCATGAAGAATTTTCTCGAGATCTGCCCCAGTCACTCAACCTGAAGCCCAGCATTAAGGGGACAAAACCGAACCCCATGCTACTCCATCTCCACCATCTGATTTTACTGAGTGCCCACATGCACCAGATTCGGAGCACGACCTACGACAAAGGCATCTTAGTGCATGTGCCCACTTAGCCATTGAACTGGGGAGTTGCCTTTAACCGTGGCTTTGGAAATTTTCAATCCTATGTAAAAGTTAAAAAAACAACACAATAAACTCCGTCCTACCCCATCTAGGACCATTCCTAGCTTTCGTCTTGAGTGATACTTGGCTGCGCAATTTGGATATGTCTATTTTCTGAAGATTACAAGATTATCATACTTGTGTTAAACATGGGTGGTGTTGAGCTATGATTTTTAAAACAGGCAAGTGGGTCTGGCAAAGGCAGTTTCGAGTTCTATCAAAATGCAACACTTCTTCCAAGAGCAGAGAGCGCTGATAAACATCTAGCTCTTCCTAGCAACCAAGAAAAATCGAATACCAACCGATTTCTCCACTCCTATCTACCTGATGGTAGACAAATGGGTCATACTGAAACGTTAATCTACTAGTGCTTAGGCTTAAGTTACTGATTCATAAGCTGTAAAAAAAAAAAACCAAAAACCCATGGATTTCTAGGAGCACAATCAATAATCATAATAATGTATAATGAGTATCAGGTTCTAAAGTGTTACTTCCCAATCAGTTGACACTGAACTTGACTGATCTGAGAAACCAAAATGCATATTTCAAAGTTTAAATTATCCCAATGTTGCAAATCATGGGGACTATATCTACAGGCTCTATCATGACATTTTCAAATGGCAGATCATGAATTTTTTAAGTTGGAAGAGACTTTAACGCACAGCGTGAATTCACACCCTCGTCTTACATAAGGCAGGCCTGGGAAGAGGAAGTGCAAAGTCCCTGCTCAGAAGTGAATCATTACCATCATTCTAACATGACACTTGGGCAGCTTACTGCAGCAAATATCGAGTCAATGAAGATTAAGAGGGGTGTAATTACCTCTCTTCCAGAAACTTTCTTCTTGACATTCTCGGATAATCTTCGAAATCTCTCCTCTGTGGATGTGCAGTTTTGATTTTGGACAAAATAACAGACTCTGTAAAGAAAGTTACGTGGTGAGTTGACCGGAATCATTAACAAAGCATCTGCTCTGAGTGGAGATCTAGCCATGTTGCTTAGACATCTAGGTCACTGTTCCAACTGCTGACTAATTCTCCAGCGTGCCTCCCAGTCCCCACCACCGCGTGTCTGCTTACAGTCTCCTCTGTGAGAACATTTGCGGATAGATACCGAGAAGTAAAACAGAGGACACGTGTGTTCCCGATTTGACTAAGTCTTGCTGGAGTTCTCTCCCCAAAGGCTGTATCCACTCACAACAGCAGGGCCTGAACGTTCCTCTATGCCTACAGAGCCTGCCTGAGAGCTAGTTAAGCTGGATTCGAAGCAGGTTAAAGGACAGGTTTTGTAACATTTGGCATTATCCAGTTTTCCAAATGTTGACAGTCTGATAGGTACAATGTAATATTTTATTCTTATCTGCATTTCTCTGATAACTAATGTGTTTGAGAATCTACATATTTTCAGCCAGAATGCCCTTCTCTTCGAATGTTGAGGCAATCCCTCAACTAACCTGGGCTGTCATCCTGTGTTATACGTTGGTATACCACTTTTTCATTGTGGTAAAATACACAAAACACAATACTTACCATTTTAACCATTTAAAAGTACACAATCCACAGCACTAAGTACCTCCACAGTGTTGTATAGTCAAGACCCCCGTCTAGTTCCAGAACTTTTTCATCACCCCAAGAGGTAATTCCATACTCATTAAGGAGCCTCTCCTCATTTCCTGCTTCCCCCCAACCCTTAGCTCCCTGGCAATCACTAATCTGCTTTCTGTCTGTATGGATATGTAAGTGGTATCATACATTATGTTTCTTTTTGTGGCTGTCTTCTCTCCCTTTGCATAATGTTTTCATGGTTCATCCACGTTGTAGCATGTGTCAGTAATTCATTCCTCTTTGTGGCTCAGGAATATTCCGTTGTATGGATATACCACGTTTTGTTTATCCAGTCATCTACTGATGGATATTTGGGTCATTTCCACCTTTTGGCTATTGTGAATAGAGCTGCTCTGAACGTGAACGTGTAAGTTTTGTTTGAACACCCGTTCTCAATTCTGCTGGGCCATATGGTAATTCTATGCTTAACTTGTTGAGGAACTGCCAAACTGTTTTCCACAGCAGCTGCACCATTGTATGATCACCAACAGAGTAGGAGAGTTCCAATCTTTCCACATTCTTGTCAACACTTCTCGTTTTCTCTTTTGTTTCTGTTCTTTTCAAATTAGCACATTAAATTTTTAAATATAAATTATCTAGTTAATTTAAGCTAAATAAGCTAAATGGTTTCTGTTTTGAATTATGGTCATGCTAGTGATTGTGAAATGGTATCTCATTGTGGTTTTGATTTGCATTTCCCTAATGACCAATGACATCGATCATCTATTCATTTGCTTGTTGGCCATTCATATATTTTCCTTGGAGAAATACCTATTTAAGTCCTTTGCCCATTTTTAAAATTGGGCTGTTTTTCTGTTGTTGAGACGTCAAAGCTCTTTGTATATTGTGGATACTAGACCCTTATCAGATACATGATTTGAAAATAATTTTTTCCATCTCTGGGTGGTTCATTCATTTTTTTAAAAACAAATTTTATTTAATTTGTTCCTTGCTATACAAGTCACACTTGTATTTCCTTGATTGTGACTCATTTATGTAGGATCTCTGCTATTTACCTCTTAGATATTTAGTGTTTTTCTTGAGGGCAGCTCTTTGGCTTTTGAGTTTTGCCTTGCTGATTTTGCCAGTTTTCTTTTTTTGGATGCTTTGTAGTAGCTGTCAATGTGGATGATGGTCACCATTTCTAGAGCACTTTCCCATGGGCAAGGCACTGTGCCAAGCACTTTCCGTGCCTGATGACAAGGTGGAAGGACCCTGTGGCACCTATGCCTTCAGAGTTCTATTAATAGCTCAAGGAGGCAAACCTCCATCTTTTTTCTTTACAACTCCTTACAGCACAGCACACGGATGATGGTGGTCAGGATGAGTCACAGCCGCAAGAGGAGCTGTTCTCCCTCTCCACTCACCTTAGTTCCTCAGCAAGCACTCCTTATCCCCTTGTAAATATCTCTTCTTGGTTCTGCCTGTGGCTGTGGCAGAGGTAGGGAACGCCTCCTTCCCTCCTCTGCCCCAAACCCTGACCACCCCAGGGACCCTGACCACTACAATTGCTGTGAGTCCTTCAGTCAAGGCTGATGCTTCTGCATAGTCCTCCCCGGAGGAGTTCTGGTGATCCTTTCCTGTGTAGCCATAAATGTTTCATGGCTCTCTATTTCAAAGGCAACTCGGGTGTCTACACTCTTTTCCTTGTGACTTGATACCATTTATCTGTTTGCCTCTCCTAATCTTTGCTCCTTAAACATCACCTCCTTCATGAAACCATTTTTAGTTGGAAAAGTTGACGCTAGAGGACATGAACTCCCTTTACCCATCACGATACTTTCTCTTTGCTTCGTGTATGTGTCCCCGAAACATATAATATTCATTCTTCACTCTTTGAAAGACTGTGCTCCTGTTAACACTAGGGTTCTCAATCTGATTGCTAATTTAGTAGTTAAGGAACGCCTGTCAGCAGCATATACTTAGTATGACTAGCCTTGGCAACAACAATGCAAAAACAAGCATGATGTATCATTCTGTTGGATTCAATTAAGAGTGTTTCTCTGCTAAAGGAAACTTCTTCAGTCATTGACAACCTACATAAGAGTTAGTTAGGCTGGATTCTAAACCGGGAAGAGTAAAGGAAGGATTTTATAAATAAAAATTTTAAAGGCTCTTCTTCAAGGAAGCTAAAAAAAAATGCTTTCCTTCCCCATCCCGTTGTCTCTGAACCCATCCAACAAAGTGCTAGGCTGAAAACAGGAAGATGACTGCTCAAGGATGAAGCTTAAGGAAAGTCCTATATGTTCCTCTTCAGTTGGCAGACTTCCGAATTAAAAATATACCTGCTTGCTTGGTGGTGGCAAATGGTGGCCTTTATCTTGGTTTCCGTGAGTAGACACTGAAGCCATGGTGACTTTGTCCTTGCTTCTCTTCTCGTTGAGTGCACTCAGCTTACTCGTGGACTCGGTGTCTAAGGAAAGTAGAAGGACTCACTATGCTGACTATGTCACACTATTCAGTCGCTATGGCTGAATTTTCTATCAACCTTAAAAATTCAACTCACCAATTTGGTGTTGCGCACAGCCGCCCGACTCCCCGTCCCTGGCCCCTCACGACACGGCCCGCTCCGCGAGTGGAAGGTGTTGCGCACAGCTGCCTCAACTCACCAATTTGGAAAACTTACTTTGATTTTGTCATTAGTCTTAATCTCCAACCGCCTGTAAACTCATGTTCTAATGCCCCTCCCCCACCAACACACACAAATTCACTCACCATGGGGACAGATCAGATTTAGAGTGCAGCGAAATGACACACTATGTACAGTTTTACTACTTAAAAATTGTGCCCTAAAAAAAGTTTCAATTCATGACAAGGGCACTAACTACCAGAAATATTTATTGAGTGTCTATTCTGTGCCAGGCCAGGGAATACAAAGATGGAGCAAAGACAAAATCGGTGCTGAAGGAACTCTGGTCTAAAGGGGTAAGACAGACAAGTCAGCAGTTATCCAACATGCAAAGGGCTCCTCTGCAGGTACGTACAGGGTACAAAGTTAGGAGAGGAAGAAAGGTCTATTCTCTCTGGTCAGTTCTGAAGGCACCAAAGACTAAGACTCTTGAGCTTTCAAGGGGTGGATGGACTCCAGAGGCAGGAAGACCAGTTTGGAAGGGCTGTAACAGTCCAGCCAGGGAACTGAGGAGACCCGAACCAAGACCGTGGGGAAGGACAGAGATGATAAATTTGAGTTTGGAAACATGGGATTTGATGCCTGTGGGGCATACACTGGAATTAGCCAGTAGGAATTAGAATATTTGATAATTTGGGTCTGGAGTTACAGATTAGGGGTAGGCAGGGAAGAGGAATTTGGGAGTTGCTGTCATAAAGATGACAGGTAAAGCAAGAAACATGAGTAAAATTGTCTACAAAGAGTATTGGAAAATGTGAACATTGAGGCCAAGGGAATACTGACAAGAGAAGAAAAAGGAAACAAAACAGGCCAAGGAAATGACTGAGAAGGTATAGTTGATAACAGAGGGGTGGGAGTTTCTGAAGGAGAGAATGAATTACCGGTACCACATGGCTCAGAATTGTGATTTGGCAATGATGGGCATGTTTCCAGGTGGACCATGAACCCTCCCAACCCACCCCTCACCCCAACAATGGCCACTACACTCCGCAGCCCTGGCCTCTCTACCACTGATTTCCCTGCAAAGTGAACATCTTGTCACACCCAGTTCTGTTTGCTACTAAACTGCCAGGCATATGAACCAAGGGGACCATTATAGAGGCAGCATGTGGATGCCCTACAGTGGAAAGTCCTGAAATCAGAGATCTGAATTCAGATCCTGACTCTACTCCTTGCCAGCCCTGTGCTTTGGGGCCAGTGATTTAAGGTGTCTGTGGCCTCAGCTTTCTCACCTGTTAAGTGGGGGGGGGGGGGGGGGGGGTGGATACAGCAAGGGGCTTGAGGGGCTGTTCCAAGGATGAGGGATGAAGATGAGGGATGAGGTCCATAAAGCCCCCGCTCAGCACCCTGCACCTAGTGAGCCTATGAGCAGTAAGTAGAGGGCAACTTTGCCCTCAGATTGACTCTATTTCTTGCGGAGCTCCAGAAGTCTTTGCTGACCTAAAGCCCAAATAGACAATCTTGGCTCAGGCGTTAGGCCGCTGCCTCAAATCCGAGAGCAAAGATACCCTGTCTCCGCTTCGGTGGTCAGGCCCCCTCGCACCCCGTGAATCACCAGTCACATCTGAGCAAGCCTCCTGAGAGCGTCATGCCATCCGGGTGCAGCTCCCACCACCGTGCCCTGGTCTGGGTCGGGGTCCCTTCACTTTTTCAGTGGTCGGGGCTGCAGGAGCGCCGACACCTGGGCAGGGGGAGGGAGGCCCGCAGCAGGATGAGGACGGGGTCACCGCACGTTCTGGTGGCGGGGGAGGGAAGCCGGCAATCAGCCGGCAGGAGTCTGCTCCATCTCCAGCCTGACTGAGGCCGCCTGCACGACCCCGAGCCCCCCCGCCCCGTTTGCCCGACCTGGGCCGGAACCCGAGCCAGGCCAGGAGGAATTGGCAGGGGCGACTCTGGATCCCCCGCCCCTGAGGACCCCGGCAGTTAAGCGGCACAGGAATCCCGTCCCCGCCCCCGGCTCCTCGCCGTGCCTCCCGCTGTCACCCGGGGAGGCTCACCTGCGCAGGTAGGGATCCGGAGCTAGCCGCGCCCCGGCGCCCGCCGAGCCGAGCGGAGCCCGCGTCCTTCCGCGACCGCCGCCGCAGCCGGACTGCTCCCGCCGCCCAGCGCCGTCCCCGCGCCTCGCGGCCGCCGGGTCCCCACTCCCCTCTCCCCGCCGCCCGGTGCTCGCCTCCTGCGCAGCTGCCCTGGCCCCGGCTTCCTCCTCTTGCTCCGCCCCTCGGCTCGCTCAGCAAGCGCACCCCACCCCTGCCTGCGGTTCCTGTCTCCGTGGGTGACATCGGCACCCACCCGCAACTGCTCAGGCTGAAATTCGGCTCTTGGAGGCTCCCACCTCCCTCCGGAGTCTTGACACCTGGTAGGTTCTACCTCCTCGGTGTGGTTCAGATAACTCCTTTGTCCCCCCAAAATGGCAACAACCATCTACTGAATGCCCTCCGGAGGTCAGGTGTTTACTTTCAATTATAGCCAAGCCTCTTTTTTTTTTTTTTGGAGGTATAATTGACATATATCATTGTATTAATTTTAGATGTATAACATAATGATTAGATATTTGTGTACATTGTGAAATGATCATCACAATAAGTCTAGTTAACATCCCTCACTATACAGTAATCCCCCCCCCCCATTTTTTCCCCTTTGGATGAAGACTTTTAAGATCTACTCTCTTAGCAACTTTTTTTTTTTTAAGTTTTATTTATTTAAATAATCTCTACACCCAAGGTGGGGCTCCAACTCACCACCCCGAGATCAAGAGTTGCATGTTTCTCAGGCGCCCCTCTCTTAGCAACTTTCAAATGCAATGCAATATTATTAACTGTCATCACCATGCTGTACATTAAATGTCCATGATTTATTTTATAACTGAAGTTTGTACCGTTTGACCACTTTCACCCATTTCACCCATCCCCATGCACTCCTTTTTACAAACTTTAGAGTATTGTTATCCTCATTTTATAGATTGAGCCGTGCAAGGCCACACTGGGAGTTTGGAGTGAAAGCCAGGTCAGTTTGGGTCCCAAGCCTTCTCTTTCTATTGTTCTCTGTCCATGTGTGTTTCCTGCCACTCCCAAGGTCCACACAGGAGGCGAAGCTGCTGGGTGCCTTTGTCATCTAATTCGCTCACCCCCACCTCAGCTGAGATTCTTCCCTGGGATAGGGGCACTGGGACTCAGGGAGTGTGTTGAGTTGGAAGACAGGTTGTAAGTCAAATAGAAGGCCCCCATCATTTCTCACCATTTCCTACAATCCTAACTGGTCTCTATGCCCCTGGCTTCAGCCCCTCCACACTGCTCACCCCTTGCTGGCTCCTCCACCACCCACTCCTTCTCTTCCTTCTGTTCCTCAAGTTCACTCAGCTCTGTCCCCCTCAGGCCTGGCATGGAGCCTCCCCCTCACTGGAGGCCCCTCCTCATCAGGCCTGTTCTGGCTTTTTCCTACTCATCCTTCTCTGACTCTTCCTTGGGAAGCCTGCCTTGACCCCCACCCAGACGAAAGTCGGTCTCCCTTCGCGTTCATAACAGGATGCCCTGTTGTTTTCTTCCATAACACTTATCATGCGTTGTTCTTATATACTTATTATTGAGCTTATTTTTTTTACCTGTTTGCTCTGCCTCAGTGTCATGTTCTTGGGCTACAGAACCTGATGAGAACTGTTTTGTTCATTGTTGTATACCTGGCATGTCAGACATAGGAAGGGCTCCAAAATAGCAGCGGAATGAATGAATGAATGAATGAATGAGCCTGGATTCAAAGGCTGTGTGTCAAGATACTGTTGTTTTAGAGGCTCGCTGTTCCCTGGTAGATCCCCCAGACCACATTACTCTTTGCGATTTACCAGTTTCTTTTCACCCTCTTTTCCTTTCCAAGTGAAAGGGGGTATCATTCTATCGTTAGTTTTACATTGTGTTACCAGAAGTCAGAAGTAACCCTCTGCCATTTTTGTGGTATGAAAGGAAGAGTTTCTAACTGGTTTTGTTAAAAAACATGAACAGCCTCCCTATTACATGGAAGTCTGACTTCCCACAAATACCCTAGGGCCATTTGTCCTTTAACATCTTGCTAAAATCAAGTCCATGTCCCAACGCTCATTGCCACTTTCCATCAGAATGGTCAGTTAAATGCCTCAAATAACTAGGAATTACCAATATAGATATAATGTGCAGGGATTATATGAATTTCTTACTTAGTATTTGTTGGACACATCTGATGTACTTACATATTATTCTAGATGATTGTAGAGATAAAATAAACGTGGATCCTTCCCACAAAGAATTTATCATTCCCCAAAGAATTAGAATAAAGTAAAATATTTTTGGCCCTAGAAGAATATAACACTGAACAGAGTCCTTTTTCAGGCTTTGCTTCAGCATCCTATGGGGCTTCAGGATCATGACCACAGTAGATTATGGCTGGCTAATGCTATGAAAAATGTGGTGTTTTACAAAGTGCCAAAATGTTCACAGCAGGCTCCAGCTTGAACTCTTTGCATCGCCCTGCACTGGCCTTAGGCAAGATCCAACTTCATTAGCAGGGCCTGTGTGATTCAGCTCCTGCCTGAGTCTCCAGCACATCTATCTGTGCCGCCCCCCACTCCCCCGGGGCGTGACTGATGTTCTCTCTTCTCACGCTTCTGTTTTTCCTGTGCTGGCATCTTGGCCTTCCTCTGCTTCTCCACCCCTCTCTCACTCTTTCCTAAAGACTGGGCCTGGGGGTCACCTCCTCCTGGCAGCCCTACCAGAGTCAAGTTTACTTTCCCACTTTCTGTGCTCTCGTTGCACTCAGCAATGGGTGCTTATTATGCATATGTGTGTGTGCATATATATGTATCATGCAGGTATATGCATATAAACTTAATACTCATAACTAACATGTATTCAACACTCTATGCCAGGCTCTCTTCTGGTCTCTCTTCTTTTTTTTAAAGATTTTAATTATTTATTTGGCAGAGAGAGACACAGCGAGAGAGGGAACACAAGCAGGGGGAGTGGGAGAGGGAGAAGCAGGCTTCCCACTGAGCAGGGAGCCCAATGCGGGGCTCGATCCCAGGACCCTGAGATCATGACCTGAGCCGAAGGCAGATGCTTAACGACTGAGCCACCCAGGCATCCTCTCTTCATCTTTTAACTCCATCCTTGCAGCAGTCCCATTAGAGAGGTGCTAGTAACTTATTCAATCACATAGCCAAGAAGTGAGAGGACCAGAATTTGAACCCAGGCTCTGGAGCCATGTGCTTCCAAGCAATGCCACCCTGCTGTCCCTCAGCTGCCATCACACCGTGTTACAACTACTGATGTCATTCATTTTCACCTCTTGACTGTGGTCTCCTTGAGGGCAGGGACTGATTTCGTTCAGTAACTGGAACATTGCGTGAACTCAGGAACAAATAAATGAATTTAATGAGGCACAGAATGAAAAATGAATAATACCTGGTCCTTTATTTCAAGGGCCCCACGATTCCTTTTTCACCTTTTTTCTCTCCTTCCTTCTTTCACAAAATGGTTGCAGGGCCTTTAATGAAATGAGTTAATCAAGTATTTAACAGGAGAACATAAAATTTAATTACGTATGTATGGGGAATCCACATAAACATGAGATTCCTGTAGGGCCTTTTAAACAACCTGAGAAATAGATGTTATCATTCCAACTTTACATGCAAGAAAAATGAGACCCAGAGAAGGTGACTAACATGACCAAGGTCATAGCTGAGAATTGGCAGAGTCTGGATTCAGTGGTTCAATCCTGTGGATTGGCTCCAGATTCATGATCTTAACCTCTGCAATACATATGTCATCAATAGCCTCACTGGGCAGAAGAGACCCATAAACAGATAACAAAACAAGAGACAGAAGTACAGAAAGAAGGGGCGCCTGGGTGGCTTAGTCGGTTAAGCATCTGCCTTCAGCTCGGGTCATGATCTCAGGGATGGAGCCTCCTGGGATGGAGCCCCGCATCAGGCCCCCTGCTCAGCGGGAAGCCTGCTTCTCCCTCTCCCACTCCCCCTCCCCCTGCTTGTGTTCCCTCTCTCGCTGTGTCTCTCTCTGTCAAATAAATAAATAAAACATTAAAAAAAAAAGAAGAAGAAGTACAGAAAGAAGTTCGGGCAGGAAGGGAGGTAGGGGGATCCAGACAAGCAGGGTGGGGGTGCCGGGAGAAAGCACTGTGCAGTGTGATTGGCCGGAGAGCTGGCCCTCGGTGGGCAGGGGTGGGGGGTGGGGGGGATTAAAAATGCTCCAGGCTCACTCACAACCACCTGCTGAGTAAAAGGGGCTCTGGCTGGTTTCCTGGGGGTGGTGGGGGTGGGCACCTCTGATGACTTCAGAGGGACCAGGACCGCCCTCACCCTCCTGTCATCCTTTCTCTTGTCCCAGCTCTCCACTTGCCATCTGCCTCGTTCTGCAAGAGGCTCTCTGAATCACAAGATCTTGTGAGTCACTCATTCCCTCTCTAAGGAATAAATAACATCAAGTCACACAAAAGCAGAGCAGTCGGGTTTAAATGAGGTGTCACACAAAGATGGAATGCGGGGTCTGCTTTCCTTTATGAGCTGACACTGCTGTCGGGCGAGGCGTGGTGCCAGGCTCTCAGCTGGAGCTTTGGGGCCATCGACCCAGAGCCCTGGCTGCTTTAGGTTCATCTGGATTTGATGTTGAGACTGCCAGACTCAGCAAGAGAAAAAGCAGCCTCCAAAGTTCATAATTCAGCCCAACTGGAGAAAATCTGAACTATGAAGATGAGTGCACGTTGATTTGGCTGTATCTCCAGTCTTCCTTGAGACAGGCTTTTCCTTTATTTCACTCGCGGAATGCCGATAATAGACATCCTGAAAGTAAATGTAGTGCTTTAATATTCCAGAGCTGCTTTCCATAGCCTATGACATGCAAAGCCCTTTGAGTGCAAAAACCCAGAATGCTCCTGGTATAGCAGAGAGAGTATGTGGTCAAACAGAGCCCAGTGATACCTTGTGGCAGATATTCTGATCTCGTTCCAGTGGTGCGTTGTCATCTTTGTGCCCTGGTGTCTGCCCCAAGCCTCTCTCTAGAGCAGCCTCCTGCCTGGCTAGAGTCAGGGTAGGAGAAGAGCAGTTTGATTTTATGGTGAAAAAAAAACTCACAACAAGGTGTAAATCCGAGCACAGATTATCTCCTTGCAGGGTATAATGCCATTCTAGAAGAGAGGTGTGGTAATCAAAATCTAATCGACAGAAGGTTGGGTAAGACTTATTAAAAAAAAAAATAGACTTTATTTTTTAGAGCAGTTTTAGATTCATAGCAAAGTTGAGTAGAAGGTACAGAGATTTTCCATATCTCCTTTGCCCACAACTCATGCACAGCTTCCCCCTTATCAACATCCCTCATCACAATGGTGCATTTGTTATAACCGATGCACCTGCATTGAGCATCATTATCACACAGAGTTCGTAGTTTACATTACAGTGCATTCTTGGTGTTGTACACTCTATGCACTCTATGGGTTTGGAAAAATATATAATGACATGTACCCACCATTCTTGTATAATATAGAGTAGTTTCGCTACCCTAAAACCCTTCTGTAGTCTGCATATACATCCCTCTCTCCCCCTGACCCCTGGCAACCACTGACCTTTTTGCTGTTTCCAGAATGTCAATAGTTGAAATCATTCAGCATGTAGCCTTTTCCGATGAGCTTCTTTCACTTAATATGATGCATTTGTTTCCTCTGTGCCTTTTCATGACTTGATAGCTCATTCCTTTTTTAGCACTGAGTAATGTTCCATTGTCTGGTTGTGCCACAGTTTATTTATCATTCACCTACTGAAGGACATCTTGGTTGCTTCCGAGGTTTGGCAGGTATGAATAAAGCTATTAGAAACATCTATGTGCAGGTTTTGTGTAGACATAAGTTTTCAACTCCTTTGGGTAAATACCACAGAGCATGACTGCTGGTCATGTGGTAAGAGTATGTTGAACTTTGGGACACCTGGGTGGCTCAGTCGATTAAGCGTCTGCCTTGGCTCAGGTCATGATCCCAGGGTCCTGGAAACCAGCCCCACATCCGGCTCTTTGCTCAGCGGGGAGTCTGCTTCTTCCTCTCCTGCCTCTCCCCCTGCATGTGCTCTCTCTCATTCTCTCTCTCAAAGAAATAAGTAAAATCTTAGAAAAGATACATCTATTAAAGATTTTATTTATTTAATTGAGAAAGAGAGAGAGAAAGCATGAGCAGTGGGGAGGGGCAGACGGAGAGGGAGAAGCAGCAGGGAACTAGATGGGGGCTCGATCTCAGGATGCCGGGGTAATGACCTGAACCACCCAGGTGTCCCATAAATAAAATCTTTTTTTTTTTTTTTAAAGGCTATGTTTAGCTCTGTCCAAACTATGTCCAGAGTGACTGTACCATTTTGCATTCCCACCAGCAATGAATGAGAGATCCTATTACCCTACACCTTGCCAGCATCTGGCATTGTCGGCAAAGATTTACTTTTGAGAGGAATCTTCTAGAATCCTTTCATTACCCTAGTCAGCCCTCCTCACCTGATTCACCTTCCTCAGCATCAGGGAAACAAGGGTCAGTATCCTGGGAGTCCACTTCTGAAGAGTTGCGGGGCCTCAGCTGTACCCGTGTCAGGTAGCTGAGCTCCAGCTTGCCCGTTCCTGGCACCTCCCAGGGTGCCTTCAACCGCCGTCCCCCTTACCCCCCACCCAGACACCTACACTTGGCTGTGGAAAGCCCGCACTTACTCTTCGGGTCTCGCTGGGTTAGCTATAGAGTCTAGGCATTGATTTAGGGTGTGGATTGCCTGGGTTCTGATGGTCGCCCCACTGTGTACCTATAGCTACATAACTGCTTGGAACAGGGCCTGGTACATAGGTAGGGAGTGTCGGTTCAGCCTTCACAACCACTTCCTTCAGAAAAACCCTCCCTAGCCTCTGGTGCAGCGATCCCTCCTGTGTGCTGTATTTTATTTTATTTTATTTTTATTTTTATTTTTTTTATTTTTTTTAAAGATTTTATTTATTTATTTGAGAGAGAGAGAGCATGAGAGGGGGGAGGGTCAGGGAGAAGCAGACTCCCTGCCGAGCAGGAAGCCCGATGCGGGACTCGATCCTGTGACTCCAGGATCATGACCTGAGCCGAAGGCAGTCGCTTAACCAACTGAGCCACCCAGGCGCCCCTGTGTGCTGTATTTTAATAACCTCTTTATTTGCCTCCCTTATAAGATACAAGATCCCCGAAGGCAGGGACTATCTTTCTCCCGACCCTAGGGAGAAGAGTTACCTTCTCACCCTGCCTCCCACCAACCACCGCCCCCCGCCCCCCCCAATTCACAAAATTGAATTTCCTGAGGGAATGGGGGCTCAGAACAAATGTAACTTTATTTGAGACACAGAGAATCATGGCTTGTTTTTGAACCCTGGTAAACACCTGCAACATGTCCATGGTCCTGGCAAAAGTAGGCCCGTAGACTATTTGGTGAGTAGATGGAGGTGGGAAGTATCTTGAAATGTATCCAGTCTATTTTAATAATACCATAGAAACAGTTTTTGTTTACCTGTCTTGAGTAAATGTTCTTCAGGGCTATTTCCTGAGCATTTAAAGCGCATTCAAATGAGTTGTCTTGGATTCAAAAGACTTTCATGACTGCAAGTTAGCAACAAGTTGAATTTCTGATTCATTAGTCTCACATTGCTGGTTGCCTAAGCAACTAAGCCTGGCTACTTTACACTTTGACTCTGGAAAGATTGGAGTCTCCAGCCAGAACCTGTGTCACCAAACCCCACCTAATGTGATAAAACCTGTTAAGCCAAAACCCCAAATCCCACTGTGCATATTGGCCTCCATTTCACAAAGTTGCCTGGGCCTACAATGCCTCGTTCTTGCTCAGAGTGAAAGTTGTTGAGACTGTTCTTTTTTCCACTCTCAGTTACTTGTGGTCATTCATCCACGCATCACTCAAATGAATTAAGTCCAGAAAGAATCCAAAAATGTTTCTTTAGTCATTTGTTTCTGCTCATCCCCCCCTTCAGTCTTCAGAGACTTCTTCCTAGTCTGCTATAACAGTGTGTAGACTTGATAAAGTTTTTTGCCCTTCTAAGGATCAAAAGAGTATCTAAAACACAGATAATAAATGGAAAAAGTAGGAATAAGCTAAACACTAGGACAGAGCCTTCAGGCAAATCTCAAAAGCGACACATTTCACCACCATCCTGAACTCTCAGCAAATCAGCATCACAAACACAGAAGCTGTTACAGAGGAAAAGAAATGGAAGAGACCCAGGCACTGATGGGACATGTGGTCCTGGATTGGAGCCTAGTGTGAACAGTTTTGAACAACGACAACATCTATTTGGGGAACAATTACGGAAATTGGAATATGGCCTGGGTCATAAGTGATATTAAAACTCATTAAGATGACTAGTATTGTGGCGTGTTAGGCATGATAAGTATTTCTTTTGGTTATGTAGGATGTCCTCGTTTTTTTTGAGCTGTGTACTGAAGTATTTAGGGGTGAAACGTCATGAAGTCTGCAATTTAAAGTAAATTCCTTTTTAAAGAACCTATTTTTTCAAGTAAAATACATCAGCATAAAAATAATATGAGTGTGGATGCCTGGATGGCGTAGTCAGTTAAGAATCCAACTCTTGGTTTTGGCTCAGGTCATGAGATCAAGCCCTGTGTCGGACTCTGCGCTCAGCGCGGAGTCTGCTTAGGTTTCTTTCTCCCTCTGCCCCTCCCCTGCCTCTCTCTCAAATAAATAAATCAATCTTAAAATAATAATAATATGAGTGTGAAAATCTGGAAGAACTGAAATGATCTGGAAGCTCTCACGTTAGATCTTTATTACTTGACCCAATTAACTTGAAAGTCTGCTTTGCTAAAATACTCGGATAAGGAGACAGTACGTATGTACCTGTGTGTACGTGTGCCAATAAGGGTTAGCCCATTAAAACAGTTTCTCTACCTGGGAAGGGAAAGTGCAAGGAATCTGGAGCATGTTTTGTGATTTAGTAACTGTGTGATCTTGGCCAAGGTACTTCATGTCTCTGTGCCTCAGTTTCCCCAATTGTAATATAGGTATAATAGTAGCAAACCTACTGCATAGAGTAAACTAGAGGTTAAATGAGTTAGATATTTATAAGCCCACTAAAACAGTTCTTGGCACAAAGTAATTGTTGAATAAGTGTTAGCTATTATTATTGTTATTGTTTTTGTTATTGAGGAGCAGGACCCTAGAAGATGCTGGGTTGGCATAAGTCAGTGCAGCTTCTAGGGTTTTGTGGTATGTTGTTAGTCGCCATGGGAGCTCCATATTCCTGGGGACCCATCTTTTGAGGTCTTCCTTACCTTATACTGAGAAATATCCCACCCAGTGTTTAGGGCTGGTGAACAGTGGTGAGGTCTAAAAGCATTTTTTCTCTTTCTAGGCAATGAACAATACCTTTTGCAGTTCAGGATTGCCAGGCCAGTGGACTAGTTCTCTCTGTTACAGATATTTGATTGCGACAATTTCCATACATTCCAATAAAAAAGGACATCACAGTGCATTTCCACGATACAGTGACCTGAATTTACTGGGAGAGCCTGTACTTTGTCAGGTAAGGCTTTAACTCCCTTAGCAACCACATTGCCCTCATGCTGCGGCTAACAGTCCCTGTAATGGCCTGACCTACTTGGGGAGCCCGAAGCAAGCACACAGAAGCATGTGGGTCCCCAAACATCATAGCCATATGCACATCCATCCCACAGGTCCTGGTTCAAGGCTGCTGCTTGTTCTGTTATACGGGCAAGTCGTTTTTGATCAGGAATGTTATTTATTTTTATTTTATTTTTAAGATTTATTCATTTTTTTGAGAGAGAGAGAGAGAGAATGCGAGCCCCGGGGGGTGGGGCAGAGGGAGAGGAAGAGAGAGAATCTCAAGCAGACTCCCCACTGAGTGCACGGCCCTGAGATCATGACCTGAACCAAAATCAAGAGTTGGAGCTTAACCGACTGAGCCACCCAGGTGCCCCATAGACAGTTTCTGTACCTACCTAAACTTTCTGTAATTTAAAATATACCATTAGCTTTTTATATTAAGCATGGGAATAAACAAATAAATTGGATGACTTCAGCAGTAATTATGGATATACAGAATAAGAACATCGTTGCTATTATACTATATATATTTATAATGTTGAATATATTCTTTACTTCTATTTTCAAACATGATGATTTATGATCTTTGTACTGGGCCCTATTTTATAGCCTTCACGCATACATCCATATTACATAATAGGAAGTGAAAGAATCTTGAAATAAGGTGTCCCTCTCCTTCAGGTTTCTGAAGATAACACTCATTTCTTTTATCATTCATTGAGAATGAGCTCATATGATTCATAGTAATGCAGGAATTTTTTTTTTAACAATGCCTAGGAGGTTTGAGCTGTGCATAAATAATTTAAAACAGACGTCATTAGGATACTGAGCTTATGTTCACATAAAAATCTATCTAGTTCTCTTGAATTTTATGAAAGTAGAAAGCTAAGTCTCCCTGAACAGAGAGACTTAGCTAACTATAGCACCACGGACTTGGATAGATGAAAAATTTCAGTGGGGAGTATCAAATCACGAAAAGCACGGTGAGAGTTGATGAGGCCCTCATCTTCCATCATTTAGAGAAATCACTTCTGTCTTCTCCTGGAACATTTTGTACCCCCACTGCATAGTCTTGGCTGTGAAATAGACATGTATATTATATTTTTGTTTCTCATTATTAGTGAAGGTTTTCCTTTTCCTCTCTTTTTTGACACTAGGGACAATTTGATGACAAGCTGAAAAACAGGTCATTGGATAGATAAAGGCTGTGGATTGAGATAAAAAAAAAGCAACAACAACAGGGGTTTCAGTTCTGGCTCTGGGTGACCTGCCTACATTTCTGTGATAGGACAACATATCCCACCCACCTCTCTGGGCCTCAGTTTCATGATCTGTAAAAAGAAGAGCAGTAGACTGGATTAACTTTGAAGTTTCACTTTTGGCTGCAAAATTCTATGATTTCAATCTAGTTTTAGCTATGATAACTACGAGGCAACGTGGTAGCTGTAGGAGGTTATTGGACATTCTGTAACACCAAATTCATAAGGCGAAAATGTAATTGAAGTTCCTTCGAGAGCAGTCCAGTGGCCCATGGGACACTACTGTTGAAGTTATAAAGTTATCCCCACTCTTAACGCTTCCTTACATTGGAGGGGACATCCACCATGTGACACTCCTCACATCTCTGCACTGTCACTCACTCTTTCCTTGGGGAGATACAGTGACTTGTGTAGCTAGTGGGTTTGATGTAGAAAAGATGTTGGGGTTTGGAGCCAACCACCGAGAAAGAATTCTTGAGACGAGACGTCTTTGGTGCAAAAAGGTGGTTTTATTAAAGTACAGGGACAGGACCCATGGGCAGAAAGAGTTGCATTCGGGTCATGAGGAGTGGCCCATTATATACTCCTAGGTTGGGAGGGGGTTAGGGAGAGCGAAAATCTCTAAGGAATGTTGGAAGCAAGGTTTCCAGGACCTTGAGGGGGCTAGCTCTTGTTGGGGAAATGCCATTTATTAATGTCTAGTAAAACCTTAGTCATGAGACCTTTCAGATGTATCTTGGCGGGCCATATGCTTGGGGGATGATTGCCAACCTGTATCTTGGGGTGTAGAAATAAAGGAAGTTTCCGAAGGAATTTTTGTATTGAAGTAGACTAACAGGATATTGGGGGTTGGGCTAAGATTGCCTTTTGCCCTATTGACATGGAGGCAGCTGAGTCCCTAGAGGAATGTCCCTCTGCCTGTTTCAGGGACTTGTCAATGGGCTGTAAGTCGTAAGGCAATTTAATTTTTCATCTGCCTTTGTTTCCCACATCAGGTTTAGAAGGAGAATCTGGAGAGAGTAGCCAGCCCCTCCCTCTGGAGTTCTCTCGGGAGCTGGTGGATCTGCAGAGAATGTGTATCCTACTCTGTTACTTCACGCTATAGGTTTTGGGTTTGTTTTTTTTTTTAAGATTTTATTTATTTATTTCAGAGAGAGAGAGAGAGCGCGTGAGCAGGGAGGGGGTGGACACAGAGGGAAAAGCAGACTCCCCACTGAGTGGGGAACATGATGTGGGACTCGCTCCCAGGACCCTGGGATTTTGACCTGAGCCGAAGGCAGATGCTTAACCGACTGAGCCACCCAGACACCCCTTCACGCCATAGGTTTAAAGGGCCAAGGCCCTGCCTGGGGAGGTCTGTTGTCATCCAAGGGTGAGTTTGTCTAGTTCCGGGGTTTAGTATTAGGAAAACATTTCACTCTTAAATCCAAGCCACACATTCTGCAATGTCAGCTTGCTTAGCAGTACACATGATATTTGGTTTCCTTGTCTTTTTTTTTTTTTCTTTCTTGGTCTATTTCTCAAGTAATTCAGAGATTAGATGATGTGCTATTTTGGGGATCCCCTGAAGTCACAGTAAGCAGTACTAGGTTGTAATACTAAGTGATGTTGGCCATGAACTTCCATGAACTTTCCACCTACATTCATATAGCGCTTCTCCCAGCCTCGATCGTCTCTGGTAAGGCCTTGACGGCCTCTGCAAATGCCGGCATTCAGAATGCCAGCGGCTATTACCGTCGTTAGCAGTTACACAGCTGCGTGGAAGCCAGTCTTGAAACAATCACCGTGTGCCTTAAATATATTGCATCCAACTTATTGCAGAACAGAATCAAGATGGGAAGGAAGAGGTTCTTATTTACATGATTGAGGATGTTGGGTGAAATTTGAATAACCAGTCTACCCTTATTACCATTTGTTTTCCTCGGGGCGCCTGGGTGGCTCAGTCCGTTAAACGTCCAACTCTTGATTTCGGCTCAGGTCATGGTGTCAGGGTCCTGGGATCGAGCCCCACATCGGGCTCCCTGCTCAGCAGGGCAGTCTGCTTCTCCCTCTCTCTCTGCCCCTTCCCACCGCTTGTGTTTTCTCTCTCTCTCACTCTCTCTCAAATAAATAAATAAAATCTTAAAATTTGTTTTCCCCTTAAATCCAGAAAGAAGGGTTTGAAGTCATAGGAGCTATGGAATGTAATAAATATTTGAGGGCCTGGAATAGCACCTGGACTTCTGTACGTCCTCGGGTACACAGCTGTGGACTGAACAGAACAAAATCCATATTTTCAAGGAGCTTGCATTTCAGTGGGAGGAGGTACACAGTAGCCAAAATAGTTAAGTAAATAATGTAAATAAATAAATCAGTACAGTAATGTAGTGTAGTGGCCCAGTGTTTGGAATCAAACAGCCTGGGGTCAAGGGTCCATCGCTTGCAAGCTGTGTGACTTTTGGGAAAGTCCTTGACCTCTCTGTGCCTCAGTTTTCCCATCAGCAAAATGGGGTTCATAAACTTGAAAAAAGGAAGAGAGGAAAGCAGAAGAGAGCGAATGAAGGAACTATGCAACAGTGTGGCTTCAGCTGGTACAGCCTGGCCCACGGTGGGCTCTGGAGTGACCCGCACCACAGAGTATGTCCCCCACGTTGAGACAAGGGGTTGGGCGAAGTGGAGACAGGGTCTGACCTGGATATCGGCTTTTCCAGGCAGGCTAATAATTTGATGCTTCCCCAAATTCTTCTTTTTCTTCTCTTTCTTTGAAGGCGACCTGAATTTAATTTTTTAATTACTTTATTTTTTGAATATGTGAAACACTAAGTTGGTTCAAAAATCAAAACTATATACAAAGGTGTACATTGAGAACTCTGGTTCCCATCCCTGTCCCCGTCTACCGCATTCTTGCCACCCCACCCCCACCCCATAGGCAACCACTTCTGTTAGTTTCTTGTATCCTTTCCATGCTTTGAACATATGAGCAAATCCAAATGTGTATAATTATTTTCCTCTTCGTCTTATACAAAAGTCAGGAGACTATAAACATTGTTCTACATCTATCTCTTTTTTTTCTTCATTTGTTTTTTTCCTATCTATCCCAGAGGTATTTCTACATTAGCATAGAAAATGTTCTCTTTTTTTTAAGATTTTATTTATTTATTTGAGAGAGAGAGAGAGGGAGAGCACGAGCCAGGGAGGGGGTGGAGAGCAGAGGGACAAGCAGACTCCCCAGAGGGACAAGCAGGGAGCCTGACCGGGGCTCCATCCCAGGATCCGAGATCATGACCTGAGCCGAAGTCAGACGCTTAACCCACTGAGCCACCCAGGCGCCCCAGCTTAGAAAACTTTCTTATTCTTTTTTCCTTGCTTTATAGAATTCTGTCCTGTGGATGTGCCACATTTTATTTAACTACACCCCCATAGATAAATGCTAGAGTTGTTTCTACTTTTTGCTTATGCTGCAGGGAATACATCAGTAACCGAATCTTGCACATCCGTAGGTATGTACAAACTCACATGGTTGGTAAGTGGTGAGAGCAAAATTCTCAGCAGGGGGGTTGCCGGCCCAAAGAGCAAGAGCATTTTTTATTTTAATAGCGATTGTAGGTTTCTCTCCAAACCTATATCCTCTAAAGGCTTCCAGGCTTATTTCTAAGGAAGCCGAACCCTGCAGCAGGCAGACAGCAGAGACGTGCTGTGGGGGCACCTTGCTGCCTCACCTCCATGATGCAGGTCTGGCTCCAAACTGGAATATTCCGCAGACAAAGCAACAGCCCTGCAGCCAGATAGCCTCACGTCCTCAGAAGGCAGCCTATTTATCATGGATCATAACTGGGGCTAGAGCCTTGGGTGTCTTGCACTCTACCCCAAGCAGCTTATCAAACTGTTGCTTCCAGCCACATAGCATTTGTCCCTGAGAGGAGCTGCGGTGGCTTTGTACAATGTCGACTTAACTAAATTGGAACGACCCTTTCCAGATACCCGGATACAGGAATACCCTGGATGGTTCAGAGTTATGGTTGCCACAAGAGACATTTGTAGGATATTTGAGAGGCAGAAATGAAGCAGCAGCCTTTTTGAAAGTCAGTAGAAGCAGTTAGGAACGGCCACAGACGTCCCAGTGGGTTCCATTTTGTTCATGCTTGTCCCATTCTGAATCCAGCTCTTCCTCCCGACGCCTGGCCCTACTGACCAGCAGTGACTCCAGACCCACCATGAGATGCTCTGCTGTGAGCTCACAGAGGTGGAAGCCACAAACTGCCGACAGCCTTCCAGATGCTTCTACACCAGCCACCTTTGTAGTTCCTCTCCAGCCGTTGGTTTCACCCAGCATCAACGAGCTCTGACTTGTCCACCAGCGCCAGTACTTTTGGAAACTTTTCTTCCTCAGCTCCTCCCTAAATTGTGTGAGGTCTAACACCATAATACTAATCCATCCTACAATACTCATAGTGGTCTTGCTTCCCTGATTGAACTTTACTGGTACAGGAGTGAAAGAGAATTATCTTCATCTTATTACATATCCAGGGATATTTTATCATTCTTTATATATTGCCACACCAGACACTTTTCTGGATGGTTGTCCTTAAATATAATCAATATACATCAATATAATCAATGTGACATTGAATATAATGTCCTTGAATATCTGGTAGGGGAGACACAAAAGAACTCTTTTCGGGAGAATCTTAATCAATCAATCAATCAATCAATCTACAGATCCTTGTCAGTGAGACAAAGAGTAACTGGGGACTAGAGACATCATGGAAAGACAAACTATCCCTCCTCATATTTTGCAAAGCGCTAAAAATCTCCCATCTCCAGGGCTGGACCTCCTGGCTTCTTCTTGTTTTGGCGTGAGTGTTTCTAGCTCACCATATAGCACTACACTGAAGGGAGACCAGCAGGACTTAAGTCAGTCACAAAATTGCTAAATTTACTCATTCATAATCGTGTGGTGTAATGGGAATCCGGTTGGCCTGAGGTGCAGAGGATCTGGTTTCTGGTCCTAATTGCCAAGAGCCTTCTGTGGGATTAGGGGAAAGTCAGCCAGCCTCTCTGCTTCAGTATTTTGTCATTTGTCTTATGAGAGTAGTGCTAATTGAATAGATTATAGATCTTCTGCCACGTACCTGAATTCATTGCTCTTGTAAAAGCCTTTTTAGAAACTTGCATTTCGGTTATTTACACATTATTTCCCCCTTATCTGCGGTTTTTGCTTTCTGTGGTTTCAGTTACCCACGGTCAACTGCAGACTGGAAGCACAAGAGCCTCCTTCTGATGCATTGGCAGAAGGTCCGGAGTTGCCAAACACTATGTCCCCGTGCCTGTGGCATTCACCTCACTTCATCTCATCACAGAGACATTTTATCATCTCACCTCGAGAAGAAGGGTAAGTATGCTACAAGATATTTTGAGAAAGGGAGAACATGTTACCATAACTTTTGATGATGGTATATTTTTACAATTGTTCTATTTTATTATTATTGTTAATCTCTTATTTGCCTAATTTATAAGTTAAGCTTTATTGTATGTATAGGAAAAAAAACATAGTAAATATGGGGTTCGGTCCTACCTATGGTTTCAGGCATCCACTGAGGTCTTGGGGCGTATCCCCACCGATAAAGGGGGATTGTGTTCGAGTTCTACAGAGCATGGCACGTACATCCCAGAGTGTTATAATACTAAGTACTTGGATTGACATGGACAACCTCACTTGATCCAAATGTTGGCTGGTCTTGTGTCCTGGTTGTATCATATGGAGCCACTCTGAGGAGACCCTGGGAGTTCCAGAACACAGAAGGGTTGAAGGTGGTTTCCTCACTCTTGCATTTGCTTTCAGTGCAGTGTGGCATATTACAGTTTATGCATGCCCAGCTGTATGAGCATAACCATTTTTTGATACTAGTCACTGGTTTAATTAAACGAACTCTCATAAAATAGACAAATGATGGAAAAGATTTCCTGCAAGGAAACCATGGATCGAAGTGAAAACAGTAACACAAGTGCAAACAAACAACAAAAATGACAAAACAGACACTTCTACTCCTAAAACAAACTCTTGGCTATCCACATTAAAAGGTAAAAATAATGCGGGCCAAATTAGATCTAACAAAAAAGATGGGCAAAAATACTCAAAATTATCAAGAAGTTTACAACTGGATTCACACTTACTATCATTAATGAGGAGCCTTTCCTCTTTTCTTTAATTTTTAAAAAAATTTTTCTTCTATTTTTAAAAAAGTATATTTTTTTATTTGAGAGAAAGGATGCACAAGAGAGCACAAGCAAGGAGGGGGGCAGGAGAAGCAGACTCCCCATTGAGCAGGGAGCCCGATGCGGAACTCGTTCCCAAGGGAGCCCGATGCGGAACTCGATCCCAGGACCCTGAGATCATGACCTGAACTAAAAGCAGATGCTTAACCGACTGAGCCACCCAGGCGCCCCAACGAAGAGCCCTTCCTTAAGGGCATATTGTGTCCTAAAATATTAACGAGTGAAGTATGATGCAATCATGATTAGCAAGGCATTTAAAGTGTTGTTTATTTCACTTTTACATCATCTTTTTATGTTCTCTTTGTGTCTGTATGTATAGTAATGCTCATTACACTTTAGTAAGTACACATATTGGAGTTATGTACTGAAGACTTCTTACTGCTTAGAGGGACAGGACACCAAAAAGCCGGTGACCACAGCTGGGGACCGAGCCTGATGTGTCCACATGTCCATCTGACTTACGAAGAAGAGGTGTGGGTGGCTGTCCAGCTTGGACTCTGCATTTCAGGATTGTTAGATATTTATCACTCTACTTTTTATGACCTCTGACAGAATTACAGAAATTAAGAAAAGGATTGCACTCGGAAACTCAGTGTTTTCATTTCAATGGTCAGCTCCCTCTCCCCCAACTTCGAGGAAAAACAAGACTACGTTTAATTACCTTTCAGTGAGTGGTTTTCTCTCTCACTTTCATCCGGTTCAACATTTAAGTAAATCCACGTTGCTCACCAGTTAGTTTTTTGGAACAAAGGGAATCTGTGAAGATTTTTCAGACTCAGAGAAGACTTTTGTTAGGGTCTTGAATATGTGCAATATTTATTTTTATGTCTAGTTTGCAGATCAAAAGCTACTTTTGTTCAGGAACAACAACAACAAAAAAGCTCCTTGGTTTGCCCATAGATTGATTATTTATGGGCATACTATTTTAAAGTGTACTTTATGCAGAAAATAGCCATATTTAATATTTTTAAGTTATTTTTAAATTTTGCAAAATATAAACAGAGACAGAAAAGAAACAGGGTGTAAATGTGAGCTAAATTTTGCACCAGTAACAGGTGAGCCCCTAAATCTTAGTGACTGGATGCCATAAATGTTTATTTTTTACTCATACTCATGTCTAGTGCTGCTTGGCAGGTGGGGCTCTGCTCATTGAAATCTCTCAAGGCCTGTGATAGACAGAATAATGGTCCCCAAAGAGATCCACATCCTTATCCCCTGAGCCTGTGAATAGGTTACCTTATGTGGCAAAGGGCTCTTTGCTGATATGTGATTAAGTTAGGGCTCTTGAGATGGGGAGATTGTCTTGGGTTATCCAGGTGGCCCGATGTAATCCAACGGTCTTCATAAGAGGGAGGCAAGCAGGTCAAAAGTGATAGCAGGAGATGTGACCATGGAAGGAAGTGGCTGGAATGATGTGAGGGACAACCACAAGCCAGGGAGTGCGGGCAGCCGCTAGACACTAAAAAAGGCAGGGAAATGGATTTCCCCCTGAAGCCTCTAGAAGGAACCAGCTGTCAACACCCTGACTTTAGCCCAGTGAGACGGATTTTGGACTCTGACCTCCAAACTGTAAGATAATAAATTTGTATTGTTTTCAGGGGCTTAGCTCATGGTAATTTTGTTATAGAAGCAATAGGAAACTAACACAGGGACCTGTGTTCCATCTTGACACATTTCTTTCACCGCCCCTAAGACAGAAAAGGAAAAAGCAGTAAATTATGTGCCTGCTCTTAAAAGTTTCCACTGGAAGCAGCGCATATTGCTTCTGCTTACATTTCATTGGCCAGCACAAGTCACATGGTCCCACGTGATTCCAGAGCAGGTGGGGTGTGCGGCGCTGCCGCAGCGCCTACCAGTGGACAGCCAGAGCATCGGCGAATAGCCGTAAGGGCTAACCTACGGGAAGAGCGGAACTGGAAGGAATAGGACTTAGAACAGCGAGAGAGTGACTCATGGCGGGAAAACTCAGGTGACTTGGATTGACATGGACAACCTCACTTGATCCAAATGTTGGCTGGTCACAGCCACATACAATCAATTTTTTTTTTTTTTGAGAGAGCGCGTGTGCGTGAGTGGGCGGAGGGGCAGAGGGAGAAGGAGAGAGAATCTTAAGCAGGTTCCACCAGTAGCCTTGGTGAGTGAGGGAGGCAGTAGCTACCAAGGCTTCATCTGAATCCCAAAGACAGGAAGATTCCACCTCTCCTGGGCTCTGTGGAGCTAGAAGAGAGAGCCTGCTCCTGAGAAGGGACCCTGATGATCAGCGTCAGTGAACTCAGACTGTTTTAGGCTGGTTACAGTTCTCAGGTCTCTTAGCTAGTTTCTGGCTGCGTTTGGCCAGTGGGAGCACTGAGAGGAAATGGGTTGGTGGGAGGGGCCCGGGTATTTCTCCCCCTCTTTTTCTCCTTAGGTGGAGACAGGCGCTGTGTTTCTTCTTGTCCCCTGCTTCCGCAGCATCAGCTTGTTTTCAAGTTCCTGGTCCCCCACGTGACCTCAAGCGCTGGCTCCAGTCACTTCTCCTTCTTTTGTCCCTCCAGCCTATGGGTGGGAATAAACATTACACTTGCTAATCTGCGAGTTACTTCATTATTTTCTGACTGTTTTTCAAGCCTCTTACATCATCTGTGTATCCAGTTCCCTACATTAAAATTCCAGTTGCTTTCTGGGTTCCTGGTTGGACCCTGGCTGAAATCCTGAGTGACCCAGAATTTGACAAGCACACTGCTCACAAAGGCAACTCTGGGCAAAGCGATGTCCTTACGGTTCTAAGCAGTAGGTAGGAAAAGACTGGTGAAATAACACAAACCGGCGATTCAAGACAAGAGTGGATAGAGATATAGGATGGCCAGATAAAATGTAGGTATGTCTCATGCAATCTGTAGACTGTATAATTCTTTGTTGTCAGGGCTGTTTTGTGTATTTGTACGGTGTTTAGCAACATCTGGAACATGCTTATACTAAAAGATTATTCATTGTTTATGTGAAATTCAAATTAAACTGGGTGTCCTGCATTTTTGTTTGCTAAACCTGACAAACTTAATAGAGAATAAGCTCATGTTGAAGATTGACTTCAATGTTGGACCGTGCAGGAATAAATATGGGGGCACAGGGTCAGTTTTGGAAAATCAGACCTTGATTGGAGTCTTTTTATAAGCTACAGCTATTGTGACTGAGGCAATTATGAAATACGGGGTAGTCCGATCAGAGGCCTGTGGAATGAAAGCTCAGGAAAATGCCTGTGCATATGTGTTTGCATGATCGAATGTATAAATGAGTTACAGAAACTTACCTGAAATAATGGCCTAAGTCTAGAAAGTGCTAGAGAAACGTTCTCAAATATTTGGGAGTTTAAAGATAGATGGTGGCGGGGTGCCTGGGTGGTGCAGTTGGGTAAGGGTCCCACTCTTGATTTCGGCTCCGATCGAGCCCCTCGTCTCTTTCTCCTTCTCCCTCTGCCCCGCCCCCTTCTTTCTCCAAAAAAAAAAAAAAAAAAAGATATATAGATGGTGAACTAGCATGTGCTTTTTTGAGGACAATGATGGAAGAAAAAAGTATCTTCCAAAGACCAAATGTCCACACTTGGTGATTTCTCTAAACCAGTGGTTGTCAACTAGGGGCAGTTTTGTCCCTCAGGGAATACTTGGCAATGCGCAAACACAGTTTTGATTGTGACGAATGGAAGAAGGTGCTACTGATGGCTAGTGGGTAGAGGCCAGCTAACCATCTTACGACGCACAGGACAGCTCCCAAAACAAAGAATCATCTGGTCCAAAAGGTTAATAGTGCTGCTGTTGAGAAACCGTGGTGGAAACGCATATGGAAAGTAAGTAAGCAGCACACATTCTGCAAAGACACACACAAAATGTTCCACCTTAAAAGTGAAACCAGATAATAAGGCTGGAATTCCTTGAGGACGGATTCCAGACCGAAATAGAAGGAGCTAGCACCACAGAGGCCCCTCAACTGTCATCCCATACCTGGGATTTGCCCAGCTCTGCAGACAGACCATAAATCATCACTCTGTGTGGCATTGCATGGCATCGCTATCCTGTGTATCCCTAAATATTTTATCTGGAATACAGTGCCCTTGTCTCTTCAGGGTGATTTATTTCTGCATGACTCAAGAGATGGACAGAAGTGTGGCAAGACGGCTCATGTTCAAGGGGTTCATTGGAGGAAGTTGTAAGCTAAACCAGGCCAAGGAGGTGCAAGGGACATGGCGGAAAACCAAGGGAATTTCAGTTCCTGGGAAAGGTAACCAAGTGCATTAATCAAAGCTCTGTCAAGTCCAGGGGACAGAAAACCACCCCCATTGGTTTAAAAGCAGAAGAGGATGTACTGGTCCACATAACAGTGGTTTCTGGGCTAGTTCCTAGGACTAGAGAAGGAGCTTACATGTTCCAGTGCCTGTTCCCGGGACTGGGCACTGCCAGAACTTTCTTGCTTCCTCACTCCGTTTCTCATCTCTCATTTCCTTTTGCAGAGATGCTTTCTCCCCCAGGGGCGTGGTAGGGAAGATGGCTACAGGCAGCCGAAATGTCACAGCCTCCCAACGTGGAACTTCTTGTTCCCATTATCTACGTATCAGACTCAGGAAAAATCTCTGGCTCTACTTGGGTCATTGCCCACTCCTGGATCGCCCGTTGTGTCTAGGGAAACAGGACTGTGATTGGCCAGGTGTGTGTCATGGGCCTACTCCTGACATCAGGAATGAAGTGACATTTTCAATTAGTAGAGTGGAAAATTAGAATCACTTTCCTGGAACCACATGACTATGCTTTTTCTAGGGCTGACATTTCTTGAATGCAACAGCCGGCCCCCAGCGGCTAGCAGGAGTTGGACTTGTGATGGCTTTCATCCCTGCCTGAGCAGGGCTACCCTGGAGACACTTCCCTGGGTTGTCTGGCTAAGGAGCTGGCCCTCTTCATGTGGGGCAACTGTCCCCCACTAATGAACCTTTTGCATCAGAGATTCACAGAATCAGAATTGCGTGGTAGGAACTCGCTGATACATGGTGAGGGGTTAATGGCACTTTTGGTTGGTTTGGTTTTGTTCCCAAGTTTTATTCAAGAACTCATGCAGAACATTCTAGGTAAACGACTTTTAATCTTATCTTCCTCCTCTTCTTCATCCTTGTTAATCTAGAAGTAATGTAATTGCTAACTCTCTTTCCTGTTAGCAACTATGTGCAACCAAGCATGTAGATTATTCTTCTTCAAATATTTTTTGGTGAGATACTTCAAGTACTATTTGGAAAAGGTCACGTCAGAAGTTATGGTAATCTTGCTCTTGCTCCTTTCAACGTATACAACCCCTCCACCAAGATGTCCAGCTGTTCCATTCACTCCGATTCTTTCCCCTCAAAATTCTTCAAAATGGAGGGCATCCATGATTTCGTCTTCTACAGGGTGAATGCCATCAAGGGTGAGCTTCAGAACGTGCTTCTTTTTTTTGCCCCCCACAAGTTTTTCCACGGGTGCCATTGAGGCAGTGGAGGCAGAAAAGGATTAATGGCATTTCAATTCCTTGGATGATGCGTGAAGGTAGTGGACAAACACACTCTCTCCGCAGGCCCCTGGTGGCTAATGGCCCCCCACAGTCATTGAGCAATGGGAGAGAAGAAGCAGGCTGTGGAGTCCAGTAGACTGAGTTCCGACCCACTTCTACCACTTACTAGACTGCTCTAAGCCTCCCCTTCCTCACCTGTGAAATGGGCCAACAATCCCACCTCTCAAGGGTTCTATGAGGTAATCTATGCGATCACCTATGTATAGCACCTGCATCCAGTAAATGCTCTAAAATCCTTCTTTCCTCTCTTCTCCTCTGTAGATTTTGGCTTGCTTTTAGCAAAACCTGAAGGTGCTAGATTTCTTTCAGTTTGGCAATATATAGCTCCACCTGTTGGAACAATTTGGAATGTTGAAAAGAACCCTCAAGTAATATATTGGAAAATATCTAAACAAATTATACTTTAAAATATAAGACATCACACATGATAGTTTGGTAAGTACACTAATCATAATTCAATCTTTATGTTCCCGGACAAAATGACTTTAGATCTGAAAGGATACTAAAGATAAATATTGGAAAAAATTCCATTCATTTCACCCCACCCTTCCAAAGTCCAAAGTCTATTTTCACTCTGAAGTTTCAAAATATCTCTAAACTTCTCTTCTCTGGTGGATAAACTACCACTAGGGTGTAAATGGTTTACCAAATGCTAGCTCATAGGACTGTCTGTACACCGTCCAAGTTACTAAGAATAAAGAACATGGAGCCTTTCTAGAACAGTGCTATTTGAATAAATATTCTGGGGAAAGTACTTTGAGAACTGACTGTATTTCTAAAGATTTCTTAGTAATGATAATTTATCCCAGCCTGAGCAAGAATGGAGATTTGTACTTCAAAATAAATGGATAATGTGTCCTAGCAACCTGGAGTTTCAAACTTTTTATTAGTCTTCCCCTGCACTTGGCACATCGAAAGGGAGAAACCCAAACATCATTAAATAGAGAGTTTATGCGTAAAGTGTGAGGTATAAGAGATCTTCATTTTCTATTGCAGCGGAGAGTATCTTTGTCTGGAGTGTTGGTTGGCATACACAAGATGAAATATACACTTAAATTATGGCTTGGCAAGTTTTATGTACCCAAGGAATGTCTTAATTCTTGTTTTTTGTTTGTTTGTTTGTTTTGCTGTTTCAATTTGCTTACTTCTAAAGCGAGTGTGCTATATTATGCAACTATGTTGAATTTATGAAATTTATTTCTCCTTTTATTTATCTCCCCACTTCAAAAGAAGAAAGAAAATGTACAAAGAATGCATACAATTATCTTAATCATTTATTTAACTGGGCAAGAGTCAGTAAGGGAAATTCATTTATAGGGATTATCTGGTATTCTTTGTTGCCTTACTTTCTATTGGGGTTGGTTTCTCTTCCTAAGGAAAGATATCCTTTCTTCCCAACCAAAAACTGTCATGAAGATGAAATGAGATAATATATAGTCAATATTGGTATAAAGCAAGTTTTCTGTGACTCTTGATTTCAGGATTGTGAGTTCAAGCCCAATGTTGGGTGTAGAGATTACTTAAAATTAAAAAAAGAAAAGAACGGATGATCATAAGCAATTTCAGGGTTGATTTTTTTTTTTTTTTTTTGCTTCCTAAGTATTGAATGAATTCTGTATCAATTATAAAGAGAAATTTGGAGCTAGTAATGAACTAAGAGAATATTTATTCTAATCTCATCTTTTGCGGCTGAAACTGAATGCTAGAGAGGCTAAGTGACTTACTAAGGATACCCCAGTCAGTTGCTGTGGATGGCATGGTTGTCCCTGGACCCTGTCCCACACCAGGGCTGGCTTCAAGCATTAAGTCCTCCTTGGTTTTATATGGTAGAATCATTTACTTTGGGATCAGATTTTCCTCCTTTTGCTGCTTATACATAAATGGCTCCATCCTAAATATGTCACCCTGATCCTGTACTTTGTATAAAAATAGCTTCCCAGTTCTAATGGCTGGTTATTTCTCACTTTTATTACTTGATATAATTACCCCTTGCCCAGTCTTCTGTGTGGTTCATGTGATTCATGGCTGTTATTAGCAGCAAGCCTGAATGCATTTTGGAAGGAGTATTATGAGCAAGGTCATTGATCAGGTACTGTACAATCTCATTTGATTATTTTAATGTCTCAGGAGCATGAGAGACTTAGGTAGGTATCTTTTGAAAGGGCTATTTCTTTTTATAGCTTTGAGGCGAGTTGGCTTTTGGGAGTATAAAGTTGTCCCATTTTTCAAATATAGGAACAGAATTTTTAAATACCCACCCACCTATTTAAGAATTGTACTATGCCAGCTGTGGATGAAAAACCATCACGTATGATTTAGGGTGATGTTTTCGAAGTTTAATCCCCAAACTGAATGAGTATCTCAAGATTAGGTATAAGCTACGTGGCTCTCTTTTTCAATTATCTGAATTGATCTGTCCTCCTTGTAATTCAAATTATTATTACCGGAAATCAATCCCTTGCTGGCTGCCCCTTAGTGATTTCTGAGCCATGCCCAAGATGGCTTCACCTGTCTTCTCACCTGTTCCTCTTGCTGTGACCTTGTCTGTGGCTGACCCTCACAGAGTCTTTTCTGTTGGCTAAGGTGGTCTTCTACTGTGAACTGATGGTATTTTCACCGCTGTGAGTAGGTGAAGGGGATGCTGCTCACATTCCTATATCTTCACTCCCCATGCCTCTGTTTTAAAGGTAGTTTCCTGAAGATTTGATGACAATGAAAGGGATGTACAACACAGCAGAGAAAGACCAGAAGGACTCAGTTTCTTTAATAATCCTCTGGCTCCCTGCCTAATCCCGGGCCTCCCTTCCCTAGGCTGGGGCAGCTCACTCTCTACCGAGCGTTTTAAATGCTTCAGGGTTTGTGCCAACTGTCTCCCATCCCTAGAGAGAAAAGGGAGCTTCTTCCTCACTTCTGTCTTTGGCCTCTTTGCTGCAGACAATTATTCTATTGCATGGATGATTAAGGGTTGGAAATGCTCATTTCTTACTGGGAACATGTATAGGAGAAAATGGTCTGGCCCTATGTCTGGCCTCAGTGAGATAATCATATCATGGCCTGATGTTAGTACATTTCCCCAAAGCTAGGTTATTCAATCTCAAAAACATGTGTATGAACTATCAAAAACCCAATCCAGGTTGAGTTGTTCCAAGCTCAATCCAGATAATTCCATCTCTTTTCATCAAGGGGTTGTAAATGGGTAGGGTTAGAGGTCTGGTCTTCCCTGAAGTTGTCTTGTGACACAAAGAAGCATTTCTCAGTGTAGCACTTCCCAGAGTCTAGATATATAAATGTGCCTTCACTGTGAAAACCACACTCTGTATCTGTGTATATATGTCTGTCTGTGTGTCTGTGCGTGTCTGTCTGTGTGTCTCTATATATATATGTCTTTGTATGTATTGTGTGTCTCTCTGTGTGTCCGTATATATATAGCTGTGTGTGTGTGTGTGTTTCCCGGAAAGCAGGGGCTTGGCTGAGACAGAAAAGAGAGGAACTGATGCTCTGGGATATTACTAAGGCTTAAGAAAAAAAAAAAAGAAGTTTCCTCCCAAAAGTGCTCCACCTGGGAAATGCTGAGTTAAACAATGTCGAGCAGATTTTCTTATCATGTGATGTATCACAACCATTACTCTACACTATAATATAAACTGTGACTCTCCAAGGGAGTGGGCACAGAAATTGGTGTGTAGCATTTCCCAAAGCACTTTGACAATGGAATCCTCTTGCCCCTGAGAACTCCCCAGGAAATGTGGTCCAGGTCAGTACCTGTCCCTGGTCCAGGCAGGTGAATTCACTCAGAGTCTGTGCCCCGAGCCTCGGCTGCTGGGCCCGTCTCTCCTGCCCAGCCCAGGGGAGCTGGGTTCCCACTTGCAGGCAGGGGGGGACAGTGTGGCTCCTTCAGCCTCCAGGTTGCAAGGACAATCCCTGGGGAATGCTGTGACCACATCAGGCACGAGGGCGAGGCTGTAATGTAGCTTGAGTTATACTTTCCAAGTAGAGATACAGTATGCAGGCTTTCATTTATACTATGGCATGAACCTCTCAAATATTAGGGGCAGTGCTGGCCTGATGGTTCTCCTAAGCAGGATGATCCTCCTGTGCCACACCAAAACTGGCCTTGCCTAACCAAAATCACAGTCATTCAGGCTCCCAAGATCCCTCTCTTGCCAGTCAGCCCTGAGATGCCCGGGCAGGCCAGCTTTGGGTATCCACGCCTCAGGGACTCAGAACCATCACAGTGTGTGAGTTCGGGCCTCCCCACCTCAGAAGTTCCTCTGGGTGGGAATGTCCCCAGGATATACGCTCAGCAGTTAATTTCTGAGTCAGAGGGTACACACATACTTCATTTGGCTAATAAAAACCAAAAGGCTCTCCAGAAGAAATGCTGTATTCCTATTTTTCATTTTGGGGCCTAGTCATGTCAGGGTTGGCTACCAGTTATGTTATAGAATATATTGGGTAGTTCTATTTTATATGCTGGAGCAACTTATACTGCACTGGAATGACTCGTTCGTTGAAAGTATGAGAATATGGGCGGTATGACTGTTTGGTGTTAAAGTCCCATTTATATAGCCAATTCTCTGACAATGTTTCCAATTTCTTCCTTGGGTATGGGGTCTAATCAATTTCAATGCATTTTGTCTGATGTTGGCACCCAGGCAGGAATAACTAGGTCCATGGGACCCCAAGATGTGTGGTTCTATTATTTGCTACTTTGTAACCTGCTGTAATACCTGATGAAGACCCTCTGTGCACAGCGGATGCCTCCGAATACACAGACTGGGATTTCATTCTCTATGTGTCACATAAAATTGCCGTGGTCAATGAATGGGGTTGTTGTTTTTTTCATGTCCTCAAATTTTTGCTTTTATTTCTTTTTTCTTCTTTTAAAAATTTTTGCTTTTAAATTGATGGTGATGTCATGCACTTTTTGGCATTAGCTTTTACGTATTATATATATAACTACTATATATATTACAATATATATTACGTATTATATATACAATTACCATATAAAATATATTTATTTATTTATTCTCAAGGATTTTTTTCCTCTTGAGGAAGCCGAGGCTGGTAAATTACTGCTTCTAAATCATGTGATACTTTTGGAGTCTGAATCATTCTGACTACCCAGAGAATATTTTTTCTTCCTTAATAATAGTCATTCCAAAATTGCACTTGTATCACAAAACTGTCCTTTCCTAAAGCCTGTTTCAGGAATGACGATTTCAGTGACTGTGTGCCCCATTCCTGACTAATCACTGCAGTTAAGATTAGAATGTTTCTAAAAAGGAAGTTATCAGTAAAAACGAGTTAAGTGTTTTTCATTTCTCAAGTTCACTTGACAAGTTACATTATACAGATACACTCCATTTTATTTATTTATTTATTTACTTATTTATTTTGTAGGCTCCGTGCCCAGCGTTTAACCAACACAGGGCCCAAATCCACCACCCTGAGATCAAGACCTGAGCCGAGATCAAGAGTCTGATGCTTAACTGACCCAGTCACCCAGGCATCCCCAGATATACTCCATTTTAAATAAACCCACTATAGCTATGTTAAAATTTCTAGAATTTGCAAGAGGAGGCTCACATATCTTCCTGAAGAGTCTTCTATTGAATCTATCCATAAATGATTTTTTCCATCCCACCCAAGAAACACACCACTAATTTTGCTAGTCATTGAGAGAATAAGATTTCCTTTTCAGATATGACTATTATAACGTATTTTGCTGGCATGTACTATTATAAAAAAGAAAAAATATGACAGTCAGATGCTAGAATCCAACGTGACTTAGAGGCCCAAATGTTTTCCTTTCTCAGACATTTTCCAAAGGTAACCCAAAATCCTAGATATTGAAGGGAAGTTTCCAGAAGAAAATCCTGATATGAAAGCAACTCTGTGGACTTCATATCATTAATTCTGGGGAAGAAAGCACAAAGGGTGTTTTCTAATCTTAATTTGTTGTACTTGAGTATCTTATGGTTTCTTCTGGTTATCAGTGGGAGGTTGGTTCTTTAATCTATTAATTGGTTCAACAAGCTTTCATTGACATTTACTCTATGCCAGGGATACAGTGTGAAGAAGGTCAACCACAAAAAACAGTCCCTGCCCTCCTTAAGCTTGCATTGCAATGGAGGAATTAGACTGTAAACAAATAAAGTAATAAGAGCTGTTGTAATTGTCTGGGGTTGCTGTGTGGAGTGTGTAATGTGATGGGGGAGGGAGGAGGGAAGGGTAGTGGCCAGGACAGCAGACAGAGATGACCAAGACAGAGAGGTGGTTGCTTGGATGAAAGCAGTGGCAGTAGAGATAGACAGAAATGGAAGTAGAGCTACAGATCTCACACAAATGATGCCAGGCTACCTAGGTTAGACTCTGGAAACAGACTCTGAGACAGAGATTTGAAAGTCGAAGTTTCCTGAGGAATGCTCTCGAAAGCCATTGAAAACGTGAGGAGCACAGGGTGGGGCAGACAGAGACGTGGATCCACACCTACAGCAATGGCCTCAGACAATCCCAGAGGGAGACCCAATGCTGAGATGGCCCTTGGGATATGTTCCCAATTGAAGCAAGGAAGAGGTAGGTCTTTGTTTCCCTGATGGACCCTTCACTGGAAGGGGGCTGCTGCTGGAGGGAGGACATGACCTTGGACACCTCCGTTCCCTTCACAGGAGGGCAGTTCCTGGAGAGGGACTCAGCTGGGAGTTGTCCGGACCCAGCACTCTCAGTGGCTGGGAAATGAGTGCATAGGTCATAACTCAGGCATTTGGATGGTGCATCACAACATCCATTAGAGTCCTTATAACCCTCACTTCTAAGTGGCTATCATGCTGTATTTGATCCCAAGCTGACGAAATGTTAAGCTCAGATTTTAGATTCTCAAAATTTTTAAAAAGGTTTCGTTTTTAAGTAATCTCTACACCCAACATGGTTCAAACTTACAACCCCGAGATCAAGAGTCGCATGTTCCTCCAATCTAGCCAGCCAGGCACCCCTAGATTCTCAAATTTGAGTGAGCATCAGAATGATCCGAGAAGTAAAGTGCAGATTCCTAGACCCCGTGCCCCCAGAGATTGGTTCAGGGGTCTGTGGTGTGACCTGAGAATCTCCATTGTTAACCAGTATCTTAGGTTATTCTGACGCAGGACTGTGCAGATAACACTGTGACGGGAGAATTTTGAGAAGCTGCCAAGACGTCCTGTCCTTGGCATACACATCCTGCAGAATCCCAGGATTATGGATTAGGTGGATTTTACTCCTGTGATTAGATTAGATTATACCACACAACTGATTATCCAGGGGGGCGGGACCTAATCACGGGAACCCTTTAAAAGTGGAGAGTTTTCTCGGGCTGGTGACAGAAGAGGAAGTCAGAGTTTTCTCGGGCTGGTTTGAGGATGGAGGAGTGGCAGGGAATGTGGACAGCTTCTAGCAGCTGAGCGTGGCCCCCAGCTGACAGCAGCGAAAAAGGGACCTCAGTCCCACGGTGGCAAGGCCTGTCTTCCACCAATGACAAGAATGATCTTGGAAACAAATTTTCCTTGTGTCAAGCCAGCTGACACCTTGATTACAGTCTTGTGATGCCCAGAGCAGAGAGCCCAGCCACGGCTTGCTGGGCACGTGACCTACAGAACAATGAACTAATAAATGGGTATTGTTTTAAGCTACTGAGCTTGTGGTATTTGTTGTACAGTAATAGAAAAGTAAAGCAAAGCCATGGCATTAAGCATGTCCTGGAGACAGAACAGAGAAGAAATAAAGAGAGAGCGTTCTGCCCCTGGTTGGGCTAGGTGAGAGCATGGCAAGAAAGGGAACTCCCCTTAGGTTCTTCTTGGTAAAATGGAGATGATATGCCCACCCTCCCTCCCTCATGGGATTTTTTTTTTTAAGATTTCATTTATTATTTGAGAGAGAGAAAGAAAGAGAGTGAGCACGCACGAGTGAGGTGAAGGGCAGAGGGAGAAGCTGACTCCCTACTGAGTGGGGAGCCTGACGCAGGGTTCGATCCTGGGACTCTGGCAGACACTTAACCAACTGAGCCACCCAGGCGCCCTCCCCCATGGGATTTTTGAGGACTCCAAGTCAGGTATAAACATAAGAAACATTATAACAATATGAGCTCCAGGACTTTTATAAGATTCTTCCCAAGGATTTTCCTAAATTGAATATATAGCTTTTTGAATGAAACTTTTTTTTTTTCATTCCCCAAAGATATACAGAGAGCACTTCCCCTGAGATTGAAACAAATTCTAGAGCATCCAGCTATGCACTGGGGCTTGCCTGCCAAGTACCAACAGACTATGGGACTCTGGTGAGGATAGACTCCCGTGCACTCTAAGCCTGGGACTCCTCTTCCTCAAATCTCGCAGGACTACTTGAAGGCCCTCTTAATGGGGGCAGTGGGAGTGGGCAACAGGGAGTGGAGTTAATGTACCGGGTGGGATTCAGCCAGGAAAACAGAAGCCACATTGGCTATTCCAAGAGAGAGACTTTAATATAGAGACTAGGTGTGGGAGGGCTGAAGGAGCAGAAAGGGCACACTGCCTCAGACAAGCACCATCCCCCAGGGCTGCTGGAACAAAAGGAAGAGGTTGGGAGGTTCAGAACCCAGAAATTCAGAGGACGGGCCTCTTGGAGCTGGGATGTAGATAACTGAGAAAGAAGCCCTGTCCCAGGACCGCTGAGGGGCTAAAATGAGGCCAATTCTGGGCACGTAGGAAAAAGCAGGAGTCTGGAACACTCCAGCGGCTGGGGCAAAAGGCCATGGTAGCTCTGCAGTCTCTAGGGGCAGAACCCAATAGGGGACCAAGCAGGCAAAAGAAAAAATTGTTTGTCGAGTCCAGCCCCCGCATCACCGCTTACGAAAAGGTGGGTTTGGAACCGAGAAGCAATGCCTTAATAACCAGCACAGGTGGTTTCCATTGCAGGCCAGGGAAACCCAAGGTCATCTGGAGGACTCGAAGACAGTGGCTGGGGATGCAGACGTGAGAGGTCTGGCTTATTATCAACTCCCCTTTTGCCCTCAGCAGGGATCCATGAACCAAGGTCATCTGAACAGGACAGATTTCTCTTGCAATAGAAACCCTGGGATGGAGCTAGAGGTGTGGGTGCTGGGCGAGAGGGTACCTGTTAGTGCGTGCACTTGTGAAGGACGTTCTCCAGCAGAGCTGGGTTGACAGACTAAGCTTTTGCTTCTCCAGCAAGGGTGCTTGTCCCCTGGAGGGACAAAGAAAGCCAGGAAGTACATGAAACTGCAGGATAAGCATGGTGCCTCTTAGTGGAATGTCACTTTTTCTGGAGGGTTTTTAGGGGAAATAATTTTCATATGGAAAAATGTATGACAGAATGGGATGTAAAATCTACTTTTTAGATTTAAAAAAACCTAAAGATGGTGGAAGCGGTCACTTCTGCCACCCATCCTTCTGGAGTCCTTGAGAAAGCTTGGGAAGCATTCCTCCTCCTCACGATCTGTTTGTTACCTGAGTTTTTTAATGTTCAAGGAGCGGTCTTTTTGTCTGGAGAGGACTATTTACGTTTTTTTTTTTTTGTATTTGAAATTCCAACTATTTTAAAGTCATAAATATTAAAATTTCTTTTTCTTAAACCTTTGTGTTAAATTTAGAAATCTTGTTAGGCTTTTTATAAACCTAATAAAACAAGATCAGGGTAATGTTAGATTAAATCAATTTGAACAGATTAATTTCCCCCAAACATCGGTCCCACTTACAAACTTAATTAAATTCCCTTAAACATTTTAAAGTCTATTTATATAATATATTTAATTTTATTAAGTGCTTTTCAAATGTCTGACAAGACAAATTTATGACCTAGTGAGCAACACCTTTCTGAGCACTTAGATAACTCTTGTACATTCAATAAATTAAATTTGTAAACATAGTTATCTTTTTGTTCTCTTAAATATTTCAGTACTGGTTAAATATTTCTTCAAGTTTTCTTTTGCTTTTCAACTTAAAATTACAAGTCAGAAACCAATTACACCTTTCACACTGAAGTCACAAATCTAATCCGTCAGATTTTCTCATCCGCCATATTTTCTATCCCTTTCCAGAACACCTGCAGATGGTCCGAGGGATTACAAAACTGATTCCCAAAGTGAATAGAAAACTGTTGTCTCTGGCTTTGATTTGCTTCTTGATCTCTATTCAATTCCAATCTTTTCTAGGGTTGAGAAAGCATTTACCCAATTACCAGGAGCAATTGTACCCTCTTGCCTGGGTCCAGACTGTTCTGGACCAGCCATTCCTGACCACAGAGCTGGTATTTAAGCAGGGTACAGACCTGTGAGCTCCATGCTCCATGAGTCACAGATGATCACGTTGGACTCTTTCTATAACATTTGTGAAGATGGAGTTTTGCATACCCCTTTTGGGTTACATTTAACAAATTTATTTTCTGGCAGATTCATTTCTCTCTTCTTTCCTTGGCTCCTCTTGTCTGATATTTTAGAGCTTCCTCTTGCCTGAGTCTGGTCACCACTTAGAGACATTTTCATTTCTTATTTTCTGGCTCTTCCAAAAGAGCATTATACTGTTGCTAGTAGCAGGCTGGCAGATGTGGGCACATGTTTGAGCAGGCCTTGAGTGCTCCCTCTGGCCATAACCTCAGGGGCAGAAAATAGATGCTTAGTGCAAGCGAGCCAGTGTACATTCTGGAGGAGCAAGGAGAATCGGGAGTCAGCAGCCCTCACCCCCTCTCGCTGCCCCTCCCGCCGTTGCCATGGAAGGGATGGAACATTTGTGCTCACCCCATAGGAGGCTGGCGCTCTAACATGCCTCTTGACATCCCCATCCCACAAGGGCTTCTGAGCTTAGGGTATGGCCTCACCCAGATTTGGATTTGAAACTTTGCTCCACACCTTAAAAAAAGCATGACTATCAGGAAAGTTATCCATCTGATCCTATTTTCTCAACTTTAAACATATGGGATTATTGTCATAATTAGTTGAAATTATGTACATACAGCAGACAGCACTGCGCCTGGCACACAGTTAATGATAATCGCCAACTTCTTGATTCATTTTTTTTTAAAGATTTTATCTATTTATTTGAGAGAGAGAGAATGAGCACGGGAGGGAAGAGGGTCAGAGGGAGAAGCAGACCCCCCGCTGAGCAGGGAGCCCGATGTGGGACTCGATCTCGGGACTCTAGGATCATGACCTGAGCTGAAGGCAGTTGCTTAACCAACTGAGCCACCCAGGCGCCCCTTGATTCATTTTTATCATCCATACCTATCTTGCTCAGTGGGCTTTATCCGGTGCCTACCACAGGGCTTGGCACCAAGACTTGTTGAATGACTTCCAACGGAGCACTGGTGTTATGTCAATGCAATGATAATTGTTTTGCATAATGTATGTTTATGCTGTTGGACATAAGGGTCAAGCCACTGTCATGTGCTAAGGAGTGAAGTCATACCTAAAGGGCAAGATAATTCATTGTGTCATCCACGGGGCAAGAGGCCTGGATCCCAGAACTGGGTGGGAGAAGTGTAGGGGAGGAACAGAATGGGGTTCTTTCTTCCTCTTGGACGTGCCCACTGTCAAGATGATTAGGGAGGGGCTATGAGAAGGATGTCTACACCATATCCTCCGTGTGGCCACTTTCTCTCTGATGCCCAGCCTTCTGATTCTAATTACCACCTGAGATAGCTATTCTCTACTCCCTTAAAGGGCTGGGACCTCTTCTTTCTCTTGGTTTTTAACCTGTGACCAGAGATTCTCAACTTCATCATTATTGGCTTTTGGGACTGGATAATTCTTTGTTGCAGGGGGGCTATTGTGGACACTGTAGTAGAGTTAGCAATATCATACTGCAGGTACTGAAAACAGGGAGAGATCGAATGCTCTATTCACTGGATATCAATAGCATCTCCCCAGTTGTGACAATAAAAATGTCTCCAGACATTGCCAAATGTCCTCTGGGGAAGCCTGTTTGAGAGCCACTGAGCTAGACTGTTACTTATGTTTTTTTTGTACTTACTTCCCTTGTTTGCCCTTTGGCATTTTGTAAAGTCTTCGTGAAAATTCTATCCTGTCTCAGCTGTGCTAAGGGGTAAGGAAATGTTTGTTGGATATGCACAACACAGGTTCTTTTTTTTAATATTTTATTTATTTATTTGAGAGAGAGGAGGAGAGAGGGAGAGCACAGAGGGAAAGTGAGAGGGAGAAGCAGACCCCGTTGAGCAAAGAGCCCGATTCAGGGCTCGATCCCAGGACCCTGGGATCATGACCTGAGCTGAAGGCAGACACCTAACTGACTGAGCCACCCAGGTGCCCCATAACACAGGTTCTTAAAGGAGGAGTAAACAGACCTTGGAAGCTACTGGGATTGAAGGTGGCAGTAGAAATTGAAGCGAAAGAATTGTAAGGGGAAATGGAACTCTGTGGTGTCCCACCTGGAGATTCAAAGATTCAAACTTCAAATGTTCAACAACTTAAGAAGCAATGGTGGTCTTGCTTATATTGTTCTTCCCATTAGAGCTGAGTTTTATAGTTTTTAACTGGGAAGGGAAAATACAAAGGGTAAAAGTTAAACATGGCTGAAAGCTCAAGAAATAAATTTGCAAAGAACTTTATGGCCTTTCCAACTCTATCAGAAATTAAGAGGGAATGACGGTACCGTTTCCTGATGGCCAAGCATCTGGAAATGTTTTTCCCTTGTTTTCAAGGGCACCATGGCTGACTCACAAGGGATTCTCCCTCTTGGCATCTCTTACATGGAGTGCTAGTTGCAACTTGTTGGCACAGGTAAGGTTTACGGATCTTTTAATTCCCCCCAGTTTCTTTTCCTTGTCCTTTGAAGCATTCTGCCCAGACCCCAAAATGCAAGCCAATGGAACACAATGGAATGTCTTGCAAAGCAGGTGCAAAGTTTTGGAAAAGCTTTTAATACAGATATCTCTGGACAAATGACAACTCAATCAGTATATGTCCTGGGGCTAATTTGCATTTTTAAACTCGAGATATTGTGGAATAAGTAGGGGTATTGCTGGGGGACAGTTTGCATGTTAGGTTGAGTCCAAGAAACATTATTAAATGATGGATGCCAGGGATTGGACTAGGCGTCGGGAGGGGCAGGTAGACTCAGTCCGGCAAGATGGCTGTCAGGAACGTACATGTTTTGTAAAGGAGTGAAGTCAAGCTTGAATGTAACTATGATACACTTTAACACCCTGTAGATGGCCAAAGGCCATGGGAAAGAAGAGGAGGGAGAGACTATTTCTGGCCCAGAAGGACATGGGATGGCCTCATGAATGAGAAAGATTTTGAGCTGAGTCCTGAAGCTGTGTATTATTTTGATGGATGGAGACGGCTGGTGGGAGCAGGGCACGGTACTAGGGAGGAATGGAATAGTACAAGCAAAGGTAGGATGGGAAGGATGGGAAGGATGGGAAAAGCTCTATTCCAGTTAAAGGGATTTTAGGCATCAGGGAGCAACATGGGGAAAACTTGTGGGGCCAGAGGAATCCCAAAATATCAGGCTAGGCTTTTTTTGCTGTGGAAAGGCAAATGTTATGATCGTTTTAGAGAGAATTTGTGGGGAGGGGAGGTAGCTAGAAGGAACTGTCCTTGGTCTCTTTTCTCCAGGGGTAGCTGCTCACCCAGGGGCCCATCCCATCGCAGCTCCAGCTGGAGTTCATGCCTGCCTGTATACACACCAACTACCTCTCCAAGCCCATGCAAGAAGCTCCGACATAACAGCGGTTGCCTCTGGGGCAGGGAAATGAAGGACAGGCATGGGAGAGAGAATTACCTTTCATTGTATGCCCTTTTGTATCTTTAAAAATATTTTTTTATTGAAGTCTAATTAACATACAGTGTTATATTAGTTTCAGATGTATAGTATGATGATTCAACAATTTACACATTACCTTTTTGTATCTTTTACATTCATTATGATATGCTTATATTTTCTGTTTGAAATAGCACATATTAAAAATTAAAGAACCACAAGCTCGTATTCAAAAGTTTGCAAAGCTTGTAATTCTACTTCTGTTAATATTTTAAGCATTTCCCTCTGGTCTTTACTTACATATGCACATATCTGATGAAGTTGGGATTATATTTTGTAAACTGTATCTTCTTTGACATTTATGATAACTTCATGAGCATTTTCCCATTTTACTCTCTATCCTCTCAAAAATATTTTTTCCATTGGGAGGTATATCATAATTTAATCATTTCTAATGTTGAACTTTTGGCTTGTACCTAATATTTTGGACGTTGTCGAAATAGCCTCCTTATTAATAGAAGCCTTTTGCTAACCTTCTATGCTGGTCAGTTCTTGTATGACTCACCACTGGAAATATAAATGAGCTCTTCCTTATCCGACTAAAGTGTAAAAGTGAGAAAAGAAGTTACACCTATACAAATTTTTGTATTCTTAAAGACCCACTTAACAGATCACTAAGTACTTCAGTTAAAAATAGACATGTGAATGGATCTCTACAGACTTTAAGGATGGTTTCTCCAGTAGAAAGAAAAGTCTCCCTAATTTTAGTTTGAATTATTAGCATTACAATTGGCTAAATAATTCCTGCTGTTTAGGGCTTTGATAAAGGGGAGAGTGGGGAAGGCCTTAGCAAGGTGGAGAGAGACCTTTTTGCCTGGATATTAAATTTCTTATTGTCAAGGATAGTTACATAAAAAGTACAGCTTTATTGAGATATAATTTACATGCCATAAAATCCATCCTCTTAAAATGTGCAATTCAGTGAGGTTTTTTGTTTTGTTTTGTTTTGTTTTGGCATAGTCACAAAATGACACACCCAACACTACTCATTCCAGAACATTTTCACCACTCCAAAAAGAAATCCCATACCCCTTAGCAATTATTCCCTACTTCCTCCCCCTCTCCCCAACTGCTAATCTACTTTCTGTCTCTGGATTTGCCTAAACTGGACATTTCATATACACGAAATCAATAATATGTGGCCTTTTGTGACTGGCTTCTTTCATTTAGTATAATGTTTCCAAGGTTCATTCATGCTAAAGCATATATTAGGAAAGCACTTAAAAAAAAAACCCCACATCTTTCTTATTTAAAAAAGAAAAATTCTTCTAATTAGTTTCTGACAGGTATAACACTGCATTCTTACCAGAGGCTCTTCTCCTTTCCTTTCCTTTCCTTTCCCTTCCCTTCCTCTCTCTCTCTCTCTTCCTTCCCCCGTCTCTCTCTCCCTTTCCCTCTCTCCCTCTTTTTTCTTATGGAAAATAACCATCTGCCTGCTCAAAGCTCTTCAGGTCTTCTTAGCACATCTTAATGATCACATCCTTCACCTCTTTCCCCTTTTCTGCTCCAGTCCCCATTCCTTGCAGGCTAATTTAAAAAAAACAAAAAGGAACAATCTCTCTCTTTTTTTTAGCACATGGCTTCCTCATCTGTATCTGCTGACTGATCATAGGAAAACTTACCTTATTCTGGGAGTGATGGTGGAGGACCTCCCATCTGGACAATGTTCTAAGAAGGGCAGACAAACGCTTTTTGTGCAGAAAGCCAGAATTTTCTTAAATAACCTAGAAACATGCATCTGCTCAGTGCATGACACCACATGAGATGCTCTGTGGAGAAAATCGAAGACCTGCTCTAAGTAGCTTATATTCTACAAAGAGATCTACAACACTCTTGATGATAATTCTTCATAGTTGTTCATTGGGCTACACTCCTAGATAGTAAACTCCTTAAAGGCTGGAACATGTTCTGTTACCCTTCCCAACACCTACCATGCTTTCACAAAGTTGGTCTTAGTTTTGTTAGGATGCCCTAAAGGAAATGTAGATAAAGTGCTGAGAAAAGTCAGATGAAGGATGGGTTACTTCTGGCTGGCGAGGCCCCAGAAGGCTTCATGGGGCAAAAGGTTTCTGCGGCAGGCAGTGAAGAATGAGCAGGATTCTAGCCTGTGGACTTGGAAAGAGAATTCTAGGAAACGAGGAAGTGTAGGTGAAACAGTGGGAGGCATGGAAAGGAAACCAGGAGTAAAGTTGACGTTGAAATAGAAAAGGAGGAAGTGGAGCAGATCACAGCAGATGGCCTAAACTTGCAAGTAAGGAAAGAAGCAAACAAGCTCTCAAGAGCATATTCAAAAGAGGAAAGAAATGGTGGTGGAATTGGGTCCAGAGAAGTGTGGAAAAGGTTTGGCTGTAGGATATGGGTTGGCAACTCAAATAGACATTAAGGCATGATATCTTAAGGTGCTAGCGGGTCACACAAGTGGAGAGATCTACAAATATTGGACCGCAAATCTACAAATACTAGATCTACAAATACTAGTTGAATTAAGAAATTCAACTAATTTCTTAAACATGTTGGTGCACATGTTTTACATTTTAATAATTTGTATTATATTAAAAATCACAATGTAGTATACATTCCTTATTCATCATCTAGTCCACAAATATTATTAAGCACTGTTTTAGATTCTGGGGGCACAGCAGTGAGCAAGATAGACAAGATTCCTGCCTTTTTGAACATTTACCTTCTAGTAGGGGAGACAGACAATAAACAATGAAAAAACAGAAGTAACAGAAATGTGTCGAATATTAGCAGAAACAAGTGTAGTGTAGTTAAACATCATTAATTCAAAACCATTTATTCAAAATAATACATGTTAACAATGGCCTGTTTTCTAACTAACTAATCAATAACTGTTTTCTTTTTTCCCCTTTTTTATTATTATGTAATCACCATACATTACATCATTAGTTTTTGATGTAGTGTTCCATGATTCATTGTTTGCGTATAACACCCAGTGCTCCATGCAGAACGTGCCCTCTTTAATACCCATCACCAGGCTAACCCATCCTCCCACCCCCCTCCCCTCTAGAACCCTCAGTTTGTTTCTCAGAGTCCATAGTCTCTCATGGTTCATCTCCCCCTCCAAATTCCCCCCCTTTATTCTTCCCCTCCTGCTATCTTCTTTTTTTTGCCATTTGCAACGAAGTGGACGGAACTGGAGGGTACTTTGCTGAGCGAAATAAGTCAATCAGAGAAAGACATGTATCAATAACTGTTTTCTAATACAAATATTAGAAAAATCCAAACAGTTCAATCAAAGCCTATTTTCTCTAGTGCTTCATACATCCGATTAATAAGGTTTTATTGTAGGGAGGCAGGAAGTTATTCAGCACAACATGAAAGGCAGTCTGAAAACGTTGGGGACACTGCAGCACGAGTCTATTTATAATTAATTTCCAGAGAATCATGCTAAGAGTCATAAAGTCTTGGCAACGCTAGATAACACTGTGATGTTTCCCTCTTAGAGGTGTTTATGTGCATATTTAGATGCATCAGATGCAGATACATAGGACATTGCTCCTACTTTCAAAAGAGCTCCCAGTCTAGAGGAAGAACCCAGTAGAAACCCAGCAAAATCCGCTGTGTAACACTGGTTCCAGGTACAGCCCCAGCTCTCCCGGTAAGGCTCGGCACTCAGTAAATATCACAAACGACTACTGAACTAACTGCCTTCAAGAACGGGGCCGGTGGGTCCTGCTCATGTAGAAAGCACTGCATTAACAAAGGTGAAGAGGAAGTAGGTATAGAGGGAAGGAACTAATGTTTATTGCATTCTTAACATAACATTTGTCATGCAGTAGATACTCTATAAATATTTGTTCAGTGAATAGGCATCCTCGTTAGAAAATCATTACAGCCATTTCGTAGTTACAGAAACTGAGACACGGAGAGATTAAATAATATTTCAAAAGTTACTTAACCAGTAATGGTGGTTAGATATGGACCCCACGCTGTCTGCAGAGCAGGCTTATCTGCCACTGTGTGACTAGAGGGCCCACGTGTGGCTGAGGTAGAAGGTGTCACTTCGAGCCAGAGGGGGGACTGGACTGCAGCAGTCTCTAAACGGACATCCTAAGGCACATACACAGTCTTCAGTGACAAGCCACCCGAGATGTTTAAGTAGGAGAGTGATGCCAGCAGTCTTTATTTCAGGGATATGGGTGCGACAGGGTGGCCGGTGGGGGGCGGGGGCTGTGGTGGAGAAAGTAACCTGACAGACAAGTGAGGAAGCACGGCTGCAGGGCTGATGAGGAGGAATATGAGCCTGAGCAGGGGCTGGGGCAGTGGAAAGGGGGACCACGCTGGATGAGACCTGGAGATGCATGGTGGGGGTGGGTAGGGGGCCAGTCATCAGTGCTCACTGGCAGATGGATTTGAGAGAAAGGAAGGGATGCAGGATGGGGCTGGGATTTCTAGCTTGGGTGAAGGACAATGTCATTAGCTGAAACAGGGGCTATAAGAAAAGGAATGCAGCTGGTGGGCAGAAGGTAAGGTTTGGGCCCTTCCAGTGGACATGTCCAAAGAGAGATGTATGATGGACAGCAGGAAGAGTTGGGAGCCAAAGAGAGTTGCAGAACCAGAAAGGGCTAGAAACCTCCAGCCTGGGGACGCCTGGGTGGCTCAGCCCGAGAAGTGAGAAGCTTCTGCCTTTGGCTCAGGTCGTGATCGGGGTCCTGGGATGGAGGACCCCCCACCCCGCCACTCAGCGGGGAGTCCTCTTCTCCCTGCCCCTCTCCCCCTGCTCATGCGCTCTCTCTTGCTCTCACTCTCTCTCAAATAAATAAGTCTTTAAAAAGAAAGTAAGAAAGAAAAGAAACCTCCAGTCTGTACGAGGCAGTTGGGGTCAGAAGGGTGACAGGGTCAGGGAGAGGGGGGAGAGAAAAGCGAAGAGAAGAAAAGGCAGAGGAGGAGGAGTCCGCAAACAAGGCTCAGGAGCGAAGGGCAGGGCTGCGGAACGAGGCCCGGGGGAGAAGGGTTACACAAGCCAAGGGAAGAGCCAGGTCCTGGTTTGGGCTGACAGAAGGTTCTTGATGATCCTGGTGATTTCAGCTTCCCAGGAACGGGTGGGGCCAGGAGCGGATGGGGCAAAGCCCGGAATGTGAGCACAGCCTATTGTATCTGAGGCCCGCAGCTAGGAAAGGAGAGACTCGGGACAGGGGAGTACTGCGGAGGGAGAAAGCTCAGTGGGATGCTGCGTGCGTCGCAGGGCTGGCGGATGCCCCGGGCACTGCCGCTTTCTGAACGTGGAGGGGGGAATCAGACGGAGCAGTAGCATCCTTTTTATCATTGTTAAAAGATGGGAATATCGCAATATTACTGTCCTCGGGGGATGTCCTACTGATTGTTTTACAATGATGCTCTCTTTGGAACGGATAAACATAGGACTGGGTTTATAGCAAAGGCAGTAGCAGGTGGCTTAAGTGCCTCAATTCGTGAACCAGGCTGTCCTAGGCTCAAAGCCCAGGTCTGCCACGTACTGTGTGGCATAAGGTAAGTTATTTAACCTCCCGGTGGCCCAGTTTCCTCATCTGAAAACAAGAGTAATGACAGGACCACTTGATACACTTGATAGGATTGTTATGAGCAGTATTGAAACCGATGAAACGATATGAATGACTCGGAACAATGCTGGTGCAGAGCCAGACCCATGGGAGTCTTTAGCTGCTACTGTTAATTGTTATGCCAAGGATCTTGGGCATCAGCACCGGAAAGAACCCTGGATTTTAACTGACCACGATCTTTCCACCTACCACCAGCCTATGTTGCTGCTACCATTGCTTTGGCTGTTCTTTCTCAACGTGAAATGCTTTAAATTTTGCATGTAACAGACCCTGTAAATTAATATTTGCTCTTCCAGATTAAAAGAAGCTATTCTTTTTTTTTTTAAAGATTTTTTTATTTACTAATTTGAGAGAGAGCATGAGTGAGAGCACGAGCAGGGGGAGGGGCAGAGGGAGAGGGAGAAGCACTCCCCGCAGAGCAGGGAGCTCGACCCTATGTGGAGCTCAGGGCTCTATTCCAGGACCCTGGGACCATGACCTGAGCCAAAGGCAGCCGCTTAACTGACTGAGCCACCCAGGCACCCCAAAAGAGGCTGTTTTTAAGTGGAAAAAACAACAGCCTTTCCTGCAGGGTAATAAGGACGAAGACACCTTTTAGGAGAAACTGGTTTTGGTATAGTAAAACTCTGAAGTGCGTTGCTCATAATGGTAAAATGAAATAAGTATAATATGGGGGGGTTCTCCATGCCAGTAAATACATTACTGTTTGGGGAAGCTATATATATGCTTCATATCTTTCTTAAAACATTCTTCTTCTAAAACACTCCAAAGCACCAAAGTAAAAACATCTGGTACCAGGCAGTATGCAAAAACTAGCCTTTTATCTTGCAGCGATTTCTGAGGGCCCCTGGGGTTATTATTTGGAATTGCTCTCTCTCACTGCCACCTGCTGGCAAGGCGCCAGATGACTTACAGTCCGTGACCACACTGGTTGGCTTCTGAGTGCTCCCCAAAGGTTGCAAAAAGATGTCCTCATTTCTTCCGATTAAGAAAATACATTTTAATTTACATCCAGGGCCAGGTCCTGGTTTCATGAGCTGTAGCTTATTCAATTTGAATAACATTCTTTAACACTCTTTCTTTTTATTTTTTTATTTTTTTTATTTTTTAAAGATTTAATTTATTTATTTGACAGAGAGAGAGATAGTGAGAGCAGGAACACAAGCAGGGGGAGTGGGAGAGGGAGAAGCAGGCTTCCTGCCGAGCAGGGAGCCCGATGTGGGCCTCGATCCCAGGACCCTGGGACCATGACCTGAGCCGAAGGCAGACGCTTAACGACTGAGCCACCCAGGCGCCCTCTTTAACACTCTTTCAAACATTAGTTGTCACTTCATTAAAAAATGATTTGGGGGGCACCTGGGTGGCTCAGTAGGTTAAGCCTCTGCCTTTGGCTCAGGTCATGATCCCAGGGTTCTGGGATCGAGTCCCGCATCAGGCTCCTTGCTCAGCAGGGAGCCTGCTTCTCCTCTGTCTGCCTCCCCCTGCATATACTCTCTCTCACTCTCTCTCTCTGTCAAATAAATAAAATCATTAAAAAAATGATTTTGTAATACTTCCTCAGTGAGAATAGAAAGATAATTCAGCTTTTACTTGATCATGGTTCACCAAAGTTTGTTTACTTTTGATAGTTGAGAAGGATTTTCCTCAGCTTCACAATTCATTTGCAATGTCATGTACATACTGAGGTTTGTGGTCAAATCTGGGGAAGTCTATCGTTCTTGTACCAGCGGTAAGATTTCAGGACATTTTCTAGCTTCCTTGTACAGTACAGTGTCTAATCTGGAGTACTGTTTGAAGGGACAGCACTTATTAACCATTTTGGCTCTGTGAGCCTTGTAGGGGTATACTATGATTTCCCTTATCATTTTAGATGGCACTATTTCACATCAAGTGAGCAAGAAATTTAAATATTTTTCCAATTAAATATATTTTTCTCCTCTTCATTATTGGGATTATCAAACAGCCCAAAAACCTATTTATTACTTCTATCTGAAATGTATCTCTTCCTCTTGATGAATTACTGCTTTTGGTATGATCTGAAATTTTTTATCACAAGTTGCTTCTCCATGTCAGACTAATTTCTTTTGATTTCATTCTTCATAGTAACCACTTTTGTTTCATATTCTACTAACTTTTTATCCCAATTTTCTTTCAAAAGGGTAACTATGTGAGGTGATGGATGTGTTAAGTAACTTTATTTTGGGGGTAATCATTTCACAATATATATATATATCATATCATCACATTGTACACCTTAAATTTATACAATTTCATTTGTCAATTACATTTCAATAACACTGGACGATGTTTTTCTTTCAGTTCTTTAATAAATAAATAAGAAGTCCGATGATATCTCATTTTGCTGAAACTTTCCAAAACACTTTCCAAATTGCAGGTAACATGACACATTTCCCACTCAATTTCTCCTTAGCAGGATCCCAAAACTTCGTTCAGATGCTCTAATGCCCTTGGCAGGTGGAATATGTGACAGACAGGAAGCTGAAGTGGAAAGGGACAGCTGTCTGCACCAATTGTGGTTAAAATAGTTTACTTTTGAGAATTGTATGTAAATGTATGCCCATGTGAGCACCTTGCTGGGGCCCCTTGCAGGGGGCATTAGGTCCACTGGAAATCTCCACACCTTACCTTAATTACTTCTGTTCCCAGGAAGTGCTGCGGTTCCAGGACAACTTTGTATTACTTGCTGATTCTGTTCTGCAGTTCCTGTCTGTGCAGAAAACTGTTTTAATTTAAATTGGGTGGATAGAAAGTCAGTCTAAAATAGAGAAAATTCAGAATTAAGAGATTAGGAGATATTAGAATTAGGAGATATTTTTAAATATACTTTTTACAGTGTAAGCTAGAAAACAAGACACTGGTCTGGTTCTGTCCCTGAAACAAATTGACCTTGATTCATCTGTAAAGTGACTTTACTCGTCTCTAAAGTGAGAGTACTGGGGTATCCGCTGACCTAAATAACTAGATGATTTTTATGATCTTTTTTGACTCAAAACCTCTGTAAACTTGATGTACATATATACACACACTGGGTTGTTTCTAAGAAGAGAGCAAATCAGATCTTTTTCTAAAAAATGAACTTGCGGTAATTATTTATAATTAGGGAGATTATTTCTTATTTGTGTGATACTAGGCTTGAACACTTTGATTATAATAAACAGTCTAGGGGTGCCTGGGTGGCTCAGTCGTTAAGCGTCTGCCTTCGGCTCAGGTCATGATCCCAGGGTCCTGGGATCGAGCCCCACATCGGGCTCCCTGCTCAGCGGGAAGCCTGCTTCTCCCTCTCCCACTCCCCCTGCTTGTGTTCCCTCTCTCGTTGTGTCTCTCTCTGTCAAACAAATAAATAAAATCTTAAGGAAAAAAAAATGGTCTAAACATTTGCTTTAGTCACAATCTTATATATTATTAATTGACCTAGAATCCCACATTCTCCTGTTATAGTACATAATATACTTACAGCCCAGTTCCACAGTGATTACCACTGATTTAATATTGTCCAATGAATATTGTATGTATATATGTATATAGTACTAGGCAAACATTGTTGTGTCATTAGGCTTTTTTTTTATTGTTGAAAAATATGCCACCTTCTAGGGAAAAATACTGTTTTAAAAATAACTTAAATAAAAGATAAAAGTCATTTTGCTTTAATCTGATTTGCATTCCTGAATTTTATTGTCCCTTAGAGAAGATTGATGCTATTTCCACCATGGCTAGCCAGGTTGCAAAATCTTTAGATTTCTGAAAGCAAGTGTTGAGGCTTAAAGTGTTGGGTCGCTGGTTTATTCTCTCCTAGAAGGCCCTGGGCTCATTGTGCAAACTCATTTCATCTCTCTCCAGCAACCTGCTTTGCACTCTAGAGATCTCTGGGAAGAACGGTGCCAGGATTCCTTCTGATGCGACCTTTGCCCTCCTCCAATGCCTCCTGGACAATGTATGTCATAACTAAGATGGGCTGATGAGATGATTTTTCCCAGGACAAGAAAGTGCACTGCAGCTTCCATCACCAGGCAGAGGATCAGCTAGAATAACCGAGCACGTCTGTTCAATGGGCCTCTTATTTCAAGTTGGCCTTAGTAAGTACCCCGTGACATAGACAATCCAGTGCACACATGGTTCAGAATGCCATATATTGGGGGAGGGACTTCTTGGTCCCTAAGGACACCCAATAGGTAACACAGCATGCCACCTTGCTCAAGTGTCCCCAAGGTGCTACTGATTTGGGAAGGAATTCTTAGCATACAATGCTCAGTCCTTCCTCCTGCCCTTCTCTCTGGAATCAACCTGCAGAAAGCGGATGCTCTGTTCTGCAATTGGCCACCCAATAAAGGATCTGCCTGGTGGGTTGAGACCTGTGGTTTTCTAGGGTGCTGGTAGCTGTGTGGGTGAGTCTGCCTACTTCTTGAGTTGTTATTAGGACATCCATTGTTGCTGCATATCTAAACCACATGCTCCTATTCAGCTTTTTCCAGTAATTAAGCTGCTAGTTTTTTCTTCTTCATCTGCTTGCTTCCTTTGTATTTCTCAGTTGGTTCAGGTATTGGGTGGGGAAGAATGGTGTTATTTATTGATTCCTTCAAACTGCCACGCTGTGTGTCAAGACACAGGGAACTACATTAATCAAGACAGAGTTCCTTCCCAGGGTGAGTGGACAATCTAGCAACTATGAAGATAAAAAAATTATGAATTCGCCTGGGCCACATATTGCCAAACTGGGCAATTCCAACTCTTTCCCCCTTCATCCACCAGCACAAGCTGAGATTCCACCTCTGGATGAGCCATCACACGGGACTACTCCTGGCCCTAACTGCATGTGATGAAGCTAATGGCGTGGGCAGTGTTGCAAAATGTGTTCTGTGTGTGTGTCAGAATGGGAGAGAATAGACAATGAGATGAGAGAGGACGAGAAGGAAGCTAGCTGGAACTATTTCAAGCTGATTCTGGTGCTGAACTCGTTTTAACTTGCCAGGAAGCAGTGCCGTACATTATCACATCTGCCTGGTCCTTTTCCCATAAGTTAGTGAGCTTCCTTTGAGCGTGTGTTAAGTGACAGGTACATTTCTCATGCTTTGTCTTTGGGTTCAAGGTTTCTTCAGTAGACTCTGCTGGCGTGCTTGGTGAAACTTCTGTTTTAGATCAACTGCTCACTCCCTGAACTCCATATACAACTTTGCTTTTCCTGACTGTCCCTTTTCTAGATGTCACTCCATTGATCTGGAATGGGTTTCTCCCAATCCCTGCCTTTTGTAACCCTTTCCATTCCTCCAAGCCCATCTGCCTTGGTCACCTTAGTGATGTGAGATTTTGCTCTACGTATGAAGGACCCTTTCTTTACTTAAATGTTTCCTTAATAAGCTACCTGCTGAATTTCATTTTCTTCTTGAAGTTTCTCTAGTGGGACCCCTGAACTGGTCTTTCATAGTTCTGTCATGTAGGAGTCTAGTAGAAAATGATTTCACAGACACAGCAGTGATCTCTTACACTTCTCAAAAGACACACATATGGATATCTATTTGATTCATTTGTTCAAGTATTTTGTTTCGGCTCAAGTTATATACTCCTGGAGGGATGTTATTTTGCATCTTCTAAGATACCTATTTAACAATTGGGGTTCAATTAACGGCAGGAGAGAATGAACAAATCCCCTCCCCCCTCTGCCAAATTCTGGAAGACGTGTCAAAGAAATCTTCTATGAACCTTAAATGCTCTATCCTAAAACTTCATATGCATTTTGCATCCTTCTCTGTAGTATATCCACATTTATTGTAACATAAAAGCATGATGAAATGCTTACACTGAGTGACCATAGTGCTCTGAAAAGATGTGCAATAATGAACTGCTGAGTCTCCGTATTTCTGATACACTGCTGCTCACCCACGTTCCATATTCCAGTTTGAGAAGCACGGCTAATATATGTTCAATGAATACTTACTGGATGAATACGTGATATCCAAATCTGATAACGTGAATGAAATTCTTGTATTTAGGTAACTCCTTCCAGAAATTTATGTATCGGGTCACAGTCTTCCGAGGGAGCTAACCTGAAGCATGATATGTTTGATCCGTATCTCTTTCAAGTCAGACCAGTTAGCGCATGGATGCCATCATTTTTTATGTTCTACAATTACCCTCACTTTGTAGGTGGGAAAATGGAGGCTTAGGCATGTAAACGAGCACCGCATTAGTCTATGTGTAAATAGACTGTAACAGCCATGGCTCCAAGGGCCCGCGGGTCTGCTCCCTCCCGTGAGGGACCGCGGCGCTTTCCACACTGGGCTGGGATTACCTGAGCACTTTGGCTCCGCCACTGGACCACGAGCTCCTCCCTTGCTGGGGCTCTGTCCTGATGCCCTCTGTGCACTCATGGATCATGGCAGCCCCACGGACACAGCGGGCTCCCAGGAAATATTAGAATGAACAAGTAAGAATGTATAAATCGAAGAAAATGCTGAATGATTCTTGATTTTCCAAGCCTGTCTTCTAAGTAAGTCTTTTTTGTAACCTGTGCTACCATAGTGCTCTTGAATATAAGTCTAAATGAAAGAAAACCTGATGCTTATATTATAATGTGAACTCAGTATTTCTCGAGACTTTCTAGGTCTACTTTTACTGTATTGAAAGCGTTCACTCAAGCAGATCTTTACTTTGGCCCACATGATCGATTTCCTTTTCACTCTTTGCGAAGCCCTCTCGGCCCATGCCGCAGTAATTGTTTCTGTTGGTCTCTGAGAACAGGCACTTCCTGCTCTGTTGTTGCAGGAACACAACCTGCCTTGTCTCCTGTGGGGACGATGGTTATCATCTTGATCACGACTCTTACAGGACTCGGAGTAGAAACTGGCTCCAGGTAGATATAACAAGAATCCCTTGCTAACTATTTTTAAATGCACAGATTGAAATTCTACAACTTACACTAGTTCTTTTTTTTTTTTTTTAAGATTTTATTTATTTATTTGTCAGAGAAAGAGAGGGAAAGAGATGGAGAGCGGAAGGCAGAGGGAGAAGCAGTTTCCCCGCTGAGCAAGGAGCCCGATGCGGGACTTGATCCCAGGACCCCAGGATCATGACCAGAGCCATAGGCAGATGCTTAACCGACTAAGCCACCCAGGCGTCCCACACTAGTTTTTGTTTCTGTTTTTTAAGATTTTATTTATTTATTTGATAGAGAGTGTGAGGGGGGAGGGGCAGAGGAGGGGTAGAAAGAACCTGAAGCAGACGCTGCACTGAGCGTGGAGCGGGGCTCGATCTCACGACCCTGAGGTTATGACTTGAGCTGAAACCAAGAGTCAGATTCTCAACCAACTGAGCCACCCAGGTGCCCCTATACTAAAAGCAGATTTATTGAGATTTAGTTCACATACCATAAAATCCCCCTATTTAAAGTATATAAGTCCATGGCTTTTGGGGTATTCACAGAGTTGTGCAACCACCAACCCCCCCCCCCAGTTCTGGACCATTTCTCATCACCCCAAAAAGAAACTTTGTATCTTTCAACCATCACTCCCTAACCCCGACGCCTGCCCCAACCATGTGCACAATGAGATAGCTCTGTTGCAATTATAAGAAGCTACTTTGTTTGAATATGAGCTGGTCAAGATTATTGTGTTTTCAAGTGACAGAAACCTGAATCAGACTGGCTTGGGCAAAAGGGAGGATTTATTGTCTAACACGATCCATGGATGCATTGAACAAGCAAACTTTGGGCAGGGCAAACATGCAGCTGGATTTTAGAAACAAATAGAAAGAGGGACTTGAATACTGCCAAGACTCTTTTCTTTGCCCTTCTTTTCATGTTGTCATTTGTCCCACTGCAAACCACTTTCCTCCACGTGGTGGGAAACATGCAGCATTTCCCTGCCTTCCATTGCATGACATCCCCCACCAAGGAGGCTAAAAAGCCATCAACACGGACAAAGTTCCACTGGAACACAACAGGCCAAACTTCAAAAATCCTTATTGATTTGTGGTGTGGGTTTGCTTCTGGGGTATATGGCGACGTTGTACTTTGAACTGGGTATAATCTATAAAAGAGAAGTGTGGGTTGGTGAGACCCAACATCTGGGTTACAAATTAAAGCTATAAAAGTAATAAAAATTAAGATGCATGTTTACTTCACACCATGTGCTTAAACTAATAATAGTCATGATGCAGAGGTATAGGTACAATAAAATCTGTGGGAGGTACCATAAAAGTAAGGTTAAAAACAAGAATAAAATAAGGAAAGACTGTCAGTGCAATCGTATGATGGAGTTCATAGGAGAGGTAAGCGGAAGTAGTGTGTGCAACTTTTAGGAAACGTCCTTCTCCTCTTTTCTTATTCTTGTTGGTTTGAATGAGGATATGAATTCTGGCGCTGAAGCAGTTATCCTGAGTCATGAGGTGGAATCTGCCTGTTGAGGATGATGAGCAACAAGATAGAAAGAGCCTGGGTTCCTGATGACTGTAGAGCCGTCGTATCGACCCAGGATTACTGATGCCAGCATTTACGTGAGATGGACAACACCTCAACTTCTTGACGTCACTGTTACTTTGGAGTTTGTATCGTATTTGGTCAAAGCTTGGGATGAATAATTGCCATGACATGTTTTCTATTCTAATAATTCCTCAATCTCAATGGATCGTACCAGCAGGGTGATAATAACATTTGCAGATAAAACCTCAACCCACTTGCTTCTTATGTACTCTTTCTCAGCAAGCCGCTGGAGTCCACCAATGAAGAGGAAGACACGGGATCCTGGAAACAGGGAGCCCAACACAGAAGAGAGGCGAGAGCAGTTTCTCAAATGGCACTGATGGGAAGCTCTAGGACCAGAGCTCTGGAGCAAGCCTGGAGAGCAGCCTGTCCAGACTGGAGCAGAAGATTGGGGGGCACCACCAGGAGAGGTGATTCCAGAGGAAGAAGGGAACTGGTAGAAGGCCTCATGGGTTTGACTATCATGAGGTTTTACAACTCTGGGGGCCAGTTTGGGAACGAATTTGTGGTTATCACAGGTAAGTAAATGAAAAAAAAAAAAGAAATCAATCATAAAGAGAACACAAAAACTATATGAGAAATAAAATAGAATTGCAGAGTTCTGCATGATGCAGCAGTGACATAATCCCAACACAATAAACACATTACTGATTTATGAAAAATTTGTGAAATAACTGTCACAACTATATTGGATACAAGAAAGCAAGAAGTATGTGTGTGTGTGTTTATGTGTGTAGGGAGAAGAGATTAAACCCCCATGTTCTACAGTAAAAAAATCAACAACGATGTCTAATTTTTTAAAAAAATCAACACATAAAAATATGGAAGTAAATACCAAAAAAACAGCTAACGGGGGGATGCCTGGGTGTCTCGGTTGGGGGACCGGCTATTGGTTTCAACTCAGATCATAATCTCAGGGTCATGCCAGCCCTGCCTGAGGCTCCACGCTCAGTGGGGACTCAGCCTGAGGATTCCTTCTCTCTCTCTCTCCCTCTGCCCCTCCCCCCACTCTTGCATGTGCACTCTCTCTAAAATAAATGGGTGGATCTTAAAAAAAAAAAAAACAGCTAAGGAGTTGAAACTGGTTACCCCTGAGGAATGGGGATCAAGGGCAGGGAGGGGTGAGCCAGGGGAAAGATGTTTTGTCATTACTATGTGACTTTTAAAACTATGTATTCTATTACTTTGATCAGAATAAAGATTGAATTAATGAAATAAAATAAAACCATTTGACTATATAATCCCTAAACTCTTTGGAGAGATTGGATTGCATGCAAGAACATTAGGAAAAAATAAGAAGGGAAGATATTATCAGGGAGAATTAGTCTACAAAAGAAAATCCTAGTTTAAAATAATTTATGTAGAGGTGCCTGGGTGGCTCATCCGTTAAGTGTCTGCTTTCAGCTTAGGTCATGATCTCAGGGTCCTGGGATCAAGCCCCGCATCAGGCTCCCTGCTCATCGGGGAACCTGCTTCTCCCTCTCCCTCTGACCTTCCTCCCCACTGTGTCCTCTCTGTCTCAAATAAATAAATAAAATCTTAAAAAAAATAAAATGATTTATGTAGTTTTCTCTTTGTTATCTATCAATAAGAAAAAATTCATTCATTCATTCATTCATTCATTCATTCATCAGCAAATATCTATTGAGGGCCTGGCATGTCACAGTTCATACTGAGTGCCAGGGCTACAGGGATGAACATGGCATAGTGCCCACCGCCACACAGTGTACCCTTTAACCTTGGTGCTGCTTACTCTGTTCACTACAAAGTAACTATAGCATCGCTGTTTTTCTCAGAGCCTACTCCAGGCCAATCATTTTCCATGTGGTGATGAAAATCCTCACAATGACTCCACAAAGAAGGCTTTACAGAAGAGGAAGCTGATGCTCAGAAAGGGTAAGTCACTTGCCCAATTGCATCAGAAGGCTGGAGTCAAGATTCGAATCTAGGAGAGCTTGCTTTGACAATGCTTCTCCTTCCATGACCTTCCCTGACATTCTTGGGGTGGTGGGTGAGTATAACAGCTGTCACACACCAGGCGTTGGGCTAAGTGCTTTGCATGCCTCACACTCATCTGTTTTGGCCTATATCTAAGGAGATTATTTCCTCCTTTGGTGCTGAAAATGCCAGTCACTTGCTCCCCTGGGCTTCCTTGCAGTAAGAGCACACCGTCTAATCTCCATCACTCAGACTTCGACTCAGGAGCCGGTGAGGCCAGGGCATCTTCTCCGGGGGCAGGGACGTATGCCCCCCAATCTCCAAGAGAACCTGCTGTGAGGAGCATATTTAACAGCATAAATGCATCCACTGCCCGCATTCATTCCATGCCTCTGCTCTAACCTGGCAGCTCCATTCAATGGATGGGGAAAGGGATACACAGGAGCTGGGCTAGTCCTCCCCGATGCAGGATCCTCCAATTGCCTCCCATTCTGTCTGGCTGAGACTTTCACAGAGGTCACCACAGTCTGAGGCTCTCCCACCCTGTCCTCCTTCCTCCCTGCTCTCTTTTTCAGGAGCATCGGACCGCATCCCCCTCTGAAGGCTCTCCCCCCTTCTCCTGCTCCCTCCCCTTTTGTTTTTCATGGGTATTCCCCTCACAGATACTTTTCACTTCTAATTCTGTCCTGGTGTCTGCTCCCCTAGGGACCTTAGCTGACACACCATCGCTGGAGGTGTTGGCAGATAGGGCAGCCGAAAAGGCAAGGTCCAGGGGGCAGCGGTGGCCCCCATGCTGGTGGCGGGAGCAGGAGAGTTGACTCACCAGCGCGGCCATGGCGGCGGGCTAACTGTGGCAGCCGGTGCTCAGGGCAGCAGGTTTTCTCCACGAATCAGGAGTACAGCTTGGCTTCTGGCCCCTGCTCCCAGAAGTTTAGCTATGGGCTAGTCCACGGGTGAGCTGGGATTTGAGTACAGATGGGTTCATCCCTGAAGCCCCACTCTTAAGGGTTGTATTATGGTCTCCATTTTTCCAGTTCAAAAGAATGTGGTGCTTTTACTGGTAACCTTAATTGAAAACCTGACAGAAGACTCTGGCAATCGAGGAGACTGGATCCCTGCCTGTACTGATTTCCCTAGAGAGCATTTACTGAGCAAATATTCATGAGGGGCAGCATAACAATGCTTAGAGGACAAGTTAATTCAAGCATCACACTCACATTTTGTAACCTGATTATTCCTCTTTCTCTCCTTCTTATGCCTAGAAGGGCACAAGATGAGCACTCAAGGGCATCCCCTTAATTTTTATACTCCCTTAACCTCTGGGGAAAAAACTGGATAGGGGCATATTGGTTAGGGCAATGCTAGTTCTATACTGAATAAACCCCGGCATTTCAGTGGCTTAATCATATTCACCAGTACAAGGTTGGTGTTCCCAGTCAACAGGCTAGCTTTCCTCTTTGTAATGAGTCAAGGTCCTCGGCTCCCTTCCTCTTGTGGCTCAGCCTTTCCCAGGGGTCTCATCACAAGCAGAAGAGGAGAGAAGGGGAGAGAGGAAGCACGTTTCAACCTCCTTGTCTGGCAGTGATACATCCCTTGGTTCACATTCCACTGATGAGAACTAGTCACCTAAGACCCCATGGAGATGCCCGAGAGCTGAGAAGTGCAGCCTCTGGCTGGCAGCTCCTCTCTAGTAACAGCTCTATTCTCTGGACAGCAGAGGACAGACAGGAATGTTTGGGCAGATAGTTAACCTTCTCTGCCATCGGGAGCTTCCATTTTGTTTCCATTCAAGGAAAGCAACAACTGCCCAAAGTGGAGAGAGGCAGGCAAAGAGTATTCCTTTGTTTCTTCAGAGCCACAAGCTGAAGTCTGCTGATCTCAAGCAAAATCCAGTGCCTTGAAGACTTTGGCTAAAACAAAGCCAAAGATCATCAGTTTCTTAGAGAAGTTCATTACTTTTTTCATTTTGTTAGAGACGTGTAACCTCTCTCTTTTGAATGAACTGAATGGGGGGGGGTGTTCATGTTTTCTAGGTAGGGAGTCTGTTTATTGAATATTACCATAAACAAAGCAACCTAAATATCCATCAAAAGGGGAATGGTTACATAAATTATATATAACCATGCTATGAAATAACATAAAGCCATTAAAAGTCACATTTCAGAAAATTCTTGATGGACATGAGAAAATATTCTTAATGTATTAGGCAAAAAAGAAGCAAATAATCAAAGATAATTAAATAACTACTAATCAATTCCTAATTAAAATGAAAAGGACTAACAACTATAAATTCTCTCTGTATATACATATAATAGATATAATGGATTATGTGTGTGTGTGTATATACACACATATATATAACAGATGTAATGAATTGTAATAGATTGCATTATTGTTCAAAACACTCCCTGCTTCTTTTGTATACACTTTGCCCCACTGAATCAGCTTGACCACTCTATTTGCCGAGTGTGATGTAGTCTTCGATGAGACCCACAGGTAGAGGCTGTTCCTTCAGCCTGAGTCCCAGATTCATGGGGATGAAGAACCGCGGCAGCCGCCCCCCGCATGGACACGTGATGTGAGTGAGTAATAAACATCTGTCATTGTAAAACACGGACTTAGCTTATACTAAAGTGGCCCGGATGCTCTAAAAAAAATGGGCATACTTGAGAGCTTGAAGTGACATGAAGGAGAGTTTCTTCTTGTTTTGCCTCTTCAAAGAAAATCATTTCTGTTTTTTGTTAGACCAGAGGATCTTTATTATTCCATAAAAAGTATTATCTCCTTGTAGAGATTCTTGTCTTCTGATAAAAATAGTCTCAATATGTTCTGACTGACCTTGACGTGTTCAGCCTCCAAGAAACAGGGAAAGAGGAAAGGAGCAGTGGGTAATGCCATGATGGGCTTCATTCATTTCCATGTAAAATAAGAATGCAAATGGCATTTGGAGGTCAAAGAAGAGATACCGACAAAAATGAAAAGACTGTGGCCTTTGAAATTAGATTAAAACCAGGCAGACTATAAATACAAAAATTGAGGTAGCGGCAGTGAATTACATATAATGGATGCATTCACAGAGCAGATCAAGCTGAATGACGCTAATACAGTTATATAGTAACTTATATTCTGTATGTCCTGAGTAAAAGTTACACAGTAACAATAGTTAAATAGCAACGAAATTAAATGGAGAGCAAGGTAATTAAAAGTTCACCTAAGCATTCTGTTGGACTTACGATATTTGGGAATGAAATTAAAAGCAACTTCATAATTAACCTGTTGTAGGAACAATAATTCAAACTACGTAAGAACTTATGTACTTACAAGCTACATAAGAAGGGGTCGGGAATCATGATAGATGTTCCCACAATGTGCCACGGAGGGACAACATGGTAAATCAGAAAAATTATTGCAAACACAACCAAATTATTATTATCCCTTTGTAGAAGGGGAGTGGAAAAAAAAAAAAAAACCCTAATGAAATTCTCCCTGGCATACTGATGCCATTCTTCTCTCCACAGTTGGAAGAAAGTCAGAATGAATTAGAGAATGCCTAGAGAAGGCAATTAAAATAAGTTCAGAATGGAGCGGTTATTCACGTAATGGTCAAACAAGTACTTGCCTACAATATGCTTAGCATACGGTCAAATATTATGAAGAGATATACAAATAATAATGCAAGTTAAATACCATAGGCGATACGCTGAGTGCTTTAGTACTTAATCTATTTAAACCCCGAAACAACTATGTATAAAGTAGGTGTTTATAGCAGAAACAGCTGCTCACCACAACTTGATTTCTTTCGTTTCTGGGTTCACAGCTAGACTGCATTTTTCCAGACTCCCTTGAAGGTAGCAGTGATCAAATGGTTAAAGAGAAAAAAAATTACTAAGACTAAAAACTGAGCTTTCAATTTTTCAGTAGAAAACACAATGCATCCTTAATAGAAGCAAAGTTCGTCCTACAACTTAGCTTTGAAAGGGACAAACTTTACAGAGCACCTACATGGCACTCACAGCACTAAATACGATGCTTTTCATATGGGAGCAAGAAAAATTAATGTATGTGGGCAAAGAGGAAGGAAAAAGCAGTGTCTGATGTTTATATTCCTGAAGTCCTTCACATGTTGAAGGATGGCTCATAGTAAAAGACTGGAACAGAACCAAAACACTTTTATAAAACATAACTAGAATGTATTGTATTTTTAAAGCTGTCTTCTTGAGATATAATTCACACACCTATAATTCATCCATTTACCATGTGTAAGGCAATAGTTTTAGTATATTCATAGTTGTGTAACCACGGCCACAATCTAATTTTAGAACACTTCATCCCCCCCTTGGAAGAAACTGTATGCCCATTCGAATATTCCCTTTCCCTTGCCACTTGTCCCCCAGCCCTAAGCAACGAATTTACTCTTGGTCACTATAAATTTGCCAGTTTGGAAAGTTTCATTTAAATGGAATTGTACAATATGTGATTTATGTTGTGATTGGCTTCTTTTACGTAGTGTAATGTGTTTTTTTTTTTTTTTTTTAAGATTTTATGTATTCATTTGAGAAAGAGAGAGAGAGAGCACAAGCAGGGGGAGAGGCAGAGGGAGAGGGAGAAGCAGACTCACCACTGAGCAGGGAGCCTGATGCCGGGCTCAATCTCAGGACCCTGAGATCATGACCTGAGCCGAAGGCAGACGCTCAACCATCTGAGCCACCCAGGCGCCCCTAGCAGAATGTTTTCAAGCTTCATCCATGGTGTAGCATGTATCAGTACTTCATTCCTTTTTGATTGCTGAATAATATTCCAGTGTATGGATATACCACCTCTTGTTTATCCAACCATCATTTGTTGCACATTTGGGCTGTTCCCACTCTTTGGCTATTATAAATATGGTTCTATGAACATTTGTGTACAAATTCTGCATGTTTTCATTTCCCTTGGGTATATATACTTATACTTACCCAGGAGTATTGTTAGGTCATATGGTACTTTATGTTTAATCATTTGAGGAATTACCAGACTATTTTCCAAAGTAGCTACACCATTTTACATTCCCACCAGCAATGTAGAAGGGTTCCACTTTCTCCAAATCTTTGTCAACACTTGTGATTGTCTGATTTTTTTTTTTATTATAACCATCTTAGTGAGTGTGAAGTGATATCTCATTGTGGTTTTGGTTTGCCTTTCCCTAATGAAATTATTTGAATATTCTTTGCCTGTGCTTATTGGCTACTTGTATATGTTCTTTGGAGAAAGGTCTATCAAATCTCTTGTTCATCTTTAAATTGGGTTGTTATTGTTGACTCATATTTTTTAATGTATGCTCTGGATAACAGCTCCTTACCAGATGTACGATTTGAAAATACTGTCTCACAATATGTGCACTGTTTTTTCACCTTCTTGATAGTGTCCTTTAAAGCATAGAGCTTTTAATTTTGATGAGGCCCAGTTTATCTCTTGTCTTTTGTCACTTGGGCTTTGGGTGTCATTTCTTTTTTTTCTTTTTAAAGACTTTATTTATTTATTTGACAGAGAGAGACACAGCGAAAGAGGGAACACAAGCAGGGGGAGTGGGAGAGGGAGAAGCAGGCTCCCCACTGAGCAGAGAGCCTGATGCGGGGCTCGATCCCAGGACCCTGGGATCATGACCTGAGCCGAAGGCAGACGCTTAACGACTGAGCCACCCAGGCGCCCCTTTGGGTGTCATTTCTAAGAATTCACTGCCCAACTGAAGACCCTGGAGATTTACTCCTATGTTTTCTTCTCAGTTTTATAGTTTTATGTCTTACAGTTAGGTCTTTGATCCATTTAGAATTAAATGGCATATTGCATATTGTGTGAGATATGGGTCCTACTTTATTGTTTTTCAGGTGGATATCCAGTTGTTCTAGAACCATTTGTTGAAGACCATCGTTTTCCCCCAGGAAATTGTCTTGGCAAACTTATTGAAAGTCATCTGACCCCAATGGAGAGGATTTATTTCAGGACTCTCAGTTCTGTTCCATTGATCTATATGCTATCCTTGTGACAGAGTACTAGTAATTACCTAAGTGGTTTGGAACTCTTTGCTCAAAACTGCTATGGACTTACAGCAACAATTGCTCTGAAGCGATTCTTATACTTTTAGGCAACTCATCATTGTTTCATTTCAGAACAAACTTTCCAGAAGTGATAAACGATGAAGTCTTCTAAGGAGTTAAAGAGAATTAATATAAATCGCTTTGGGAAGGTTCAAAAAATTTTTTCAAGACATTCTGGGGTGGGGTAATATTTGAGCGAGAAACAACCGGCCTAGTTCACTGGCTCCATTGTTAATTAGAACGTCTCTCCCTTTCTCCTTAGGGATGGGCACTCTCAAACATCATTATTCATGAAGTTGAGGAGGGCAGAGTTTCCCCGCACATCAGCGGTTTTCTCTCCCCTGAGCAAGGGTTGCGACGTCTCTAAAAGCCACAGAAAATCCTGGAGCCTCTAGAACGTTTGGACCACCCTTCCGGAGCGCAATTTGTTTACCACCAAGCTGAGAAGGAGTAGCGCAGTCTGGGGAGCCACCCGCCTCCGGAGCGTCGCCCAGTCCTTAAAAAAGACGAGGTGCTGTTGGCTCCTGTTCGCCCAGAGTGCGGGAGCCCGTCCTGCAGACCCCCTCCCGTCCACCCTTCCCCTCATTAGCGCACCCCGGGGGCCTCGTTTAAACCCGGCACCCGGGCCCGACGCTACGCCGGTTCCCGCCCCCCCGGGCGTCTGCAGCGCTCCTTCCCCGGGCTGCTCTGCGGCCGGGCCGGGCGCCCCGGGTTTTGCCCGACGGCGGGGTCCCAGGCCCCCGTGAGCCTGCCGGGAGCTGTCGCGGGGTCGGAGGCGGCCGGCCCGGGGGCACGGCGCCGGAGCGCGCAGGTGGCACGGGCCCGGGCAGGCTGGGCTGGGCGTGGGGTGCGGAGGCGGACGCGCGGCGGCCCCACCCTCGCCCGGGCTCGGCTGGGCGCGCTGGCCGCGGGCTGGTGGGTGGCGGCCGGCTCGGCGAGGGGACGTACGCGCGGACCCAGCTCCCGAGGACGCGGCGGCGGGCGCGGGGCGCGGGGCGCGGCGGGGCGGGCGCGTGCTGCTGGCTGAAGAAGCGCTGCTCCACGTCGCGGCCATGCCCTGGCTGTGGCGAGAGATCCTCCTGGAGAGCCTGCTGGGTAAGCCGAGGCCGCCCTGGGCGCGCGGGTCCGGAGCCGCGGCGCTGGGCCGGGGGGCTGGGCTCGGGAAGGAGGGAGCGCGCTCCGCGCCCCAAATAGAGAAGTCCCCTGGGAAGTTTTGCTACCGAAGTCAAAAAAAGACAAGACCCAGATTGGGGTTGGGAAGCCGAGGATTCGGGGGGCGGTGCGGGGGGAGACAGTGCCCCGGAGCTCCCGCGCCACCCCGGGGTTGCGCCCAGTTCTCCACGTGGAGGCCTTGAACTGGCGCTGCTGTACAGCCCCGAACCTCCGTACCCCCCAGACCTTTAAGTTTAGATTAATAAACGTCAGTGCTGGACCTTACCTTTCTGAAGGAAAGGGGCCGCCGTGTCCCCCCCGCGGCCTGAGGTGAGCACACCTCACCACTGGGCATTTGACGAAGAGCGTCGAACTCGAGTCCTGTGTGCGCACTTAACAGGTTTGCCCAGAGTCCCAAGAACAATTATTGGTGTAATTCTGTCGGACTTGTGTGATTAAAATCAGAATCCCCAGCCAAACGTTTGGGAGAATGCTATCATCTCGCTGTTCATTATGAAACATTCCTTGGGCTTGGGAGGGGCACCTGCCTAAAAACTTGATTTTCTGGGAGCTGCTCATATTCAGAAGCCCCCCCCCCCCCCGCTTTTGCCCTGGTTCCAAATGTATCGCATAAGTACAGCAGTGTAACGTGAATTACATTCAGTAAGTACCTAGGGTGCTAGGTACTCTGAGTACTTGATCTCATTTAATCCTAACAACCCTGTGAGGTGGCTAAAAGAGCTATTTTGCTGATTAAGAAAGGAAGGCTGAGAAGTACGAGGGGAGAAAGTTAACTACACGTGACGAAGATAGATGACTGCATTTGGAACCAGACTGCCCGGGTTTAGGTTCACTCTGCCATGTGTTACGGTTTTGACCTTAGGCAGTTACTTTCTGAATCGCAGAAGTTTTCTTTGCTTTTACATTTGTAAGAGGGGAGTAAAAAGTGTCCATTTCATAGGACATGAGTTGGATGAGGAACAAGGGAGATGATCTCCGTAAATACTTAGCACAGATGTTGACACATAGTAAGTGCCCATTAGTTAATTATCATTAATGTAGAAGATGATGCAGTCAGTAGTTGGCCGAGGTGAGCCTGACTTCAGCTCTAGGTTTTTCACTTACCCCATACTGTCTCCTAAGGTTAGGTTTAAAAAAGTCTACTTACAAGAAAATGATTGTTGCCTAACTAACCTGCCTTTGGGTGCAGTCTGGAGTGCGAGGAAGGGAGTCCTGCTGCTTGTCCCCCCACCCCTTTTTTTCTTTGCTTTGCTTTTTTTTTTTTTTTTTCTCATAATCTCTTCATCCAACATGGGGCTTGAACCCACGACCAGAGATCAAAAGCTGCATGCTCATCCAACTGAGCCAGCCAGGTGCCCCTGTTTGTTCCTCTTTTTGATTTTCATGATACTGCTCTTTATAGAAGGGTTGACTTAGGTAAAGACATTTTATCAATTAGGGTCCTGACAGAACATCAAATTCAACCCAGATGGTCCAGATGAAGAGGTTTTAAGAAAGGGACGACCTGTGGGAGTGTGAACAAGGTTAAAGGAGTAAACAAGGGGTGTCAAGGGACTCACCACAGCAGGACCCATTCTCATCCTGGGACATTCTCTTTCTGATGGGGGGGAGGGGAGGAATTCTGTAGTGGAATCTTGTTAAGGTCAGAATGGTGAAGGAGGGTGGGTCAGCCAGAGCAGTTATGGTGGGGCGGGGAGCAGGGCTACTGTGGGAAACAAGGACACCTTTACACTTGCCCTTTAAACATTTTTTTTTCCTCTTTAAACATTTCCCCCCCTAGGGTATGTTTCTTGGTCTCTCTGCCATGGCCTGGGACCGATGATCTATTACTTTCCCCTGCAAACTCTGGAACTCACTGGGCTTGAAGGCTTTGGCGTAGCGTTTCTTTCTCCAATATTCCTAATATTTACTCCTTTCTGGAAATTGGCTAACAAGAAGTGGATGCTCATCCTGTTGCGGATAACTACTGTGGGTAAGATTTAAAAGTGCTTCTGTGAGGTTTTTTTTTTTTTTTTTTTGTCAAAAATCAAGTGAAAATATGTAGACTGTTCTTTGAATGCTAAATGATTAAATGAAACAAGATTCCTCTTTCTCTTACGACTACCTTAAAGAGTTGTAGTGGAATTGGAAGGCTACACTAAGAGTCCATGCCTCTAACAGTTCTAACTTTTCTATCAGATTGGAAAAGCCTAAGGATCACTGAAATGAAGAGGGAGAATAGGTCACCTCTTGAACATTTTGTGTTCTTTTCCCAACTATGACACAAAAGTCAGAAACCATTAAAAATTGTTGAATGCTACTGAATGAAAATAGGAAAATTGTGCATGATGAACACTATAGTAAAGCAAAGTCAAACAACAAATTAGGAAAGATACGTGCAGCTCTTTTAGCCAAAGGGCTAGTTTCACTAACATAGGGTTTCTACAAATCAATAATAAAAAGGACCAACAACTCAATAGATAACAGAGCAAAGAATATGATCGGTTTATTGGAAAGGAAGTATAATTGGTTCTTAAAAATACTAAAATGTGTAGAATACAAAGAACCCCCCCCCCCCCCACACACACACATATATTTGTATGTAACTTCACGTACTGGATTGCCACTTTGGAAAACAGTTTGGCAGTTCCTCAAAATGTTAAACAGAGTTATCATATGACCTAACAACTCCACTTCTTAGTATATACCCAAGAAAAACGAAAACATTGGTTCACATATGACCTTGAACACAAATGGTTATGGCAACATTATTCTTAGTAGCCAAAGAATGGAAGCAACCCAAACGCCCATCGCTGATGAATGGATGAACAAAATGCACTATTTCCGTGCAGTGGAATATTATTCAGCCATAAAAAGGAATGAAGAACTGATACATGCTACAGTATGGATAAGCCTTGAAAACCTTATGCTAAGTGAAAGAAGCCAGTCACAGAAGGCTATATATTATATGATTCCATTATATGAAATGCTCAGAATGGGAAAAATCCAGACAGACAGGAAGATTAGTGATTGCCAGGGGCTGGGGCGGTGGGGAGGAGGAAGAAGGAGGGTGTGATAATGGGTATAGATTTCTTTTTGGGGTGGTGAAAATGTTCTGGAATTACATAGTGGTAATAGGTGCACAACTTCGTGAGTATATTAGAAGCCACTGAATTGTACGCTTTAACATAGTGGATTTTGTGTTACGAATGACGTCACAAAAATTTTTTAAAAGATTTATACACACGATTATATATTAACTTGATCTTCCTGAGTATAAGACACAACAGTTACCAAATGCAGATCATGAGGTTCCAATGCATGATTGCCAGAAAGGTTTAGCTCCCCTTCATTTGTTTGTAGGCGGCATAGCCTCCTTCCTGGCTCCAAATGCCAGGGTTCGGCTGGTGGTCCTCGCGCTTGGTGTGTCTTCCTCGCTGATCCTGCAAGCCGTGACATGGTGGACAGGAAGTGGCTTGCAAAGGTATGGTATCTTCTGTCTACGGACAGAGGTTCGTATCTTATGCCTGTAGACAAACAAGTGTGATAGCTTTCCAAGCGGGAGGTTGGGACCAGGAATTCCAAGTGATAGTATTTACTTTGCATACAGCTTGTAGAAGTCTCATTTTTTTTTTCTTTTTCACAAAATCAGAATGGGAATGCTTGCCGTCAGTCTCCATCATGTTTTGAGCATTAAGGAATTATAACAAGTTGCCTAGGTAATGGACTATATAAAGACTAAGGCATGTTCCTTACTGCAAATTACCAACAGGACTATTTCATATACTCATTCTCTGAATTATGACATTCACTGAACACAGTATACTGAAACCACATAAAAAGTTGTTAAATGTATTTTTGTATTTACAGGTACCTCAGAATCTGGGGATTCATTTTAGGACAGATTCTTCTTCTTGTTCTCCGCATCTGGTACACTTCACTAAACCCAGTCTGGAGTTATCAGATGTCCAACAGAGTGATACTCACATTAAGTACCATAGCCACACTTGATCGCATTTACACAGGTAAGTGTACGCTCGGTTGTTTTTTTTTTTTTTTTAAGAATTTGCTCTCTTGCATAGTTTACTTTTCTTATCTGAATGCAACACATCTTGAAAAGATAAAAAGTCTTTCTGCACTATATCTCCATTTCAATGTTCTGTCCCTCTGAAATAGTAACCACCATAGCCAGTGGAGTATTATCTAAGCAGAAGGCACCTTTTCCTTGCCAGAACAGAGGGTGCAAATTTCTGGCTCTTATCAGTGTGGAGTGGGAGGGTAAACCAGGCCTCAGACTCCCAGCTGGCTTTCAGCTCTGTCTTTCTCCCTTTTCCCTCCGGACGGAGCTTTCCAGGATGAGACCCTTCATTTCTCTTCCTCCATAGTGACCCCAGTATGGGATCAGTATGGAGGAAGAGAAGTTAGTTGTCAGCAAGGGCTGGGAGAACTATCTGGGTTCTTTGTTTTTTTTCTGTTTTTGTTTTTTTTTTGTGGGAGTCTGAAGATATATTCTTTTAAAGATTTATTTATTTGAAAAAGAAAGTGAGTGAGTGAGCAGGGGGAGGGGCAGAGGGAGAGGGAGATAAGCAGACTCCCCGCTGAGCAGGGAGCCCAACACGGGGCTCGATCCCAGGATCCCGAGATCACGACCTGAGCCGAAATCGAGAGTCAGACGCCCAACCGACTGAGCCACCCAGATACCCCGGGAGTCTGAAGATATTTAAGCTTCAAGTCTGAAACTTGAAAAGAAAGGAAATCTTGCATATTTACACCACCTTTCAAGTCACCTGTCTCTCTCTGGAGCTGACTTTCTCAGAGACAGACATACCCAACTTGGATGTTTGCTCCATATGCTAACTTGAGATCCTTCTCAAAAAAGGGAGAAGTGTTACTAGATTCTGGTTAACTTACACCTGGCTTTTTGTGTAAGTCTCAGTGAGTCACTATTCTTTTGTCAATACAAGGAGAAATCTCACAGATTAATGGAAGTTTAGAGGGTTTTGGCTCACCATGAACAAAGTGCTTGTATAATCCCCCTTTGGCCCCAACTTTGGCATGAAATGGGGGCAGTGAGAATAAGGGAGCATCAGGCAAGCAAATTGGTCAAGTGACAATATTAGTTAGAACATTTAGAATGCGGTCTGGCGCCCTAATACCTGCTTTATGTTTTATAAAACACTAACTTTTAAAGGTGGCAACTCAGGCAGCATATTTCACAGGTACAGCCTGATAAGGACCTGAACGTCAGGGTATCGTTTACATTTCCCGACTTGAGTTTTCTTCTTTCTCGCCTGTTTTAAATTTATGTGACCCAGTTGTTGGTCCCTTCCTGTTTTTGCCCTGTGCCTCATTTACGAAACTCCAGACTCCTCACCTGTTTCCCCGGAATATCAGATCACACCAGGCATTTCTGTAGTTTTATCAAAGATTTGCTGGGTCCTGGGGCAGGGTCCCGCACCATAGGACACAGCAGTGATACTTGGCAAATTTAGGTCTCTTCTTTCCTAAAGACTGCTTAGTCTCCAGGTCCTGGCCTCTTGCATCTTCACCACCCTCCCCATCATCCCTGTAGCTCCCAGCTCTGCTCTCCTTCCGGCCCCTTTATTGGCAGAAGGGCTTTCTTCCTCCTTGTGAAATCCCGCTGCCAGCCCCACAGGCAGACCCTAAGGCTTTCTTCTACCCTGTGGAGAGCTTCACAGTATCATGAGGCTTCTGCCCAACAGGCTGTCTGTTCCTACAAAGAAATTCTTCTGCCAGCATTTTGTCCAGTTCTTACGTTTTTGTACGTGAAGTCATTGATGCAATGAAATGAGACGTCTTGGTGAAAGAGTCCCATGAAGTATGGTATAGTTAGGCACAGAGGCATGGGAACCAGTCTGCCTAAGCTCTCTTTACCAGCGGTATGATCTTGGACAAGTGGCTTGTTCTCTCTGGGTCTCAGTTTTCTAATCTGTAAAATGGGACTAGTAATAGAGTTTACTCATGAAGTTGTTGGGAGGGTGGAATGAGTTCGTATCAAAGGCTGGGAACAGGACCTGACTCTCAGTAACTGCCCAGTCAGTGTACTGCTGTTCCTCTGGGTGCTCAGCGGGTTAGATGAGAGCCCTGTTCTGGGGGGGATGCGGCCCGGTATTCCCTGAACGTATCAGTCCCTTTTTCTCTCCATAATTTTGCTCGTAACTGTTAACTTCACATAACTGTTAACTTCACAGTAAATACCTTGCTGCATTTCTTTTTTTTTTTTTTTTAAGGTTTTATTTATTTGAGAGAGAGAGCAAGAGTGGTGTGGAGAGGCAGAGGGAGAGGGAGAAGCAGACTCCCCACTGAGCAGGGAGCCCAATGTGGGGCTCGATCCCAGGACCCCGGGATCATGACCTGAGCCGAAGGCAGACTCTTAACTGACTGACTCACCCAGGCATGCCCCCCCCTTGATGCATTTTCACTTGTAAAATTCCAAAATGCTTTATTCTCTCTAAACCATTCCTGATCTAGCCTGTCTGAAATCGTCTCTCCCACCAACTAGCTTCTCAGCCTATTCTGCTTTATATTGTAGTTTCATGTCTCACCTTCCCTTCTGAAATAAGCTCCCTGAAGCCAGGTACCATTTCTTAACTTGCTAAAAGTCTGTGAAAGGTAGAGGGTAAATTTTCATGTAACTGACTCTTTTCCTTTTTTTTTTTAAATCCTAGATGGTGACTGCAATAAACCAGAGGGAAAAAAGCCCGGAGAGGCAGCAAAAGGCATGGCCTCCAGACCTGCCTGGTGGTTGGCAGGGGCTGCCTTTGGCAGTCTTGTGTTCCTCACTCACTGGATTTTTGGAGAGGTCTCGCTTGTTTCCAGATGGGCAGTGAGTGGGCACCCCCATCCAGGGCCAGATCCTAACCCATTTGGGTGAGTTTTGGTTTGGAAGCAATCAATAAATTGGCTAGTATAGTTGAAGGAAGAAATACTTCTTTTGTTGAGCAGCTAGATTTGTGCCAGCCAGATAGTTCATATTCCACTTTCCCGACCTAGCATGACATTATTGTGTACTGTGGTGATAGAGCCAGAAGGGTGTTTGCCCCCATGCTGAACAATTGCTAAAAAGCAGGTGATGGAAGGCTGAGGGATATGCACGGCTGAGTAAGAGGTTCTGGGAGCTCCTGCTTGGGCACTCTGAGGAATCCCTGCCTGGAGGAGCGTTCTCTGGGGCAGGGGAGACATGGCGTTCCCTGACCATTTCCTCCAGACCCCTCATTTGGCATTTGGTGGGATGAGACCTCAGTGCCCTGATTGAGAGAGACCAGGTTGGCAGTCTGGGCATCGATCTATATTCTCTGAGAAGGAGGGAAGCCCAGGGAGATCTCTGCATCCTCTGGTACTTGCTCCAACTGTGGGGCACCCGGGGAGTCCGCAGTCTTGAGTTTAAGTGTTGGTTCATGTACTTGGTCCTCATTAACCCTTTCTCTAATCTTTGGGATACCTGTTTTCTCCTGTGTTCAGGCCCAGCCTTTCATGTAAAAAGATTGGAGGAACCTTTAAAACATCTGCCTCAGATAACTATTTCGGCTCAGGTCATGATCTCAGGGTCCTGGGATGGACAGCCTGCACTGGGCTCGGAGCTCAGCGCAGAGTCGGCTCGTCCCTCTCCCTCCCCCTCTGTTCCTCCCCATGCTCTTGCGCTGCACTCTCTCTCTCTCAAATAAATAAAATCTTTAAAAATAAAATAAAATGTCACATGGCCAATATAGATTCTAATTTAACAGTCTGAGAAAACTCAATCATTGTGTTTTACCTTGACCATGAAAGATTGAAGATAATCATTTATCTCAAGTCTGAGCTGTTACTTCCATGTTCTGAATGGATATTATGTTGGTTTTCATGATCTCAGTGGGTTTTTTCACCCTCATATTATCTCTTGGACGTACCTAGAGGTAGGAGATGTATTTCCCTTTTATATTTGGGGCAGTGAAATATTAATGACGGCAGATGCCCCATAGCATGTCATTTTCTTACAGAGGTGCAGTCCTGCTGGGCTTGGCGAGCGGATTGATGCTCTCGACGTGTGCGTGGTTTCCCAGTTCCAGTTTAATCTGGTGGGTTACAGGTACGTGGAGTTTGCCTGTAGAAGTGCCCGCCATTCTGCTCTGGTTGACCGCGTCCTTGCAGGCAGGCGGCCATACCGATCTGTGCTGTTGCCAGGTGGGCCGCTGTAACCCGGATGTCACCACGGGTGCCAGTGCCCGCCGGCTGCAGGTTCCTGCTTCCTCCTACTTCATTGCCTCTCTCCTGCTGTTGCTCCACACTGCTACCTGACGACGCCTCCATACTGTCCCCCGTCTCCTGAACAAGCCACATGTGTCAGTAACAGTGTTCCCGCAGGGCTGAGGAGATGGAGGTCAGGCATCACCACGTTGCCAGACGTCTTGCCCTCTCCAAGCTTCCCTGCTCCTCTGGTATTAAGGAACACCCTCCTTAGCGTCTCACCCCTCAACCCAGCTTTGGGGTCCACGTTTGCTCCTTCAAAGGCCGGGACCCTCTCTTCCCAGTCACACCCGTTAGGATTACAGAATATTGAAGGAGGCCATCATATTTTAGGAGCAACTACTTATTTTTATGACTATAGTTTATTACTATGACCAAATCGTGCCACTCTTCTGCCTTCCCCTTAAGAGGCAGAAATGGTTGGAGTCAGTTTTAGCGTTAAATAAAAAACTCCCCACTCTGTGACAGAGCAAACAGCGTAATTGGTTTCTGTGAGGAGAGATGCCCCATACATATTCATTAGCCAGGTGATCCAGAGTGTTGCCCTAGAAGCCCTGTGTGGGTTCGAGACTGTGTAGCCATAAGAGAAGGTGCAGGTTGACTAGCATAATTAAGTACATTTCTTTACACCCTGAGTCCATCACTCTTGCATGGAGATATACGTGTAATCCGCATAGATGGCTCAATTAATGAGCTTGGCCGGGTCCTCATCCTCCTGGAGCTGCGTGAGCAAACCCTTGCAGTCACGGTGAGCTGTTTTACTTGCATGCGTATTTTCTGATAGGCATTCTATATGGGGTCTGTGGAAGTTTGTATGACTAGCATACAGAAGTAACCTTTTTTCTCATCAGAGACGTGCTAAGAAGATTCCTCAAGAAAAGGGCTTTTGTAAATGCCGAATTTGCAGTGAGCAAAAATAGCTTCTCAATCTGTACACCACTGGGGAAAGGGACATGAAGTACATTGGAAGTTTCTTCAGCATGGATAGCATGCCTTTTCTCATGGGATATAAGCAACATGCCTCCTGGGCAGGGAATTGGCAGCTTCACTTTAAACATGGGAAAACCGAGGTCCCCAGAAACATAAACTGTCAGTTAAAGGACAGAAAATCTGGGACCCTCTAGTAGTATGCTGATACTTATTTCCCCAGATAAGTAAAGTCAGACCTAATCTAGTTTTGCTGTCTCTCTGAAGTATTAAATAGTAGTTTAAAAAGACCCCACGGGCAAGCAGATTTGAGGCTTCTAATGGGCTCTTTGCAGTAAAGAGGAAAGCGGGGCCACAATTCATGGGCTTCAGCTCTGTCTCTGCTCACCTGAAATAAGTTGGAGCTCACACAATTACCTAGAAATGGTGCCCCCTTTTCACTGTGACCCATCTCTGGAAACCGTCTCATAAAGCAGAGTATAGAAAAATAAATCTTATTTTTTTTCATTGTATAGTTAAAATTTGCAATCCCGGTGGGTCTCAGCATGAAATAAATCATGGCAATGACCAATAGAATTTTACAAATGCAAAGATACAGGAGCTTTAAATCTTGGTGGCAATTAAATTATTAAAATCAAAGTTCTATTAAAAGAAAAAACAGGTGGGGGCGCCTGGGTGGCTCAGTTGGTTAAGCGACTGCCTTCGGCTCAGGTCGTGATCTCAGGGTCCTGGGATCGAGCCCCGCATCGGGTTCCCTGCTCGGCGGGAAGCCTGCTTCTCTCTTTCCCACTCCCCCTGCTTGTGTTCCCTCTCTCACCGTCTCTCTCTGTCAAATAAATAAATAAAATCTTTAAAAAAAAAAAAAAAAAGAAAAAAAAAGAAAAAACAGGTGTACCAAACACATGGAGAGGAGCCCAGTGTACTATACAGTGGTCCTATGATTTTATTGTATGAAAAATTTGATCTATTGAAAACTAACATGTTAGTTATTATAAATATTATTGGAATATTCAGTTACCATTCTGCTTGGTGTCTTAGGTACAAAGATTTGGAGGAGATTACTTGGAAGGACTCGGTTTCAAACACAAAACAACTAAGATACAGAGTTGAGTGAAAGAGGCAGAGTGATTAACAGTGTGTGTCATATGCCATCACTGGTATGAAAAAGGGACAGAAATGCCCACACATGCATATATTTCTTTCTATGCATCAGACGATCTCTGGAAATCAGCGGAAGACAAAGTGCTAACAATGGTTGCCTCCATTGGGGGAATTAATGGGTGACGGGCCAGAGAGACTCCGTTTCACCTTTCTGAATTTTGGATTTTGAATTTATAAGCTATTTAAAAATACAGGTGTAGTGGATGTAAAAATAGATAGCCCATTTAAAAATGGAAATTAAAAATAAAAGCAGTAACAGTCAAGGGAATTTGAAAAGATGTTTTCTTCTCCTCCAGGTAATTCTTTGTAGTAAGACAGAAACAACAAAGTCATTTGAATGTCTTTCGTTTAGAATATCAACTCAGGACTCATTCTTTTTTTTTTAAAAAAACAGCCTTTGTAAGCTGGTACCAGGAAAAGTTCACTCACACTAATCATCAGAAAAGTGAAACTCAAAATATGATACTGTTTTCATCATTAATTTGATAAAGATTTTTAGAAAATAATTTTGGCAGGGTTCAAAAGGTGAGACTTTGGGCAAGGTTTCTGGAGGAAATGAAGATTGATACAACCTCTTACAAAAGCAGTTGACCATAAGTAATGACTCTTTAAAGTGCTTTTACTGGGGCACCTGGGTGGCTCAGTCGTTAAGCATCTGCCTTCGGCTCAGGTCATGATCCCAGGGTCCTGGGATCAAGCCCCGCATCGGGCTTCCTGCTCTGCAGGAAGCCTGCTTCTCCCTTTCCTACTCCCTCTGCTTGTGTTCCCTCTCTCGCTGTCTCTCTCTGTCAAATAAATAAATAAAATCTTTAAAAATAAATAAATAAAATGCTTTTACCTCTTGACATGGTACTTGTACTTTTAAATCTCTTTTTAAAGGATTATTTTAAGGAAATGATCAAAGATGCAGTAAGAGATTAGTTGACAAAGGAAGCTGTTCCTCACAGTGTTGGAAGCTTCGTAAATGGCCAACAGTAGGAAAATGGTGGCTTGTCTTGTGGTGTATTTATCCATAGTATAGTATATATACATAAAAATGTTTTTGAAAAAAACCAATGTTATGAGAAAATGTTCTTGGATATAATGTCACATAAAGAGAAGAATATAATTCTCAATATGTGGTATGATTCCATTAGTGTAAAAATACTTTTTTATATACATAGAACAAGACTTAAGGGAAAAATACATATGAGTATTGGCTGTGATCAGCTTGGTCTTAGGCAATCCTTAACTGCTTTAAAGTTTTGTATTTTGGGGGCGCCTGGGTGGCTCAGTCGTTAAGCGTCTGCCTTCTGCTCAGGTCATGATCCCAGAGTCCTGGGATCGAGCCCCACATCAGGCTCCCTGCTCCGCGGGAAGCCTGCTTCTCCCTCTCCCTCTGCCCCTGCTTGTGTTCCCTCTCTCACGCCCTCACTCTCTCTGTCAAATAAATAAATAAAAATCTTAAAAAAAAAAGTTACGTATTTTTAAAAATTTCTTTTTTTTTTTTAAAGATTTTATTTATTTATTTGAGAGAGAGAGAATGAGAGACAGAGAGCACGAGAGGGAAGAGGATCAGAGGGAGAAGCAGACACCCTGCTGAGCAGGGAGCCTGATGTGGGACTCGATCCTGGGACTCCAGGATCATGACCTGAGCTGAAGGCAGTCGCCTAACCAACTGAGCCACCCAGGCGCCCTTTTAAAAATTTCTAAAGCAAATAGTTATTACATTCGTTCATTTCAAAATGAAATAATTTTTTCGTTATTAAAATAACTATTGTCAGATCTAAGTATTGTAAGGTCTTACTGTGGAGTTAACCTCTGTGGGTTGTAAAGGGCTCTGGAATCTGGTTCTCGCGTTCATCGGCGTGATGTTCTTTTTGAAGTGGGGGCAGGGAGGGGTAGGCAGTCCCACCGCATTGCCCTGTGGTGGTACAGATGGAACTCTTTGATGGATGAGAACAAGGGGGCCTGGCTGGAGCCACTTCCTGCTCCCCACTTCTTTTCTGGAGTTCTTGTCCCAGCAGTGAGGAACCTTCTGGAGACATCCTGGAAGGGTGGGTCACATTTATACAACACCAACTGAACTGTCTGTAAAATGTCACATTTGACAGAAAGGTGTTACCCTGATGGATCCCAAATGGGGTGCCGTAAGACCCTGATGTGCTGTCTCAGAACTGATCTCACAGGAACTGGGAGAAATGTTGTGCTCTCAGGTTGGGCTCAGCAAACTAGCAGACATTTACCAAGTGCCTGCTGTGGACCAGGCAGATGGCGTAGCCCTCAACGCCGACTAGGCTGCTGGGTCGTGAATGAACCGACTGCAGAACTGTTGACGCCGTGACCCACTCCTCCTATCTCAGTCACATCTTTGGGGGACGTGTGCTTGGGAAAGCCCACTTTGATATTGCAGGACAAGGGGCGGCATTTAGGTGGATGGAAAGTCCTTTAGAAAGTTCTTTAAACAAAACTGTCCTAGAAACCACGCTGACTCTCCGTGTTTCCTAATGTCTTGGATCTGGCTAGTTGTTATTTTTTTTTAAACAGTTACTTTTTTTTTTTTTTTTTAAAGAGTTTATTTATTTATTAGAGAGAGAGAGCAGAGAGAGAGTGAGAGAGCACAAGCAGGGCCAAGGGCAGAGGGAAAAGCAGATTCCCCACTGAGTGGGGAGCCCGACACGGAGCTCGATCCCAGCATTCTGGGATCATGCCCTGGGCCGAAGGCAGACGCTTAACCGCTGAGCCACCCAGGCGCCCCTGGATCTGGCTGGTTAAATTAAATGGACATATTTTTGGTATTACAGATAATTTCAGGTTTTTTCAGTTTTGTTTTTTTCTATTAGGATCTTAACACAAATAACCTAAAAATGCCTTTTTTTCTCTCCCTGCCCTTCCTGAAGAAATAGCTCTGGACTGAGAATTACTAGACTCACATTCTGTCTCCAGGTTTGCAAGTAACTAGCCGTGTGACCTTGAGCGAATCACGTTAACCACGCTAGACCTCAGTTGCTCATCAGTCTGGAGATTGGACCAGTATGACCTCTAGGTCCCTTCCGGCTCTGAACTTCTCTATATGAGCCTGTTTCTTCTATTAGCCTATTATTTCTTTTCTTTTCTTTTTTTTTTTTTTTTAAGAAAATGGAGGAGACTCTTCTGCCTTTTTGTCTGATTCTTTCTCTTTTTCTCTCTGTCACAAACAGGAGCAGCTCCGGCCGCGGGCCTCCTGTACCTGCCCACGTGGGCAGCCGCTGTTTCTGGCTGTGTGCTCGCCCTCTTCACGGCGTCCATGTGGCCTCAAGTGCTTGGACACCTTCTTAGCTCAGGGTCGGGCCCTGGGAAAGCCATGACCATTGCCATGATATTTTATCTTCTAGAGATATTTTTCTGTGCATGGTGCACAGCTTTTAAATTTGTCCCAGGAGGTGTCTACGCTAGAGAGAGATCTGATGTGCTTTTGGGTGAGTATATTTGAAAGGTCTGGATTAAAGTAACTGCTTGAAAATACCCTTCAGGCAGACTAGGATTTAGCACTTTACCTGACTGGTGGAGCTAAATAGGATGATCTTACTTTTTTTTTTTTTTAATTAAAATAGACTGTCTTGATAAAAATAAAACTGGAGGAATGTCTAAATTACTACTTAAAAGATTTCTTAATTCATCAGTGAGTTTCAGTAATATTTATTACTGCAAAGGCTTTTTAAGTTAGTTGTGGGGAAAAAAAACAAGTTTAATCCATAGTAGAGTATAAAGAAATACTATGTAACAGTTGTATTACAGGATATGTTAGGAAAAGGTATGATCTTGGTGCTCATGTTGCGATTTCAGTGTTGGCTCATAAATATAAAAAGGAATTGTGATTTTTTTCCCCCATATCTTATCTATGATTTTTATTTACCATATTTTTGCCAATACATTTTACATATATGAATCTTAGTCTAAATGATAAATTCCCAAGTCACAGAATAAATATTTTCTATTTCAGTGGTTGTAAACTATGTACCAAAATGAAAATTTCATAAACTTAGCTCAGTTGACTATTTCAAAAATCACCTTCTGGCAAGGAGGAAATTATTGATGAATACAGGCATACACAAATCAAATGTCACCTGTCATTTTAGTTTGAGTAAAACACGTCAAATGCTTCCAGGATAAAAATTGAGGAGACAAAACATGTCCGTAGGGGATTCAGTCCTTGTTTGTTCACAAATGCATTTTTCCATTTGTTCATTAAAAAAATTATTGGGCACCTGTATGTCCCAGGCAGTGCCAGGTGCTGGGGACTGAAGGGACATAGAGTCTCTGCCCATCTGGAACGTCAGCATAGTGGGGACAACACCACACATACAAGTAGACAAATACGGGATTATAGTTGGGGTGAGTGCTGCACAGAGGTCTAGAATTCTACCTGTAGTTCCCCCTGGGCCCTTGGTATTTTTCCAACAACTGTACATTTTCACAGAAACTTTTCTACTCCCTGAGCTAGGCATCTGTCAGGAAAGGCTGATTTGGGAGATTTTTTTTTTTAATTATATGAAATGTTTAAAAACAACTGGAGAATTTGCAATTTCTGGTAAACACCCATGCTCTCAACTTAGAGACGTATATTGCTGCTTTTCCTCTTCAATAATCTTGGCTTTGCGAACTGTGTATTTCTTCTGGTTTCTTTCAGGTATGTGTACTCTGTCCTGCTCTATCTTCTTGTCCAATGCCCTGCTTTTTTCTTACTCCAGCTTGCTTAGGGGTCTGCCATGTGGAGAAAACGAACAACAGTAAGAGCCATTCTAAGCATAAATTTATTTCTTTAGAATGTTATGAATGATGCGCTTTTTTAGTTTTTTTTTTTTCTCACTATTTATGGGACTGCAGAAAGGGCTTTATTACAGCTGCATACAACAAATTTTTTTTTTTTTAAAGTAAGAGTGACATATTGATAAGGCCACAAAAACTAAGGCAAGTTGGTAATGTTCAGCATAGCTTTTAATACAATTGAAGAGAATCTGTAGTAAATCAGACACTAGTAATACATTTATTGTCAAGCTTACTCCTGCTATTTCCTAAGAATTGCATATAATTTTTTTTTTTTGCTAGCCTTCCACCTAAGCTTAACTTCTACTTGACATTTCCTAATTTAGATATCGTTCAGTCATACCTCTGTTTCCATTCTCATGGTATAGGACTTGAGAAGGATATAAACTTTACATATAAGTTACATTGTAATGCATCCAAACCAAGCTCAACTTCTTTGGCCGGCCCTCATGGCTCAGTGTGGGTTGTAGTATGCATCCTCTGTGAGCACCTGCACCCCAGGCGAGAATTACTGTCACAAACACTGCTGGATTAAGAATCTACGTTTCTTCCTCCTGTGCTCCTCAACCTGGTGCATTTGAGGTCTTTTCAGTGCAGAAAACTCAGTCCCTAAAGCAGGGACTCAAAAGGCTCCTTTCTGTCGTACTCCACCCTCCTCTGCAAAATCAACAGCAAAGCACACTATTACCAACCTAACAAGAAGGAAACACTCAGGAAATGAAAAGACATTCCTCATAGAGAACAGGCTGGAGTCTTCTCATTTAAAGCAGGGTTCCTAGAAACCTAGCTGATTTCTTAGGATCAATCCCAATTATCAAAAGCACCACTAGAGTAATTGCTTAGGTACTGAGATAAATTAACTCAATAGCTGAATTTTCAGGGTATGTCCATTTAAATGAAAGCTAGGCTCCTGGAATTTACCATGGGGAGGATTTTTGGATTAAAATGTAATATGTTCTTGCTTTCTCTCTTAACAGGGACAGTGATGCTAATTATTGGCCTGAATATGCTATTTGGTCCTAAGAAAAGCCTTGACTTTCTTCAAACAAAAAATAGTCCTAAAGCACTTTTCAGAAAGAGTGAAAAATACATGAAACTTTGTAAGTTTTGCTTTCTTCTTTTAAAGTACTTAATTATAATAAAATTTCAAACATATATGAAATTAAAAGAGTATAATGAACCCTCATGTACCCTTCACCGAGTTCCAACGATTATTAACATTATGCCAGTGTTGTTAACAGCTGTCTTCCTTACTGGTTTTGGTGAAGTACTTTTGAAGCAAATCTCTGACAGCCTCTCATTTCAACCACAAATACTCTGTATTAGTTTTGTTTCATTTCTCATGTAGATAAGATTATTTAACAGGTAGAATTTCCAAAATGCTTTGTTCTTATTAGAACTATTTCTATTTCAGACTATTTCATTTCTTGTTCTCCTTTTTGGGGAGCTTAAATATGTTAACATTCAGAATATTGATGAACTAGAAGTTCAGAAGTGAAGTGAGTTTACTATTCAATCTGACTAATTTCAAATGGACTGGATTAAATAAAAATGTTTATTGAAAGGATAACATTTGCAGATAGTGTATTAGGATACAAGGAGCTCCATAACCACACAGCATTATGTGGGATACAAAGACGTGTAAAAACAGGTCTCCATCATCTGTGACTTGGTATTTTTATAAAGAAGACAAAATATTATAGTGTAAAGAGAAAACAGTTAAGCTAAATAAAATTGTAATATATTTCTAAAAGAGATGTCACAAAGCAGTAAGACCATTATGTAAACACCTTCATATATGTTCCATCATAATTTGAAAAGATTGTATTACAATTTTGGGGACATTTTTAAAATTTAGAGTTTTGTTTTGTGTGTTCTTACGTTTTAGGTATATCTCTTAAAACTAAGACCTGGTAGGTTTTGTTTGTTTTTTAATCCTGACAGTCTTTGTATCTATTGTTGCCATTGTTGTTATTAGTAGCCGTAGTAGAATTAAGAACCAGAATTCTCTAGTTCACTCATCAGATTGAGGCATTTGGAACCATTTATTTACAAAGTTGTTTAGACATTTCTGTGTAATTTTTTTAAAACAGACTTTATTTCTTAGAGCCACTTTTGGTTTGAGCAGAAAGTATAGAGATTCCCCATATACCCACTGACCCCACATACCGTCTGACCCCACATACACATGGCCTCCCCCACTATCAGTACCCCCCACCAGAGTTTATTATTACATTTATTATTATCATTATTTTTTAAAGATTTATTTATTTATTTATTTAGAGAGAGCATGAGTGGGAGGGACAGTGGGAGAGGGAGAGAGACTCTCAAGCAGACTCCAAACCCTGGCAACTACTGATCTTTTTACAGCCTCCATTGTTTTGCCTGTTCTCCACCTTCAGTCTCATCTTTCAGCTTGAAAATGTAATCTAGTTTTGTTGTGATTTCTCATGCATTATTATTTATTTCTGTCATCTTACTTTGCTTTTGCTTTTTCTACCTTCTCTAGGCATATTTCTCCCTCTTTTTCTTCTTGCTTTCTTTTGCGTTGATTGGGTTTTCTTTTTTTCTTATCCTCTCTTTTCTACTCCACTTTCTAGTTTGGAAATTATACTTTCAATTTCTATTCTTTTAGTAGTTGGGTTTTTTTTTTTTTTTTTCCTTCTCTCAGTACATTGAAGATACTGTTCTGTTATCTGGTTTCAGTTCTTGCTGTTGAGAAGTGAGCTGTCAGCGTAATCTCTGCTCCTTTGGAGATCATGTCCCTTTTTTCTCTGGCAGCTCTTAGGATTTCTCTGTGTTTTGGTGTTCTGGAGTTTTACTGGGATATATCTGGATGTGACTCCCACCCCGCCACTGCCCCTTCCATCTTCCCCCCCTTCTTGCTTATTAGTGTTTGGGCTTTCTGAATCTGAAGAATCATGTCTTTTATCACCGCTGGAAAATTCTCAGTTTTATTTCTGCAAATATTGCCGCTTTTCCATTCTTTCTCTTCTTCCTTTCTGACTCCAGTTAGATTGTGTTGGATCTTCTTAGTATCTTCTCCGTGTCCCTTAACCACTTTCATAGTATCTACTTTTGTTTTTAAGCTGTCCCTTGCACTAATTCTCTATTCAGCTTTGTCTACTGCTACCTTTCTTGTCCACTGAGTTTCTAATTTCAATTATTTATGTTTATTATATAATTTTATTTCTAGAAGTCTATTTTATTTCTTCACACATTTTCTGAGTCATTAATTTAATCTATTTCTTAGTCATCCTGTTGAATACCCTCTTTTATTTTTTGACACGTTAAGCATGCTTATTTTGTATTCTGATTCTAAAAGCTGCAATATCGGGGTACCTGGGTGGCTCAGTCGTTAAGCGTCTGCCTTTGGCTCAGGTCATGATGCCAGGGTCCTGGGATCGAGCCCCGCATCGGGCTTCCTGCTCAGTGGGAAGCCTGTTTCTCCCTCTCACACTCCCCCTGCTTGTGTTCCCTCTCTCACTATGTATCTCTCTGTCAAATAAATGAATAAAATCTTTAAAAGCTGCAATATCTGAAGTATTTGTGAGTTTGATTCTACAGGGTTTTTTCCCCTGATGGGTTCTGCTCATGGAGACTTGTTTTCTTGGATATTATTTATTGCATATATTGATGGTTCTTGGAATACTTTCAGGGAAGATCCCTTAAAACCTGTGTCGCAGGGGTGCCTGGGTGGCTCAGTCGGTTAAGCATCTGCCTTCGGCTCAGGTCACCATCTCAGGGTCCTGGGATTGAGCCCTGCATTGGGGCCCTGCTCAGCAGTGAGTCTACTTCTCCCTCTCCCTCTCCCTCTGTGATCTCTCTTGATCTTGCTCTCTCTCAAATAAATAAATAAAATCTTTAAAAAAACCAGACAAACCTGAGTTGCAAGTATGGGTAATGCATACATATCACACATGAAAATTAACCCAGGAATTAGACTTCTCCTTTGCACAAAATCCTTGACTAATAGATTTAATAATTTCATAAAATTATTATTTTTCACTCAAGTATAGTTAACATACAGTGTTATATTAGTTTCAGGTTTACAGTATAATGATTCAACAGCTCTATCCATTACTCAGTGCTCAACACAAGAGTATTCTTAATTCCCATCACCTATTTCATCCATTCCCCACCCACCTCCCCTCTGGTAACCAGCAGTTTGTTCTCTAGAGTTTGTCTGTTTTTTGTTTGTCTCTTTTTTCTGTGTTCATTTGTTTTGTTAAATTCCACATATGAGTGAAATCATATAGTATTTGTCTTTCTCTGACTTATTTCACTTAGCATTATTCCCTCTACATCCATCCATGTCATTGCACATGGCAAGATTTCATTCTTTTTTATGGCTCAGTAATATTCCATTGTGAATATATAAACCACATCTTCTTTATCCATTCACCTATGCAAGCTGGTGCAGCCACTATGGAAAACACTATGGGGGTTCTTCAAAAAGCTAAAAATAGAACTACCATGTGATCCAGTAATTCCTCTTCTGGGTATTTACCCAAAGAAAATGAAAACATGAATTTGAAAAGATCTATGCACCCCTATGTTTATTACAGCATTATTTGCAAAAAAAATTATTTTTAAAAAGACAAACTTAGTTTCTTTTAAACAATTATTTCTTCTTTCTGTTTAGTTTTGTGGCTGCTTGTTGGTGTGGGGCTATTGGGATTAGGAGTACGGCATAAAACCTATGAGAGGAAATTGGGCAAAGGGGTAAGTAAGGAAAACTTCTGATACAGAATTTTATATGGTATGTATGCATATGCATCTATTTGTACACTTTTCATTATGTTTGAACTGTAGATCTGCATCTTATGACTTCAGGGCCCTGTAAACCATCTCTTGAAGCCTTAGGTCATAGGCTGATAACATGATAGAATTATTTCATGAAGTTGGGTTCTTGGGATAGACCCATTTATTAAAGGCAAGATGCTCATAATTTTGTTGTATGAAGTTATATTTTCCATTCCATGATTTAACATATCTAAACTATGAAATAAAGAACTATTTTATAATGGGCTTTTTTGTACTGTTTGGCAGATACTGCCGAAGGCAACAATATAAGAGTTTGATTTACAAATGATCTTATAGATAATTCTTGAATTTGAAGATTTTGGGTAGCTTATGTATTGCTGGGTCATGGAAGTTTTCCTGTCTTCCCTTTCTCTCTTGCTGTCTACGGTTTTAAATATTTTACTGTCCCTTTCTCTTCTAGATAGATGGGCAGAAGAAAGAGTAAGTTGCAGTGTTGTGCTTTCTCTCTGCTCTGGTGAAGTTTGATGTGATTCATAATGCAGTTAGAGTTACAGTTTTGGCTAAAGCAGAATTTGAGGGTTAACTTTGAATTTTAGTATTCTGTATTACCAGGCAGATTTTTTTTTCCATATAAATAAAAAGCTATGCTGAGGACAGAGACCATGCTTCTCTTATTTACCTTTGTAATTCCAGCATCTCACAAAGTGTTTGGCACATATTCAGAACTCAGTAGCGGTTCCTTTTTTTTCCTTTTTTTGTAACTATTCCTTAATAAGTAAATAATTCACTATATGGTCTCTCTCTTTTGTCCTTTAATTGTTAGTTGTTGTTACTGCAACATAACGTCGGTCAGAAGAAGACACCTAATGTCAGCCAGGGACTCTTTTCAAAAGGAGTAATTGCAGTTGGATTTAATACCTGTTTTTTTAATTCATTCATTCATTTGATAAATGCTTACTGAATGTCTCTTGTGTGCCTGGTTCCAGGGGTATAAAGGTAAACAAGTTGGACAAGACCCTTGCTCTCATGGAGTTTACATTCTAGTAGGGGAGAAAGATGGTATTCAGAGGAACAAATAAAACCATCGCTTTAGATCAGGCTGCTCAGAAGCAAATAGGATTATGAAGTAGAGAGTAACGGGGTCTGGGTGGTTAGAGAAGGCTGCTCTGAGGACGTGATGAGATTTGAGTTGAGACTTGAAAGCTAAAATGAAGCCAGTTACTCACAGAGCTAGGGGTAGAGGATTCGGGCAGAGGGCATGCGTGTACAGGGCTGAGGGGAAATGAGTGTGGTGTGTTTGAGGCCCACCGGGGTGGCTGGTGTGGCTGAAATTTGGTGAGTAAGGGGAAGAGTGGTAGAAGATGGGGACGGGGAGGCTGGGGAGGGTCCTATCATAGAGGGCCTCACAGAGCACAGTGAGGCATCCTCATTTGATTTTTCTTGCAGTGGAAGCCACTGGAGTATTTCCAGCAGGAGCATGAAGAAACATGACATATGTATCAGTTTGGCTGCTCTGTGAAGGATGGATTGTAGAGTAGAAGTAGGGAGAGAAGTTAGAAGGCTTTTTCAGTTGTCCAGGAGAAAGACCGTGGACGTTTGGATGGGTGCGGTAGGTAGTGGAGTTGGAGAGAAGTGGATAGACTTAGAATATATAGTTTACCCTTGAACAACATGAATTTGAACTGCGCCAATGCAGATTTTTTTCAGTAAGTATGGGCGGAACATTTTTTGGAGATTTGCGACAGTTTGAAAAAACTTGCAGGCAAACCGTACTACCTAGAAATAGTGAAAATTTCAGAAAAAGGTATGTTGTGAATGCATAAAATATATGTAGATACTAGTCTATTTTGTCATTTACTAATAAAGTATACACAAATTTATTATAAAAAGTTAAAATGTATCAAAACTTGCACACACAAACCCAGACCGTACATGGCACCATTTGTAGGGGAGAGAAATGTAAACAAACATATAGATGCAGTATTAAATCATAACTGCATAAAATGAAGTGTGGTACATACTGTACTTCTGTAATTATTTCCTAGTCACCTCCTGTTGCTATCGCAGTGAGCGCAAGTGTTGTATCAGTTTCAAATGCTGTGTGATGCTGATCTCCAGGTGAGCAGTTCGTCTCTCTAGTAAATTTCTTATTACAGTAAAAAGTGATTGGCACCTCCATGGCTCAGGCAGTTAAGTGTCTGACTCTAGATTTCAGCTTAGGTCATGATCTTGGGGTCACGGGATCGAGCCCCGTGTCCGGCTTAGCTCAGAGTCGGCTTGTCCCTCTCCCTCTGCTCCTCCCCCTGCTCTGTCCCTCTCGCTCTCTCTCTCTTGCTCTCTTAAATAAATAATTTTTTTTTTTTAAAAAGGTGATCTCTTGTGGTTCTCATGCATTTTTGACTGTAAATAATACCATAGACCTTGAATAACACCATGGGACCCATACAAAGCACCACTAGTGATGCTAGAAGGGCTCCCAATGAGCAGAGAACAATCATGACAAGAAAAAGTTGAATTGCCCAATATGCTATAGATTGGGGCCTGCAGCCCCATTCACCAGCATCTTGAAAGAAATGAAGCCAGTGTAAGGACCACTGTAAAAAAAGAAAAGGGAATTCGTGAAGCTGTAGCCGCAGCCACACCCACAGGCATGAAAACCCTGCACTTTTTGCAAAATACCTTTTTATATCATATTGAAAAGGCACCTTTTGTGCGGGTGCAGGATTGCTGTATGAAAGGCACACCTATAGACCAACATGACTTGAGAAAAAGTGAAATCCTTATATAACAACAAAGCAAAAGGAAGGTGAAAGATCTAAAGCTGGAGAATTTAATTTTAGAAAGGTTTGGCTTAAAAAAAGGTCAAGATAACAGGAGGAGCAGCTTCTGCCCACCAGGGGGCAGCAGACGAGTCCCCAGACACCATGAAGGAAGTCATGGCGAAAGGATATCTGCCTGAACAGGTTTTTAATGCAGGTGAACGTACCCTATTGTGGAAAAAAAATGCCACAAAGGACATCTATTAGTATGGAAAAGAAGCGAGCACCAGGATTTAAGACAGGAAGGGATGTGCTAACTCCACTGTTCTGTGCAAATGCAGCTGGGCTTATGATGAGGACTCTCTTTATCTATAAAGCTGCTCACCCTGAGCCTTGAAGGGAAAAGGTAAACACCAGCTACCAGTCTTTTGACTGTACAACAAGGAGGCCTGGGCAGTGAGAACCCTTCTTCTGGATTGGTTCCATCGATGCTTTGTCCCTGAAGTCAGAAAGTACCTTGCCAGTAAGGATGGCCTTTTATAGTTCTTTTGATAGGAGACAATGCCCCAGCCACCCAGGACCCCATGAGTTCAGCACGGAAGACATCAAAGTGGTCTGCTTGCAACCCCTCCTCCCCCCGCCCCCATCTCTGATTCTAGATCAGGGAGTCACATGGCCCTTTCAGGCCCATTACCCACAATACTCTGAGAAGGAATTGTCAGTGCTGTGGAGGAGAACCCTGACAGATAGGACAGCATGGAAGTCTGGAAGGATTACACCACTGAAGATGCCATTGCTTAGCACAAGCCATGAAAGCCATCAAGCTCAAGACAATACGTTCCTGCTGGAGAAAACTGTGTCCAGATGCTGTACGTGACTTCACAGATTTATGACAGAGCCAATCAAGGGAATCATGAAAGGGATTGTGGGTAATGGCAAAAATGGTGGAGGCTGAAGGGTTTTAAGGTATGAGTCTTGGAGAAATTCAAGAGCTAACAGACAGCACAGCAGAGGAATGAACGGGAGACGACCTGATGGAGGTGAGTGCTTCTGCAGCAGTACCAGGCGGTGAGAAAGACGCAGAAGAAGTGCCAGAAAACAGACGGACGTGAGACAGTCCGGCAGAAGGGGGCTGATTACGCAAGACTGCTTTTAATTTCTTTTACGACACGGACCCTCCTATGACAAGGGCGCTGACCCTAAAGCAAACGGTGGAAGAAGGACTGGGCCATATAGACACATTTTTGGTGAAATGGAAAAGCAAGAAAGTCAGACAAAAATGACAGTATATATCCAGAGAGTTACACTGCGTGGGCCTACCTCTCCTTCACCTCTTCCACTTCTGGCACGCCCGGGAGACAGCAAGACCAACCCTCTCTTCCTCCTCGTACTCAGTCTACTCGACGTGAAGACAATGAGGATGAAGACCTTTATGATGATCCACTTCCTCTTCATGAATTGTAAATAACCATCATGCCGTACACTTAATAAATCTGTTGTGTATGTGTGTGTGTTGGTGTGAAAATCTATTACCTGTGTGACAAGAACTGTATGAGACGTTTGGGGTCATCATCGGCGTTGTCACCTAATATTCATCGCATAGAACAGCATGTGCAAGACTCATGTGGAAGTGGACAGCCTAGCCTTATGTAGGCATCAGGTGAGTGTATTTAATGTAATAACATCTTCATTTTCTTACTATTTTATAACTCTACTTTCAAAGAATTATACAGTATGCCTCTCTCTCTCATAATTGGAGAAACTGTGTATCAGTCTATCATTACAGGGAAGTTTTTTTTTTAAGTGTAACAGTGTTTCCAATACTGCATTATATTTATGACTGTAATACTGTAAGCCATAAAAATTTTATGACGATTCATTCATCAGTGTATAGGCTAGGCTACCGTGAGGCCATCATATCGATTAAACTAGGCCACTGTAAAACAAACATATTGCTGCTGCTTCATTATCAATGCATGAATTGTTACAGCTGCAAGTAAATATGAAGTTCTTTTTCACATTATCTTTTCATGTTTGATGTCTGCTGTTGGTACTACATGTAACATCTACAGAGATATAGGTACTGATACACGATTCGTATCGTAAACAGATGATGTAAACTTACAGTATTAACTAGAGTACAGGACTGTAAATGTGTTTTCCCTTCCTTATGATGTTCTTAATAACACTTTCTTTTTTCTAGCTTACTTTATTGTAAGAATACGGTATATAATATAATGTACAAAATGTGTGTTAATCACCGGTTACGTTATTGGTAAGGCTTCCAATCAACAGTAGGCTATTAGTAATTAAGGTTTTGGGAAGTCAAAAGTTAGACATGGATTTCCAACTGTGCAGGGGGACAGCGCCCCTAACTCCCATGTTGTTCCAAAGTCAGTGGTATTCTGAAAGTGGAGTTGATAGGGTTTGCTGATGGATTCGATGTTGCTGGATGGGGAGAAGGAAGGAATCAAGAATGACTTTTATGCCTTTGGCTTGAGCAACTGGATCAAGGGTGATGGCATTTATTGACAGGGGAAGAATGAGAGAATAACAGGTTTTGGAGTGATGAAATCCAGAGTTAATTATAGTTGTAGAGTTATGTGAAAAGGGATAGCTTGATGAATATAATCATGCCTCTTGAAATCCCTGTTGATGGTTCCATTCTCTTTATATGATATTCACTCCACTGAATAATCCTTCCTGTATAAGGATGAAAGGTCCAGCTTACCAGGCTGGTTAGCACACTGAGCTGTTTATGTTACGTAGCGGCCCTCCATTACAAAGAGGTTGCTACTTATCTTTCTCCCAATCTGAACTTGTATGGTCCACTCTAAGTTGCTTTTCCAGTTGTGGTGGTGGATTTGTTCTGATCTAGCCATACTCTTTCTCAGGATCCCTGTTATAGATCAGTTAGGTATTCATTGAGATGGATGGTTAGGGTTGGGCAGTGATTGTCTGACTGAGCCCATGGACCCAAAAGATGAAGTCTGAGAGGGGGCTGTGCTCCTGAGCGCTGGCCTTGCCCGGACAGTAGGGGAGTAACAACATGTATAACTCAGAGGCAGCAGACTGCTTTATAGATCTGTTGAAGGACTCTCTGTATCCCTCTGTGATCTCATTCCTCTCCTGTGCAAGGGTGCCTCTATCCAGAATATGGTGTTTATCATTTTCATACATTTCTTTATCTTATTACTACCTGCGATATAGCCCCAGAGGATATTGTTTTTCCACGTTTTTGACTTCACCTAAATGACATCTGACATATACATTTTGCAACTTACTTTTTAAAATTTAAAATCACCTTTATAAGATTCATCCATATGGAAATATGCAGCCTTAGCTCATTTATTAGGGCTGTGTAATATTCCATTTTATGTATGTGACACCACTTATTCATCCATTTTCCTATTTTCCTATTGAAACGACAGCCAGGTTGCTTCTAATTTTTTGCTATTATAAACAATGCTCGTTATAAATGAGCACTTCACTCACTTTCCAAATATTCCTCCTAACTTCCAAGCTTAAGATAGAAGTTCACAGAAGATTTATTATGAGTATATCATCTAGCAAAGAGCTCCTTATTTTTATGAATTAAATGTGGGCAAATTTAAGAAGAAAATTCTTTTGCTGAAATACAAATTTTGGTAGAGAGGTGGAGAAAACTGCCATTGTTCACAGTCATCTGAAATTACCCTTAAAACTATTCCTCAGGCACCAGCCACAGAGGTATCTGCCGCCATCTGGCCTTTTAGGTTTGGCTACGACAACGAAGGATGGTCCAGTCTAGAAAGATCGGCTCAAGTACTCAATCAAACAGGTAAGCCTTTTACTGGAATTAGTTCCAGGTTTTAAGAAACTACTATTGTTATTTTTATTTTGAACAAGATCATAAGTAATAGGAGGAGGGTTTGCTGGGTCATAAACTAATCTCTTAAAAAGGCTTTACTCGGGTAGGCAGCTGCAGAAGGATTAAGTTTCTCTAACCATATCTGTCTTTGAGAGCAATTAATTCAGTTGATTCTGAACAAAGCCTCATACTGAGTATCTGCAGGGAGTTCTTGTCATGCCTTTGCTTTTAGAGATACTCCTGCTGGTGGCTTCGGTTGCTTGGGGACCCACCGTTGGGGATCAGAAAGCAGTTGGGTTAAAAGGCAGAATGGGTCAGAGTGATGCTCATTTGTGAAGCAGATTGCTCTCAAAAGCCTAAGGGCCAGTTTTTAAGTTTCTGGGCCCTCGGGTGTTCATCTTTGTATGAAGCATCCTGTCAAAGATGTGGGTATTTGGTTCTTAGATCAACTTCGTGGAGCATGGAGCAAGATATGGAAAGAGCTAAACTGTTCTGGTTAATCCTAATGATAACCATGTCTCCTGAGAAATTGCTGGGGGTCTGTATGATTCTAATGCCATTGAGAAATTTCCATGGCTCTTCATCCTGATTATAGGCCTCTGAGGCACCTCTGGCCAGGGTCTGACAAAACCAGGACACTTCTGTGCCAGTACCATGGAGGTGTTTTCCCAGGAGTAAAATGCTGTTGCATACCACTCTATTATTTCTGAACATCAGTTGGATATTTGAGAAAGGCATTATGCTTATTTGAAATTTTGGGAAAGATGTTAAAAATATTTGAAAACTTAGAAATTATGCTTTTATCCTTTCCTGCATTTCTTCAAGGTGTCCCATGTTTTAATTACATTCTAAACATGGGAAAACTCCTTTTATAGTTCAGGTTTGATCGGCTTCATTTTAGTGACTCATAAATTACTTTGTTTTTTTGATTTATGAGGAAAGGCAAAGGGTTTAAGTTAGAATAAAGTTTTGCTAATTGTTTTTGTACAGCTTTGGTTACTCACTGAGTGCATTTTTTTTTTTTCCTGAATAGGTGCAGATTTCATAACAATTCTGGAGAGTGATGCCTCTAAGCCCTATATTGGGAACAATGACTTAACCATGTGGTTAGGGGAGAAGTTGGGTTTCTATACCGACTTTGGCCCGAGCACGAGGGATCACACTTGGGGGTGAGTGTACCTTGGGAACATAGCCCCGAAGACCAGGCAGCATGGGCTTCGAGTGGAAAGTTGATGTTGTCATACCTTAGTCCTATGAGTATGTTCCAGGGTGCTTCCAAGGGGGGATGAGGAAGTGTGGAAGATATGCATATTCCATGATTGTTTGAAAGGTGTCCCTGTTGCTGGATATTTTCTGTTCTTCAGCATTATAAACTGTTCAGTGTAGGAGCTGAGGTTACAGCACTAAGCATGTCTGACCTGATGCTGTGTGCATGGGGTTTACATCCTTGTGTGAAGAAACAGAAAATAACCATGCACACATGGAGATAAATAAGAATTTGAGGTGGTGGTAAGCGCTATGTAGAAGAGGAAAGTGACTGGGGAGGAGGGACAGGGGGATGGTCAGGAAGGTCTCTGTGAAGATCTCGTGATGAAAAGGACCCAGGATCTAGCCTTGGGAAGAGGAGGGAAGTGCCAGTGTAAAGACTCGAGGCAGGATCAGGCTTGGTGGGCCTGAATGTGGGGACCGAGGGGGAGCTGGTAAGAAATGAGGTCAAGGGCAGGCCCCTGATCTTAGAGAGCCACATAGTCCATGCTGAGGACTGAGTAATTCAGTTTTGATGGGGAACCATTGGCTGGTTTTTAGATGGGAGCCATCTGATCTGATTTACATTTTATTTATTTATTTATTTATACGATTTTATTTATTTATTTGACAGAGAGAGTGAGAGAGCACAAGCAGGGGGAGCAGTAGAAGGAGAGGGAGAAGCAGGCTCCCTGCCAAGCAGGGATGCAGGGCTTGATCCCAGGACCCTGGGATCATAACCCAAGCAGAAGACAGATGCTCAACCATCGGAGCCACCTGGGCGCCCCTGAGTTACATTTTAAAAAGATCATTCTGGCTGCTCCTAGAACAGCTTATTGGGGAAAAGGGTGGGAGCGAGCAGGGAGACAGGTGATGAGGTAGGTGCACCAGCACAGGTGAGTTATGACAGTGGGAGCTGTGGACATGGAGAGAAGGAGGCACATTCAGGAACTACTTTGGAACAGAGCTGACAGGAGTTACTGATGGTTTAGGTGTCAGGGGCCGGGAAGGGACAAGGGCAACATCGACGTTTTTTACCTGAATACCTGATAGAGATGATGCTGTTTAATGGGATGGGACCGACCAGGCAGAGCAGCTGGATTGTGCTAAATTTGAGACGCCTCTGGATTAGTTAAGCGACGTCCAGTAGAAAGTTGTGTGAAGCCTGGAGGGCCAAGTGGGACAGGACAAGCTGGACATGTATGTAGATTCAGGTAGCATCACTGTAGAGATGCTCCTGCTGGAGGGGCTCCATCGGGGGCCAGAGAGAGAGTGCATGCAGCCGGGGAAGAGAGCTGGCTGAGGTCTGAGCTCTGCTCATCCTTTTCAGATGTAGCTCTTGGCCTTGGAGTAAGGTAGGACATGTTTTCATATCTTTATGGGACAGTCGTAATTGCTAGTTTTGTGAATTGTTACTCCATGTCCTTGTTGGCAAGACATTTCCAACATTTTGAAATGGGCTGATTGATGTTAGAATTGTTTATGCAAATATGTTGCCAGAGTAACAATGCAAGGAAGATGGATTTTGTGTATTACTAATTCTGCCCTATTTATGTCTCCATAGCATTTATTAAAACAGAGTTGATGGCGTTGTGCTTAGCGACACAGCGAGACATGCTAAATAGCAGAGACTTATTGCCCTATCAAGCCGACTGCGCATTAGTGCTCTGAATGGCCCTCAGTGGTTTGCTTGGAGTGCGACACATCCCTTTTTAACACCTGTGTTTAGTCCTGTCTCCATGATATGGTGGGACCAACGGTGATGCACGTGTTTCTTTTCATTCCAATGCAGGATTATGGTTCTGTCACGATACCCAATTGTGAAATCAGAGCATCACCTCCTTCCGTCACCAGAGGGCGAGATTGCACCAGCCATCACACTGACCGTTAACATCTCGGACAAACTGGTGGATTTTGTGGTGACACACTTTGGGAATCATGAGTGCGTTTCTTTGGTCTTTCTAGTAGTACCCGAATGCCAAGAAATACGATTAGTACGTTACTTTGATTTCCATGCCTTGACCTTTTTTTTTTTTTCTCCCAAAGTATTTTTCCTTATGTAGCTGGTTTTAAGAATGAGGCATGGAAACCTTTGAGATGCGGGCGGTCCTTAGTGATGGTACAGGGCAGCAACGAGGGCCGTGTGAGCCAGCAGGGGCTGAGCAGGTGCTGTGCTAAGTGCATTATTGTACACAGGACCATTATAGCCCCATTTTACAGATAAAGACTGTAGACTGAGAGAGGGTAGATGACTTGTTGGACAGGGTCATGCAGTGAGGCATTAGGCAGACCCAGCTCAGAGATGGCTCATACCTGGGACCACATGCTAAACCAGACTACAGAAAAAGGAAATTTCCCTTTCCTACAGGATTATTACTGTTGGGATTCGAGGGTACTAAACGATATTCCCTTTGCCCTCGTGTTTTCACAGTCCACTAATGGGTAGGCAGGGGAATCTGGCAGGGAGATCAAAATATCTCTTAATTCTGATAAACCTATGTGGGCGACATGGCTTAAGTGTGTCCACATGGATCTGCTGATACATCCCCCGCAACAATACAGGAAACTGACTCCCCCAAAGCAGCAGACCTACCAGCAGGGGCAGAGTCTGCCCCGTCAAAAATCTCCCCTAGGTAGACAGAATATGCCAGAAATGCCCTGTCTGCAAGCTAACAGGTTCCAAGGAGAAGAGAGAGGAAGGATTTGAGACAAGCCTGCCCAGTTCATTCTGCCAACTAGTTAGAAAAGTCCTCCCAAAAAGTAAAAGGTGAGGGAGAGAGGCCAGACATGGTTTTCTAAGCAAGTCCTTCTGTAAGGGGACATGAGGAATGGGGAATGACTTTTATCCCCAAAGGATAACATTTACAACCAGTGACTTCGTCCTGAATAAATCATGAATAATACCAACTATATATCATAAAAGTAAAGATAAAAGTATATAATTTATACTCTGTCAGGCTAAACATTCTGTAATAACAATGGAAAATACTAACATAAAGTGCTATAAAACAGGGCATATAGGTTCTGTCCACATTAATGACAAGAGGCCACAAAGCTTTAACGTAACATACAGAACATTAGAACAACACTGCTGTGCTGTAAGTTTCACCTAAACAAGACGAGTGTGTCTGCTGCCCTTATTTTCTGGTTCTCTCACAGCATTATGTGGATCTGTGAAGGCATACTTGAATATCTTCTGAACTAAGTCAGAGCTTAGTAACATAAACAAACCATCCAAATGTAATAATGTGAACCATTTGCTCACTGGACCCTTGCTTGTCTCTTTAGAAATAAGAAGGGTGTTTAGAGGACAGATGATACTTGCTGATGGTCCATAATGCTTTAAAAAGCTGTTTAAAGAAATGTCTCTTTTTCTCTCAATAATTTTCATGTAGCAAGTACAGATATTAAAAAACCATTCCCCTGACCTTACACTGGGTTTGGCTTTTAAAAAACAGGCACTTCTGTGTTTAAAGTTGCAAGGTCTTAACCTAAGAAACAGCTGAATATACCCCTTCCCATTTTTCCTTTGCTTTTTTCCCCCCTGTCCCCTTTAACTCCTTCCAACCTCCAAAATGTAAAGAATAGACTTGAAAGAGAAGAGGAGACGAAAGAGAGCCCTCAGAATGTGCTTGGAAAAGAGGAGGGAAGGATTACCTTTTCTAACTTTCTATCAACCACATATTTAAAGCTCTCTAATCAACGCCATGCCTTTCACATGTTCTCACTTATTCGCTGGATTAATGACACATGCGCGCACACGTGCACACACACATGCGCGCACGCACACGTGCATACACACACACATACAGTGACAACAGCAGTAACGATGCGAGCGAACACGTACTGAGGTGCTGTAACTCCAGGGAGGGAAGCAGTGTATTTGGGTGGCTAAAAGCATGGAATTCCAGCACGTGGAATCACACAGTCGGTCTGAACCCTAACTGAAGGTGTATCCTTCACCAGGTTATTTAATTGCCTCGGGCCTCAGTTTTCTCATTTGTAAATCAGGGGCAGTGATCCTACTGATGTCATAGGGTTCTTGTGAGATTTAAATGAGATAGTACCATTGGTCCAGTGGCTAGCACTGGGTGATACAGATTCTGATAAAAAATGTATTATTCCATCTCCATGTAGTACAACATATACTCGTACAATGTTGTGTACTTGTATTTCATATTAAAACATTGAAGTTAAAAAAAATGAGATAGTATCTCATGCAAAGTACAGGAGTACGTAAGTGCTCAGTTAATCGGGCAGCTTAAAAAAGAACCGATTCATCAAACACAGGTCAAGCGTCTGCCGTGTTCCAGGCACAGAGCGAGGTGCGGTCATAGCTCGGTGAACGCCGTAGCCTCCCTGAAGCAGGTGACGAAGACGGTCATCCTTTGAATAATTTGAGAAGCCATCATTACATGTTTCTATTTGCCTTTGTTTTCTCCAATACTAGATAAAAAATTCCTAGTGTGAATAAATATTGAGAGACTTCGTTTTCTAGTGATTATGGCATGCAAACAGGAAGTCATATTAGGAGTGAATTATGGAATGCTTCTGCACATTATTAGCTGATTCAACAAGATTTTTTAAATTACCAACTACACAAATACCTCTTTACCACCAATAAATAGGAAATAGCAGCATTCCTTAGAAGCATTTAGGTGTACACTGTAACTAAAATTAATGTTATTTTCTGCAATTAACTGAGTCACCAGTTAATCACCACTTTTTTTTTTCCTTATAACATCATAAGTATACAAAGAAGAAAGAGTGCAGAACTTGTAGTCTGTAGTTATAATTTTGGTCCTGTTGTAAGATAACCTCAGTGGGTTCCAGTCCTCTTGTTTCTGAATTGGATAAAATTATTTTTTCCAGCCCACATTATAGGGTTATTGGGCTGATCAAATACTAACAGGTAAGGAAACATAAAATTTGTTCTCTCTCTCACTCCCTCCCCCCCCTTCTTTCCTCTCCTTTTTTGATACTCATACATACACTGTTTTTTAAAAAAATATTTAATCTCTATACCCAACATGGGGCTCAAACTCATGACCCTGAGATCAAGAGTTGCATGCTCCTCCAGCTGAGCCAGCCAGGCACCCCAATATACTATTTATTTTTATTATTATCACTGGATGAAATTTATCTCCTGAGAAAATGTGAAACCAAATTCATAGATTTTTTTTCCCCAATAATATATTGCTAAAATATATTTGCATGAAAACACTATCTGTGGTACAGTGACCTTGGAATTCTCTTGACTAGATTTGAATCCCAGTTGTGTGCTTCAGAAGGAACAGAATTCACTGCAGACCGTTGAGGAACTGCTCACCAAGATGTCGGAAGGGTCAAAACAACAGATAAGAGATACTACAGTAGTTGGGAAGAGGGGCCATGAAGCATAAAGAGTGCAGCTACTGGGGAGGAAATACTCAAACCTCTCTCTCCTCCCACCTTTTTATCTCCTACTGGTGCCTCCAATTGGCGAAACCTAACCGGATATCAGCAGAAAAGAGAGAGCCAGGAGATGAAATCTGCATGCGTGAGCCTCTCGGGACACAGAGAAGGGCTGAGAACAGATCCGAACATGGAAGTTAGAAAATAACCATAGGCATGGTCCTTAGCCTCATTTAAAAATAGAGCTAATGCCTGCCTCTCCAGTTATTGTGAATATTCGGTGTCAAAGATGTTTAACAAATGGTCATTCTTTCACTCTTCTATTTCTTAAGACATCTTTTAATAGTACTCAGCTGTCTGTACATTCTTATCTAGGCTTAATTCTGTCTTCAGATCCTACCTCAGTGACGTTTCTCCAATCTTCTCAGTTCAGTTCTTGGTCATCTCTGTCTTTGTCATGGTTTGTTTTTTGTTTTGGGTTTTTGTTTTGTTTTGTTTTTGCTTAAGTCATTATTAGGTACCTGTCTCTATAAATGCCTATGTGAGTTCTACTGCCTGTTTGCTGTTGGATCCATTCCTGGCTTGTCTCCCTCTTGGCTAAACATTGCAGGGAACCACATTTCCCAGAGTCTGCTGCTTTCTGGCTCCTGGATAGGTTTAGCCCATGGAAGGCCTTAGTGCAAGGCTGGAGCGCTGGAGGAAGAGAGAAGACAAGGTGTTTCTCATGATCTCTCGCTCTCTTTTTTTTCTCTTTCTTCTTTCTCTGCTGTCTCTGGCAGCAGCCGAGTCCCTCCTGTGGCTCTAACTGCTCCTTAGGTGGCCCCAGCACCATCTCCCACCAGTCAGGGCGGTGGGAGTGCAGACTCTGGGCATATCATCTCTTGTTGCCCCTCTAGCCCGACCAGTGCTACTGGTTTCTCATTGTTGCTAAATTCTGGTTGCCTCACTGATTCCTGTTTTGCTTCCCATCACCTAGGTAACCAATTTCCTGTATTAAATTCAGCCTGTTTAAAACACCTAGAGTGGTTTCAGTTTTCCTGGCTGGATCATGTCAAATGTGATATCCCTGTTTTTCCCCAAACTGACTGCAAACCTCTCAAAAGCATGATGTACCTACCTAATGATCTGTTACACACCTACAATGCTTAGCCCAATAAAAGCATCATGTTTAGCCAGCTTTTGACCAGGAGAGACAGGGAGGCTTTTAGGAAGTGTTCGGTTGATGGAGCTGAGTAGGTTACATAAGCCTGGTGTGCTCTGTGAACGTTAGGATTTTCCCTCTTACCAGTATTTCTGGCTCTCTTTAAATTTTATTTTATTTTATATTATTACTTTTTACCTACTATTCTTTAGCTGTAATACGGTGGTTAGGTCTTAGATTACTGATGCAATTTCTTCTGGTGAAAAATTGAGCAAATACTGTTTTTGAATAGATACTTAAATCAACTTGACTTCAGCTGATTTGTGGGGAAAGATCATGTTCTTAATCCAGAGTTTGTCAGCCTGCCCAGCCGAAGCACTGTGTCTCTGTCTTGTTCATTTGCATAACATTAAGTTATTTATCCAAGTAGGAATTACTCGGGGTTTGTGTACTGTGTGAAGATATTCTTTGGGAACCATAGGAAGGTATGTACTAGTACTTTTTAAAAAATTGCCTTGCAAATACAATAAAGAAGTACATTTTTACATTTTAGAGATGACCTTGACAGGGAACTTCAGGCAATTGCTGTTTCAAAACTACTGAAAAGGAGCTCCGATCAAGTGATATTCCTGGGATATATCACGTCAGCACCTGGTTCCAGAGATTATATACAGCTCACCGAACACGGCAATGTGAAGGTAACATAATCTTAATAGGATTTCTGATTTCTTAAGTAAAATGTTTCTTCTTCATGTTAAAAAAAACCCCAGTGCAACAATTTAATATGTATTTTGATTATAGACTGCTGCGTAGAAAACCAAGAGACATACTGGCTTTAAACAACAGCAACCGTCAGTGGCTCCTGGATCTGCAATTTGGACAGGGCCGGGAGGGGATAGCTCATCTCTGCTTCACACAGCTGGGTGGCTCAGCCGGGGACTGGAGGATCCACTTTGCAGATGCTTCCCAGGTGGCCAGCTGGTGCTGGTTGTTGACCAGGAGCTCAGCTGGGGCTTTGGGTGCAGGGTCCTGGTTTCTCTCCATGGGCTAACTTGGGCTTCCTCCCTGCAGATGGCTGGGTTCTCAGCGTGTGTCCCACAGAGAACCAGGAGAAAGTTGTATTGCCTTGTATGGCCTAGCCTTGTGAGTTATAGTGTGACCTGTGCTAGCGTGTGAAGCCTGCTCACATTCAAGAGGGAGAAACAGAAATCCCATCTCTCCATGGGAGGAGTATCAAAGTCACATTATAAGAATACCATATGGAAAGTGAGTTATTGTAGCCAAGTTTAGGAAATATAATCTGCTACCTTATGCAACTTAATTATGATGTTTGAGAGTAAAGGATAGAATGAAATATACAGAGAGGCTGGCTGACCAGCCATATAGGGCCTCACTAACGGAATTACTCCTTACCTGTTCGGATGCAAAACCTCAATTTGTCAGTGTCCCCAGATATGATCATGCTCTGGGGAACTGACACACAAAAATCAAATCCTTGAGCCATATGTGCATTGGAATGCTAAATGCATCAACTGATAAGAAGAAATATAATTGTACTATTTCATTATGCCCTATGTGGATTTCTTGGCCCTTTACCTTTTGTTCTCAACTTCATGTCTTGAGATATTTGTGGAGAAAAAGCCTTACCCCTTTTACCACGTGCTTGGAAAAACAGATGAGAAAGAGCATGGCGTGATGAGGGTTTCCACTGTGGCTTACATAGGAGAGAAATGAATTCCTTTATGTAAAGGTCTGGGCAGGTACTCCAGTACTGGTGCCCTCCATGGTGTCAGGAATGTGCTCCTCTGTCCTGGGCGTCACTTCACAGAGCCTCCATTCCCAAGTTTGCCCCATGGTCCACGATGGCAGCATCCATGCTCTAGTTAGCAAGACAGAGGAAGGGATAAAGAAGGGGCCAAGAGCATATGCAAGTTATCTCTAAAGGCAGATGCCAGGAAAAAGACCTCCAACACGGGTACTTAGATTTCATTGACTGGAATTTAGTCACATGGCCACACCTGGATGTACAGAAAGAAGGTCGGGACTTCACTGTGAAATCTTGATATACACACAGCTAAAAATACTACAACTTGGGGAGGAAGGCAGTCAGATATTGGGGAGATGAGTGAATCTTGGTGACAATGGATGAGGCAGGAAGTGAAGTCAAGACGGACTCCTGATTTCAGCTTCCGTCAGAGGGTTTATGATGGCGACGTTATCAAAGAGGACACTGAAGGAAGAAGAGTTTTGCTAAGATGACAATGAGTCTAGCTCTAGGCTGAGTCGAGGCATCTGTGGGGTATCGATGGGGACGTCCAACGGGCAGCTGGCTCTACAGCTTTGGAATGGAGGAGGGCAGTCACGACTAGAGATACAGATTAAGTTGCTGCCACCGTCTGTGTGATCATGGGAACCACGGAAGTGGATGACACTAAGGTAGAGAATTGCGAAAGGAAGGTCAGAGAAAACCCCTGATAAGGCTACATTTAATGTGGCTATCGTGGGAGTGATGGTGAGGGAAGACAAGGGGAATCACCTCAGAAGGGAGATTAAGGAGAGGCTAGAAGAACAAAAGGAAATCCTGGCGAGTGTGGGTCACAGAGGCTGTATCAGTTGCTGCTGGTTGTTGGCCGGGCCTCTCTCTCCATGTGGTCTCACTAGTCCAACCGGGGCCGCATTTACCAGCTGTGTGACCTGGGGCAAGTTATTTAAAATTTCCTGGCCTCAGTGGCCGCATCTGTAAAATGGTGATAGTCATATCTGTTGTATCACAGGGTGGTTATGAGGATGAAATATAAGATAATGTCTGCAGAGCCCTCAGTCTTGTATGCACGAGGCACTCGGTGAGTGGTAGCTATGTATATGTGTTATATGTATCTGGCTGTATGCATAAAATCAGGTAAGATAATTGTTTAAGAACACGGTCTCTAAAGTACAAAAGAATATTAGACAAGACAGTATTTGGCAAGTCTAAGGAAAAAATGCATCCTAATAAGAGAAGGAATTCTTACAGTGTGTGTGTGCGTGTGCGTGTGTGTGTGAGGGATGTGGATGGTGTTAAGGAAGAGGAATTTTATTTGGTATTTAATCCTCTGTTGGTTACCACTATCATGGTCAGAAGCTGTGTCAAGACTGGCAGTGGATTCTTAAATAGCTTTTTCTATTAGGAAGTTTATTAATGCAGAGAGGAGTTTTAATCATAAATGCTTGGATGAACAGATTTTTCTCTTTAAGAAATGAGTATTTGAATTCTGCAGCCTTAAAATTTGACAGCATCTTTTAAAAATCTAATAAAAAAGTGACGGTTAAACATATTCATAGTTTATTATTCCCTGTATATACAGCTGAATGACTAAATTTTTATTTCTTTCCAAGGCAAACCAGACAGTACTCTTTCAATTTATTTGCTTTTTTCATCATTAACATTTTAAAATTTAATTTTAAAAAATGTATTATCATTTTTCCATGTATGCCAAGGCATGTATATGTGTGTATGTGAGTGTGAGATGTAAGTCATAGTAAAGATTAACAAGCATCCATGTGTTCACCACTAAGCTTATGAAAAAATTTAAAAATAGATAATAAATTATGTTTTCTTTTAGTGATTTAAAAACCTGTTTTAAGTTAAATTTTAATAGTAAAATTGAGAAATGATCAAGAGTCAGGTATATTTTTTATTGATAGGATTCTTTAAAAAGAAGAAGATGGAAATTTCTTCAGTATAAAAGCTCCACATTTAGAGTTTTCCCAGAACATTACAGAAAAACAATGTTTTATGTTCTGCTTCTCTGATGAAAAATAACACTGGTCTTAAGCTTTCAACATCAAAAAGACTCATGATTACTCCCCAAATGTGTTTATTTCCAATGATTCAATTTAACAAACTCAGATTGAGCTCCTGCCGCATGCCAGGCTTCATGCTAAGTACCAGGGAGCCAACGTGATTAAGAGTTCCTCTGCTCGGGAAAGGGAGCGTTGAGACCTATAAACAACTGTACAGAAGGCTGTGGCTGGTGTGTACAAAGTGCTGCATAGCATGACCGAGGAGGATGCGGTAAATTCTGCTGGGCGTGAAAGACCCGGAAAGCCACAGGGAGCCGGCCCCTGTGCTGCTGATTTGCCTGCCTGCCCCTCTCTTTCGCCCACCTTCACCTTTGCACCCCCAGCATCCAGTGCAGAGCCTAGATGGGCACCTAGGAGGTGCTCCAGAAGTATCTGTAGGATGAATAAATAATTTGGACCTTAACGGATCATTAGGAGTGAGGCAGAGAAAACAGCGTGCACAAAATGCATATTTATTACTGTCGTTCACACATTTTCTTGGCAATTCAGAGTAGAGCATTGTTTTTTGTGCTTTAAACGTTCTCTCCTCTGTTCTTTATTTAGGATATTGACAGCACAGATCAAGACAGATGGTGTGAATATATTATGTACCGAGGGCTGATCAGGTGAGCAGAGGTTTGTGGTTGTTGCTGTTTTATTACCTACTATTACTGTGATCTTTTGGGTCTATCCTGGAAGGAAGAACTTTATAGAAGCAATTAATTTTGTTATTTTTTATAAACATTGATTCGGCTAGTTACACAGTTGAACTTTTTTTTTTTTCAAGGCATGGCCTAATGATTTAAGAAAGAATAAATGGTAGAGTAAATTAAGCTTAATTATATAAAAAGGATACTGTGTAAGTTATTAAGCATGATAAGCACATAACTGTCAACACATGTTAGGAACGGCACCAGTTTGGACTGTAGGGCATGGTGGAAACACGGATCATGGAGTAAGAAAGCCCTGGGCTGAATTCCAGCTTTGCCAAGTTCTAATCATGTAATTTTGGGTAGGTTAACTCACTTGTTGGAATCGCTACTATATTGTGGTGAGATCTGTAGGTAAATTATATTTTTAAAAATCCCTGATATAAAAAAGTGAATAATATCCATATAATATATGCATTTATTAGTGTGTGAATTTATATAATGTGAATATATGTATATATGGATATATATATTCATTCCAAAATAATGTATCTAAAGGATCTTAAAATTCAAATATGTAACTGTGTAAATCTGTTTTGAAGGCCCTATTTCCTTAAATAAAGCTAAAGCAGTTTAATACCAAAAAAAGGACCAATGATTTTTTTCATTCATTCATTCAACAAGTAATTATTAAAAAACTATTATGTGCCAGGCATTGTTCTAAGCAGTGGGGATCTAACAGGAAAAAAACACATTCCTTGACTACCATAGAGCTTATATTCCTGTGGGAGGAGACAGAAAATAAGCACATAAGACAGAGAATGACAGGTGGTGATGTGATGGAAAGATGGATGAGGCCAGGTAGGAAGGATGGGCATGGGGAGTGCGGGGCGGGGGGGTGGCTGTGCTATGATCCAGAGGATCGGCAGCAGCCTGAAAGAAATGAGGGAGGTCACCTGCGTATACCCCGGGAAGAGCACTGCCTGCAAGGGAAAGAGCAAGTACAAAAGTTTGAGTGGCACATGCTTAGTATTTGTTGGTAAGAGCGAAGGGGCCAGCAGGGCTGGAGTAGAGTGAGATGGAAGCGAGGTGACATGAGAGAGGTAAGTGGGGACAGATCATGTAGACAGTGGATTGATTCACAGGTCCCTCCTCTTATAGGGTTCTTCAGTGGAGGGAACATGCTGGAGATAGTCCCTGAAACTCACGGCAATCCTCCTGCGAGTACACAATTTGTTGGGGGATATCTGACTTGAGGCCTCTAATACCCTCCTCGGGACAGTGCTGAAACTCTGTGTGGGCTTCTAGGAATGGGCCTCTCTGGCCTGACCCTTCTCCACACAGGCTAGTTCATCACCCAGAGGTGTCTTAGCATTGGCTACCTGAAGTTAGGGGTTGATGGTGAACTTATCACCCCTAAGTAGCCATATATTTTAAGATCTGTGGTCTCCATTTATGAGAGAAAATGGTTGGCTTCTAGGGATGAGAATCACAGGATCAACTTCTCTCCCATTGGAGATATGGCTTGTTCAGTTATGAGTCATAGTCTAGTGAAAGCACACTGTGATGTTCAACTCTTCTTTACCTTGTCATTCAACAAGTATTCGTGGAGCATAATGTATGCCAGGCACCAGGGGTATAAGCAGTAAACAAAACAGAGACGGATCCTTACCCTGGCAGAAGGAAGAAAGACCATAATTCCATGGTGTCATAGTTTAGGAGGTGGTGAGTATGGTGGAAACCAACTGAGCAGGTTAAAGAGCATCCAGAAGATGGAGGTGGGTGCCATTGTAAATAGCCGGTTGGGTGGGTCTTACTGAGAAGGTGACACTGGAGCTAAGATTTGAAGGAGTGGTCCATGTGGCCGAGAGAAGACCCTTCCAGGGACTAGCTTAATGCAAAAGCCTGAAGGCAGGAGTGCAGATGTGTCTGAAGAAAAGTGAGGCTGGTTGGGCTACGGTGTGTGTAGGGGGATGGGGGTGGTAGAAGAGGTAAGGGGTTGTATATGGACAGGGAAGGAAGGCAGAAGATCACGTCAGGTTCTGTGGACTCTTATTAAGACTTAATAAATGGTGACCCTTATTGGTTCCTGAATAAATCCATGGGTTCATGGGTTCATATGCTTGCTGGGATGAGACAAGGAGACCTTTGAGATGCCAAGATAGTTCTGGTTACACTAATAATTCAGAAACTCCAAAAGGCCCAGAACATGCCCACGTGGCTGCAGGACAGATAGCTTGATTATTATTTTGGTGTTTCCAAAGGGTTAAGGTGGGAGGGAGATGCTAAAGTGTTAGTTTATAAAGTATATGATACCAGATTGAAAACACTGTTTCTGTTTTCATTCATATTAAAGTGGTTGTTTTAATGAGGATATTAGAATTTCTAGAAAACAGTTTATGATATATACTGAAGTAGGTATAAAATGAAGTTGTAAATATTGTTAGTTGCCAGGGAACAGTGATATTTATAGTACCAGTGCCCATAATAGCTAATCATTTGGCTCTGTATACTTGTGGCCCAAGACCCTTATCACCTCTCCCTGGAAGAGTGGGGTGGCAGATTTTTAATATATAAATATTTACATATATATGCTAAATATGGCTGGGTGGCTTAAACAACAGAAATTTATTTACTCACTGTTCTGGAGACAGAGACAGAGAAAAAGAGTGTGTTCAAGCACATACGCTGTATGGTGTCTCTTCTTTTTTAAAAAAATGTTTTATTTATGGGCGCCTGGGTGGCTCAGTCATTAAGCATCTGCCCTTCAGCTCAGGTCATGATCCCAGGGTCCTGGGATCCAGCCCCGCATCGGGCTCCCTGCTCCGCGGGAAGCCTGCTTCTCCTTCTCCCACTCCCCTGCTTGTGTTCCCTCTCTTGCTGTCTCTGTCTCTGTCAAATAAATAAATAAAATTTTAAAAAAATGTTTTATTTAAATTCAGTTAGTTAACATATAATGTATTATTAGTTTCAGAGGAAGAGGTCAGTGATTCATCAGTCTTAAATAATACCCAGTGCTCATTACATCACATGCCCTCCTTAATGTCCATCACCCAGTTACCCCATCCCCCTACCCCCCTCCCTTCCAGCAACTCTCAGTTTGTTTCCTATAATTATGAGTCTCTTATGGTTTGTCTTCCTCTCTGATTTCATCTGGTTTTACTTTTTTCCTCTCTTCCCCTATGATCCTTTGTTTTGTTTCTTAAATTCCACATACGAGTGAGATCATATGATAATTGTCTTTCTCTGATAGACTTATTTCACTTCGCCTAATACCCTCTAGTTCCATCCATGTTGTTGCAAATGGCAAGATTTCTTTTTTTGATGGCTGAGTAGTATTCCATTGTGTATACAAACCACCTCTTCTTTATCCATTCATCTGTTGATGGACATCTGGGCTCTTTTCATAGTTTGGCTATTGTGGACATTGCTGCTATAAACATTGGGGTGCAGGTGTCCCTTCAGATCACTACATTTGTATCTTCGGGGTAAATACCCAGTAGTGCAATTGCTGGGTTATAGGGTAGCTCTATTTTCAACTTTTTGAGGAACATCCATACTGTTCTCCAGAGTGGCTGCAGTATGGTGTCTCTTCTTATAAGGACACTAGTCTTACTGAATCAGGGTCCCACCCTTATGACCTCATTCAACTTAATTACTTCCTTGGAGATCCCATCTCCAAATATGGCTACACTGGGTATATAGCTTGACATATGAATTTGGGGGATGATACAAACATTTAGTTTATAACAGATGGAAAAGTAGCAGAACTAGAAAAAAACCCCAAAATTTATATGAAACCACAAAACACCCCAAAGAGTCAAAGCAATCTTGAAAAAGCAAAGCAAAGTGGGAGGCATCACAATTCCAGACTTCAAGCTATATTATAAAGCTGTAGTAATCAAGACAGTATGGTACTGGCACAAAAACAGTCACATAGATCAATGGAACAGCACAGAGAGCCCAGAAATGGACTCTCAAGTCTATGGTCAACTAATCTTCGACAAAGCAGGAAAGACTATCCAATAGAAAAAGACAGTCTCTTCAACAAATAGTGTTGGGAAAACTGGACAGCAACATGCAAAAGACAAGCACAAAATAAATTCAAAATGGATGAAAGATCTAAATGTGAGACAGGAAACCATGAAAATCCTAGAAGAGAAAGGCAGTAACTGCTTTGAGATTGGCCATAGCAACTTCTTTCTAGATATGTCTCCTGAGGCAAGGGAAACAAAAGCAAAACTACACTATTGGGACTACATCAAAATAAAAAGCTTCTGCACAGCAAAGGAAACAATCAACGAAACTAAAAGGCAACTTACAGCATGGGAGAAGATACAGAAGATATTTGCAAATGTCATATCTGATAAAGGGTATCCAAAATTTATAAAACTCAACACCCCAAAAATGAATAATCCAATTAAAAATGGGCAGAAGAAATGAACAGATATTTCTCCAAAGAAGACATCTAGATGGCCCAATAGACACATGAAAAGATGCTCACTATCAGTCATCAACAGGGAAATGCAAATCAAAACTACAGTGAGATCACCTCACACCTGCAGAATGGTTAAAATAAAAAACACAAGAATAATAAGTGTTGGCGAGGATATGGAGAAAAAGGGACCCTCTTGCACTGTTGGTGGGAATGCAAACTGGTGCAGCCACTGTGGAAAACAGTATGGAGGTTCCTCAAAAAGTTAAAAATAGAATTACCATATGATCTAGGAATTGTACTACTGGGTATCTGCCCCCAAAATACAAAAACACTAATTCAGAGGGATACATGCACTCCTATGTTTATAGCAGCATTATTTACAATAGCCAAATTATGGAAGCAGCCCAAGTGTCCATCAATAGATGAATGGATAAAGAGGAAATGGTATATATACACAGTGGAATATTATTCAGCCATAAAAAGAATAAAATCTTGCCATTTGCAATGCCATGGATGGAGCTAGAGAGTATAATGCTAAGCAAAATAAGTCAGTCAGAGAAAGACAAATACTATATGATTTCACTCATATGTGGAATTTAAGAAACAAAACAAATGAGCAAAGGGGAAAAAAAAGAGAGAGGGAGGCAAACCAAGAAACAGACTCTTAACTATAGAGAACAAACTGATGGTTAGCAGAGGGGAGGTTGGTGGGGGGATGGGTGAAGTAGGTGATGGGGATTAAGGAGGGCACTTGTGATGAGCACCAGGTGATGTATGAAAGTGTTGAATCACTATATTGTACACCTGAAACTAATATTACACTGTATGTTAACTAATTGGAATTTAAAATAAAAAAACAAATTTAATGAAGTTAGGGATTATTGTTTTTCAGTTTCTGTCCATAAAACCAATTCTATAAACTTTATATCAACCATCTAATTCAATGATGTGCACTTCATAAGCACTTAATAAATCCTTACTGGACAATAAGAGATTCCTTGTTTTAGTAGACAATTTGGATTGTCTGGTTCCTTATCTTCAAGGACTTTTAGAAGGACCTTGAAGGCAGTGTCTATGAAATGAGTTATAACTTTGATCTTAGAGATTTGATAAATAACAAAAGTTAGATTTACTAGAGACAGTGACCGTAAATTACAGGGAACTGCACAGATTTGGGACCTGGGCTTAGACAAATAGCTCAGCCTGTCAGACACCTGTCACCCCATTCTGATGCTGTCACAGCTCTCCTCTTTCCCTTCATGGTGGGCAGACCTGCTGCCTCCACGTGCCCCAGCTCTGGGTTTCTGTCTCTATTTGGCATGTAGTTACAGGTTTTGTTTTGAATGTTTCTCCTACTACTTGTCTGGCTCAAGCCCCCACCGCCTGTCACCTAAATCCTTGCCGTGGCCTCCTAACTGGTCTCCCTTCCCTGGAGTCTGTTCTCTACACAGTCGCCATTGCATTTCTGCACAGAACCGCTTGGATTTCCATCTCACTGTCGGAAGAAGATCTGAAGTCCTTAGAGGGGTCTGCACGGAAAGCTTTGTATCATCCACCATCCCCGACATGCGTGCAAACTCATCTCCTACTGTGTTTGCCCTTATGCACTCCACTCCAGTCACTGGCCCTCAAAAAAGTCAAGCACGTTCTCCTTCGGGATATTTGCATTTGCTGCTCCCTTTCCCTAGAGCGCCCTTCTGCCAACATCTGTCTGGGTTGTTTCTTCATTCAATCTTTTTGCCAGTGTCACTCTGTCAGAGCGGTATGCTGAGCATCTACTGTAAACTAGCGACCTCTGCCACTTAGCATTTCCTGTCCGCTCTACTCTTATTCTTCCGGGGTACTTAGGTACTTTTCACCACCTGATAGATTTTATACCTACATACATATTTAATTTGTTCTCCCCAACTAGAATCAAAGCTCCACGAGGGCAAGGGTTTTGTTTTGTTCACTGTTTATCCCTCCTATCGAGAATGATGCCTGCATGTGGTAGGGACTTGATATATATTTGTTCACTGAAAAGCGAATGAATGAAGTGGATAGTGTTTTTTTTTCTTGAAGAGGCAAAATATAAATAAAATGAATTCTTGGTTGCCCATGGTTCCCCCGTTTTTCCATCTGGGCCTCACTGTAACTATTTGGATAACATCTATAAAATGCTTTGATTTCCTGTAGAACTGAAAGCTCTAAGCAAAAACAGGATGTGTAATTTTTTTTTCAGACATACAATATCTTTTATTTTAGACTTGTAAATGTGGATGAAAATATGTGTGTGGTATTTGAATTTTTAAAGGTAAGAAAGAGTTTAGGCATATCCTCCTGTCATTCTGGAGAACTCCTGTTCTTGATGCAAAACATAATTGTGTGATAGGTGATTTGTAGAGACCAGAATATTCATTAGTGTTTGTTTAGTTGATTAAATCTGTGTGCATGTTCCTTATTCATTTATATAATAAGAGCAATATTTTGATAAATATTTGGAGTAATAAATCAAGCTAATTCTAGTGATGTACAGAGTAGAGTTATAAATGGGAAATTGGCCTAATAATGCAGGTGATATCTATTAGATCTCATCAGATTTCTGTACGGTGATAAAACCTTTACAACCCATTTCTATTTCTGCCATAGGCTGGGTTATGCAAGAATCTCCCACGCTGAACTGAGTGACTCTGAAATTCAGGTGGCCAAATTTAGGATCCCTGATGACCCCATTAATTATAGAGACAACCAGAAAGTGGTCACAGACCAGAGGGAAGTTCCAAAGGAAATTCATTTCAATCCTAGGTGAGTGCATTCCTTCATGAGGCACCACATCCCCTCTACAGACCTAAATATATTATCCTGCGATGAGTTCCAAATTAAATATGGTTCTAGAGGTTTGTTCAGGTAAGGATGGTCATGGTAAAAATGATAAGATCCTGCCTGGATTGAAGTTATGGTTCCTGCTTTCTGGGATAGAGTAACACGTTATGGTCCCAGGGTCAGGTGAAAAAGATCACATTGGCATCATCTTCATCACCATCACCATCACCACCGCAATGACAGCTAAAATTTGAGTGTTCTGTGTTCCAGACCCTGTTCTAGGTGCTTTCGGTATTATCTCAGTTAATCATTCTTGGGTTGGTACTCTCATTATCCTCATTTTATAGGTAAGAAGTTCAGGCTGAGGAAAATGAAATGACTTCACTGGGGTTACACGGCTAGTGAATGACAGAGCTCAGAAGTGGGAAGGAAGGCTGTTAGCATGGTTGGGTTGCTGAGAGTCTCAGCTCTGGCTGCACACTGGACTCACCTGGGGAGTCCCACCTCTGGGCTTTGGGTTTTCAAAAATCGTTCCCAGTTATTCTAATGTGCAATTAGGATTGAGGCTACGTAGAGAGGATAATTCATTTCCACTGCAGAGATTCTAGCATGTGAAATATATTGGATTTTGTTTAGTTCTAAATAGAGGTTATCTGAGAAATCTGTTTGCAGCAAATTATGTGCTTTAAATTATGTGTTTTTTTTTTCTTCTCACGACTAATGAGAAGAAATGTCTGCATAAAACCAAGCCCAGAACATATCATATATGTTATTATTATTTGACATTTCTACTACTTTTACCAGCTAATCGCTGTAGAAGCTTCTCAAACTTCATTTTATTTGCTCCCCAGGGCATGGAGGGTGTGGGTGAGGGACAGTGGAATTTATCTGTTTTCTTTTTCTTCCTTGTCTCTCCTTACAACAAGAAAAAAACTGTACCAAAGTGTAGGGAATGAATGTAAGAAGAGCTATAACAAGTCTTGATTGCTTGCATCGCTGTGTTTGATGTCACCCCTTGTGTGTGTAATATGCTAGTGAAGAACATGGGCTCCGAGGCAAGTTACCCGGATCCAATCCTCACTCTTGCCAGCAAACAGCTGGGGAACTGTGGGCGAGTTGGCTAATCTCTCTAAGCCTCAAGTCTCTCACCTGCAAAATGGGAAAAACAGTAGTGTTCACCTCCTAAGGTAATTTGAGGTTTGAATGAAACATAGAGCTCCTAGAATAGCATGGTGATACATGTGATTTTTTTTTCCTGTTCACACATTTGTGCTGTCCATGTACTTTTGGCACATTTCAATAAAGCTCCTTGGAAAAAAAAAAGAGGACGTGCATGGTGAATGCTGAATAGGCAGTAGATACAATAGCAACAGTAATACTTGTAATCGTCACAGAAGTGAAATCCAAAGTTTTCTCCTTTTGTTGACAGAGGTGACTTCTTACATGGAAACTAGAAAATCTGGGAAGATAAAGGTTCCCCTGTTTCCTTATTCTCATACATCAAGAGTGTGGAGAAGTCCAAATAAAATATTTGTTAGCTAATCACAACTGCAGATTGATCCAAACCACCTGTGAAGGGAGCTCGATCTGCTTTCCCAGTTTAATTATGAAAATAGCAGAAGCATAAGTAGAAAGCTTGTATTAATTTAAAAATTCCGCATATATATATAAACATTTATCAAATAAAAATAGTCAAAGAATACTAAGTTCATCAAAAATCCCATTCCTTAATTCAGCAAGTTCTCATTGAGTACCACGATGTCATCACCATGCTAGGCCTTGTGCTAGATACTGAGGACAAAACGGTGAATAAGACCAAGTCTTTGTTGTAAGGGAGCTTATGTTCTAGTGGGGAGATAAGCAATTCAAAAGTTATCACTGGTAATAGTTTTGGATACATCTTTGCTTTTTATGTGCTTATATATCTATATATCACACAATTATCTCAACTTTATAATTGTATGAAACATATATGTATGTGTGTGTATGTTCATTCTATTTATTAATCTCATTTTTCCTCTCCAAATAGTGTATGATGAGCCTCCTTCCACAATAATGTATTCTTCTGAAAATGTTTTTAAATGATTGCATAATATTCTATTATATGGATATACCAAATATAACTAACCAAGTTAGTTGTTTTTGCACATTTATTCTTTCATTATTTTAAGAAGTCTTCTGGGGACTCCTTATTAAATCTTTGGGCATATCCTTGATTAATTTCCTAGGACTCAGTTCTAGTCATAGAATAGCAGCTCAAAGGTGCTATTTTAATATTCCTTATTATTGTCTTGAGATGACAAAAAAAACCCAGACCCCCTATGTCCTGCGTTACGGAGGCTATGTGGATATTGCGATTGCTGATGAAGAAAAGGAAGTCAGTGGCTTCATTTACTCAGGTCTTACCTTCCCTTCTAGTGCCTTTTGAATCTCATCATCCCAGCCAGAGCTGTAAAATTAATTAAGTATTCATCAGCAAGCTAAGGTGTTCATCTGTAGCACCTGTGGAAGACTTAGAAGTTGAAATTGTGCCAAAGTAGATTACATATGCATTAATGTGACATAAATAACATTTCAGCTTTCATGATCCCTTCATCCATAAAACGGATATTATTCAAACTGTAGACTAGAGAGAAAATCCAGACTTATTTTCCACCAATGTTATCAGCCAATAATTCTTAAACAGTTGTGCTTTTGGAATGATTCATAACCATGGAAAGAGGACTTTGAAGGTTAAAATTGTAGTCTGCCTTTCCCATATGCATGAATCCTTTTTTATTTCTGCATTTGCTGTTTTGTAAATTGATCATATCTCTCCTGGTTTTATAATAGATAAGTAAAACCATAATAGATTATGGTTGAAATTTTATATAAGAATGTACTTTTCTGAATGGCTTTTACATGACAATTACATTTTTTTTTAGATTTGGATCCTACAAAGAAGGACACCATTATGAGAATAATCATCATTTTCATATGAGTACACCCAAATACTTTTTATAAATGATTTAAAACAGGATTCATTGACTGAGCAAGTCTAAGGGAAACAAAAGTAGAAGAAGAAGAAGAAGAGATGAACGAAAGTGGGGAACTACCCACAAAGAACCTCAATTTTGAAAAAAATATGGTACTTACGCAGTGGGAAATTCTATCAATTTATAAAATATATTGCTAAGTAAAAGCATTTCTCCAAATTGTTTTTCTTAAGTTTCTGATAAAATACAGAATGTGGGGTAATATAAGAAAGTTTTACTGCTAATTTATTCTGTTGTTTTGGATGGAATGTTCTCTATATATCTGTTATGTCCATCTGATCTAAGGTATCATTCAAAGACACTCTTTCCTTATTGATTTTCTGCCTGGATGATCTATCCATTGATGTAAGTGAGGTGTTAAAGTCCCCTACTATTATTGTATTACCATCAATTGCTCTCTTTATGCCTGTTAGTATGTGCTTTATGCATTTAGGTACTCCAGTGTTGGGTGCATAGATATTTATAACTGTTATACTCTGTTGTTGGATTGATCCCTTTATCATTATGTAAATGGCCTTCTTTGTCTCTTGTTACAGTCTTTGTTTTGTCTGATTTTGTCTGTTTTGTTTAATATAAGTATTGCTACTCCATATTTTTTTTTTTTTGCTTCCATTTGCATGGTAAATGTGTTTCCATCCCTTCACTTTCAGTCTGTATGTGTCTTTATGTCTGAAGTGAGTCTCTTGTAGGCAGCAAACTGTTTCCTTTGCTGTGCAGAAGCTTTTAATCTTGATGAAGTCCCAATAGTTCATTTTTGCCTTTGTTTCCCTTGCCTCTGGAGACGTGTCTAGCAAAACGTTGCTGTGGCCGAGGTCAAAGAGGTTGCTGCCTGTGTTCTCCTCTAGGATTTTGATGGATTCCTGTCTCACATTGAGGTCTTTCATCCATTTTGAGTCTATTTTTGTGTATGGTGTAAGAAAATGGTCCAGTTTCATTTTTCTACATGTGGCTGTCCAATTTTCCCAGCACCATTTGTTGAAGAAACTGTCCTTTTCCATTGGATATTCTTTCCTGCTTTGTTGAAGATTAGTTGACCATAGACTTGAAAGTCCATTTCTGGGTGCTCTCTTCTGTTCCATTGATCTATGGGTCTGTTTTTGTGCCAGTACCATACTGTCCTGATGATTACAGCTTTGTAATAGAGCTTGAAGTCTGGAATTGTGATGCCACCAACTTTGGTTTTCTTTTTCAATATTCTTTTGGCTATTTGGGGTCTTTTCTGGTTCCACACAAATTTTAGGATTATTTGTTCCAACTCTGTGAAAAATGTTGATGGTATTTTGATAGGGATTGCACTGAATGTCTAGGTTGCTCTGGGTAGCACAGACATTTTAACAATATTTGTTCTTCCAATCCATGAGCATGGAATGTTTTTCCATTTCTTTGTGTCTTCCTCAATTTCTTTCATAAGTGTTCTGTACCTTTTGGAGTACAGATCCTTCACCTCTTTGGTTAGGTATCTTATGGTTTTTGGTGCAACTATAAATGGGATCAATTCCTTAATTTCTCTTTCTTCTGTCTCATTGTTAGTGTATAGAAATGCAACTGATTTCTGTCATTGATTTTATATCCTGCCACATTGCTGAATTCCTATGAGTTCTGGCAATTTTGGGGTGGAGTCTTTTGGGTTTTCCACATAAAGTAGGATGTCATCTGAAAAAATGCTCCACATCGCTTGGCATCAGGGAAATACAAATCAAAACCACAATGAGATACCGCCTCACACCAATCAGAATGGCTAAAATTAGCAAGACAGGAAACAACAAATGTTGGCAAGGATGCAGAGAAAGGGAAACCCTCTTACACTGTTGGTGGGAATGCTAGCTGGTACAGCCACTCTGGGAAACAGTATGGAGGTTCCTCAAGAAGTTAAAAATAGAACTACCCTACGACCCAGCAATTGCACTATTGGGTATTTACCCTGAAGATACAAATGTAGTGATCTGAAGGGGCACCTGCACCCCAATATTTATAGCAGCAATGTCCACAATAGCCACACTACAGAAAGAGCCAAGATGTCCATTGACAGATGAATGGATAAAGAAGAGGTGGTATATATATACAATGGAATATTACTTAGCCATCAGAAAGGGTGAATACTTACCATATACATTGACATGGATGGAACTGGAGGGTATTATGCTGCGCTAAATAAGTCAATCAGAGAAAGACAATTATCATATGGTTTCACTTATATGTGGAACATAAGAAACAGCAGAGGACCACAGGGGAAAGGAGGGAAAACAAAATGGGAAGTCATCAGAGAGAGAGAAAAAACCATGAGAGACTCTTAACTATAGAAAACAAACTGAGGTTGCTGGAGGGGCATGGGTGTGGGGATGGGGTAATTTGATGATGGGCATTAAGGAGGACACGTGATGTGATGAGCACTGGGTGTTATACGAAACTGATAAATTGTTGAATACTACATCTGAAACTAATGATGTACTATAAATTGGCTAATTGAATTTAAATAAAAAAAATAAAGAAGAACTAATATCTGTTCCAAATACATTCTATGAGGCCAGGATTACCCTGATACCAAAACACAACAAAAAAAGGAAACTATAGGCCAATATCCCTGATGAACATAGATGCAAAATTCCTCAACAAAATATTAGCAAACTGCATTCAACAATACATTAAAAGGATCATTGGGGTCAAGTGGGATTTATCTCAGGGATGCAAGGATGGTTCAATACGTGCAAATCAATCAATGTGACACACCACTTCAACAAAATGAAAGATAAAAATCATATGGTCATCTCAATAGATGCTGAAAAAGCATTTGATAAAATTCAACATCCATTCATGTCAAAAACTCAACAAAGTGGGTGTAGAGGGAACATACCTCAATATAATAAAGGTCACATATGAAAGATCCACAGCTAACATCATACTCAATGGTGAAAAACTGAGAGAGCTTTCCCTCTAAGATCAGGAATAAGACAAGGATGTCCACTCTCACCTCTTTTATTCAACATAGTACTGGAAGTCCTAGCCATAGTAATCAGACTAGAAAGAAAGAAAAATAAGAGGCATCAATATTGGTAAAGAAGTTAAACGTCACTATTTGCTGATAACATAATACTATACATAGAAAATCCTAAAAACTTCACCCAAAACTACTAGAAGTAATAAATGAATTCAGTAAAGTTCCAGGATACTAAGTTAATACCCAAAAATCGATAGCATTTCTATATACTAACAACAAAGTAGCAGAAAGAGAAATTAAGAAAATAGTTCCCTTTATAATTGCACCAAAAAGAATAAAATACCTAGGAATAAACTTAACCTAGGAGGTGAAAGACCTATATTCTGAAAACTATAAAACTTGCATGAAATTGAAGATGACACAAACAAATGGAAAGATATTCCATGCTCGTGGATTGGAAGAATTAATAGTTAAAATATCCATATTACTCAAAGCAATCTAGAGATTCAATGCATTCCCTATCAAAATACCAAGAACTACAACAAACAGTCCTAAAATTTGTATAGAATCACAGAAGACCCCAAATAACCAAAGCCATCTTGAGAAAGTTGAACAAAGGTAGAAGTATCACACTCCCAGATTTTAAGATATACTACAAAGTTGCAGTTATCAAAACAATATGGTACTGGCACAAAAAAGGACTTATGTATCAATGGAATAGAATAGAGAGCCCAGAAATAAATACATGCTTATGTGGCCAATTAATTTATAATAAATGAGGCAAGACTATACAATGGGGTAAAGACCATCTCTTCAATAAATTGTATTGGGGAACACTGGACACTTACATGCAGGAATGAAAGTGGACCACTTTCTTACACCACACACAAAAATAAACTCAAAATGGATTAAAGACCTAAATGTGAGACCTGAAACTGTAAGTCCTAGAAGAGAACACAGGCAGTAATTTCTCAGATATGAGATGTAGCAACATTTTTTCCAGGTATGTCTCCTAAGGCAAGAGCAAAAATAAATTATTGGGACTGCATCAAAATAAAAAACTTTTGCACAGGGAAGGAAACCATCAACAAAACAAAAAGCCGACCTATTAAATGGGAGAAGATATTTTCAAATGATCTATCCAATAACGGGTCAATATTTAAAATATACAAAGAACTTATACAACTCAACACCAAAAAAACAATCTGATTAAAAAATGGGCAGTCAGTTATCATATGGTTTCACTTATTTGTGGAACATAAGGAATAGCATGGAGGACATTAGGAGAAGGAAGGTAAAAATGAAGGGGGCGGGAATCGGAGGGCAAGATGAACCATGAGAGACTATGGACTCTGAGAAACAAACAGGGTTTTAGAGGGGAGGGGGGTGGGGGGATGGGTTAGCCCCGTGATGGGTATTAAGGAGGGCACGTACTGCATGGAGCACTGGGTGTTATATGAAAACAATGGATCGTGGATCACCACATCAAAAACTAATGATATATTGTATGGTGACTAACATAACATAATAAAATAAAATAAAATCAATGGGCAGAGGCCCTGAATAGACATTTTTCCAAAGAAGACATCCAGATGGCCCAACAGATACATGAAAAGATGCTCAACATCATTCGTCATCAGGGAGATGCAAATCAAAACCACAATAAGGTATCACCTTATACCTGTCAGAATGGCTAAAATAAAAAGGATAAGAAATGACAAGTGTTGGCAAAGATGTGGAGAAAAAGGAACCCTTGTGCACTGTTGATGGAAATGCAAATTGGTGCAGCCACTGTGGAAAACAGTATGGAGGTTCCTCAAAAAATTAAAATAGAAATATGATATGATCCAACAATTCCACTACTGGGTATTTTCTCAAAGAAAATGAAAACACTGCTTTGAAATTTGTAGCATTATTTACAATAGCCATGATATGGAAGCAACCTAAGTGTCCATTGATAGATAAATGGGTAAGGAAGATGTGATATGTACACACACACACACGCACACACACACACACGGGAATATTATGTAGCCATACAAAAGGGTGAGGTTGTGTCATTTGGGACAGCATGGATGGACCTAGAAGGTATTGTGCTAAGTGAAGTAAGTTAGACTGAGAAAGACAAATATGACTTCAATCATATGTGGAATCTAAAAAACAAATAAATGAATAAACAAACAAAAAGCAGAACCAGACCTATAAATATAGATGGTTGCCAGAGGGGAGGGGGAAGGAGAGTTGGGCAAAAATAGGTGAAGGGGGGGTGCCTGGGTGGTTCAGTGGTTAAGTGTCTGCCTTCAGCTCAGGTCATGATCCCAGGGTCCTGGGATTGAGCCCCACATCGGGCTCCCTGCTCCACGGGGAGCCTGCTTCTGCCTCTGCCCCTCTCCCCAGTTCATGCACTCTCTCTCTCTCTCTCATTCTCTCAAATAAATAAATAAAAAACCTTTTAAAAAATTGGTGAAGGAGAGTGGGAGATTCCAGTTATGGAATGAATAAGTCATGGGAATAAAAGGCATAACACGGGGAATGTAGTCGATGCAATTGTAGTAACGCTCTATGGGGACAGATGGTCGCTGCACTTGTGGTGAGCACAGCATAATGTATAAACTTGTCAAATCACTATGCTGCACACCTGCAACTCATGTAACATTGTCAACTATACTCAAATTTAAAACAATTTTAATTAAATAAAAAATAAAATGTCTACAAATGACTTGGCACTTCGAAAAGTGGAGCCTAACTCTCCTTTTTTGAGTTGGGGATAGACGTAATGAGTCACTCCTGATGAGGAGAATAAAGTGTAAGTGATGGCATGCGACTTCCAAGCTTTGGTTGTAAGAGATCTTGCGGTTCCTGCCTTGTCTCACTCTCCTGGGTCGGAGAGAAGCCAGCGGCCATATTGTAAGCAGCCCTGAGGACAGGTGGTGAGGAACTAAGACCTCTTGCCAATGGCCATGTCGGTGAACCACCTCAGACGTGGTACCTCCAGCCTCAGCCAAGCTTCAAACTCTACTTCAGCCCCAGTTGACATCTTGACTGCAACTCCTGAGAGACCTAAGCCCAGCCATGTAGCTTGGCTGCTCCTAAATTCTTAACAGACACTAACTGTTGTCTTAAGCCACCTATGGACTGGGGCAATTTGCTATGCATCGGTAGATAACTAATACAGCCCTTGAGCCTAATCGTGTTTGGGGAACTTTGAGAACCTGACAACAGCAAACGTACTACTCAGTGTCTCTTATGGCCATAGTTCTGCGCTAGCACGAGGTGGTGGTGGAGGTGTCACCTGAGAAAAATGTTGCCCTTTTTTTTGGATCCAAACTGCCAATTTGGAGAGAGAAAGATACAGAATCAGCTTGAATAGTAATTACTGACTATTGACCCTCTATTGAGCCAAGTGCTTTAGCAACATTATCTCCTGACAGCGATACTTGCAAAGTTACATAACCTAGATGCCAACTGAGGTCCCCTTACTTTCAGCCCTGGATAAGATGGCCAGAATCCTCCTTCTACTTCCTCCGAAGACAGTGTCCTCCCCAAGATTTCTGTGAATTGTGAGAGGTTAAAGGGCAAGGTTCACGTTTTTATGGTCTCTCTCACTTATTTTCCATTGTCGTATTTCAGTTCATAGATGATCTCACTCTTGCATTTCTGACTTGGGTTATGCTACAATGCAAGGTAGAGAGAGTGCATTTAATGCACCTAGCCAGGGCCTGGCACTCAGCAGGTGCTCAGTATTTCCCAAAGTTCTGGGGAAGCAGATCTACACTGACAGCAAGTGCCACCTCTGTTCTGTGACAAGCAAACATAGAACTCGATTCTTTCCTTGACTTCCTCAAAACAAAGTGGGTAGCATATCTTACTGAAGATCTTAGAAGGACAGAAGTTTACATTATAGAAACCCAAAACACGTTTTTTTTAAAGATTTTATTTATTTATTTGAGAGAGAGAATGAGATAGAGAGAGAGAGAATGAGAGGGGGAGGGTCAGAGGGAGAAGCAGACTCCCTGCTGAGCAGGGAGCCCAAAGCGGGACTAAATCCCGGGACTCTAGGATCATGACCTGAGCCGAAGGCAGTCGCTTAGCCAACTGAGCCACCCAGGCGCCCCGAAATCCAAAACACTTTTAAACAGAATAGATATTCCTTTGTTTTATAAATCTTTTGTATCTTCCACATCACATAGTTTAGGAATCTCCCTCATAACCTTCTCTGGTTTCCACATCTACCCCACATATCTGTTAATTTCTAATGCAGATCAGATTATCTCTCTTAGTCTCCTTCTTACTCATCAAGCTCTCAGGACCTACTTACATCTCGAAGGGCTTATCCAAGGTGGAGATTTCAATACTCCTCTTTCAGTAAATGACAGAATAAGCAGAAAGTTTGAACAACACAGTTAAACTTAATACAGTTAATGTATAGAACAGTGCCCCAAAGCAACTTCAAATTACTCATTCTTTTCAGGTGCACATGGAATATTTACCCAAATTGATCATGTACTGGGCCAAAAACCCAAAATTCAGCACTGTACTAGGGTTCTCCAGTCAAAATATTGAATTAATACAGAATATATTCTCTGATGACAATGAAACTAAGCTAGAAACAAATAACAAAAAGATAATGAGAAATCCTTAAATATTGGAAAGAGAATAATAAATTTCTAAGTAACCCATGGGTCAAAGAAGAGCTCACAATGGAAAATATTTTGAACTAAATAGTAGTGAAAATATGGCATATCGAGAGATACAGGTAACTTAAATAGACCATTGACCCTCTATTGAGCCAAATGTTTTACCGAAATTATTTCCTGTTAATGAGCATCATCCAATCCATACAGATATAACTGTATCTGTAGCTATCTGTATCTATGCTATATCTATCTATCTATCTATCTATCTATCTATCTATCTATCTATCATCTTCATCTATTGTTCTGTTCTCTGGAGAACCCAGACTAACACAATATCAAAACTGAAAAGAATGTTAAATGAAAGTAAAATTATAGGCCAATCTCTGTCATGGGCATGGATGCAAAATTCCTAAGCAAAATATTGGCAAACCAAATCCAGCATTTTATAAAAAGATAATATGTTATAACTAAGTTAGGTTTATTCCAGGGAAGCAGTCTCAGTTTAACATTTGAAAGTCAACCAATATAATTCTCCATCTCCACAATATATGCAAAGATATATCTAAGAAAGCATTTGATAGAACTTGATACCCATTCATTATTTTTTTAAAGATTTTATTTATTTGAGAAACAGAGAGTGCAAGCAGGGGGAGGAGCAGAGGCGGAGGGAGAGGGAGGGGAAAGAATCCCAAACAGACTCCACACTGAGCGTGGAGCCCCATGTGGGGCTTGATCCCATGACCTTGGGATAATGATCTGAGACGAAGCCAAGAGTTGGACGCCCAGCTGAGCCACCTAGGCATCCCCCATTCATTATTTTTTAGAAAACATCTTAGCAATCTGGGAATAAAAAGAAAACTTAATAAAGTATATGTACAAAACCTTACAGTGAACATGACAACAGTGAATTACTGAAATTTTTTTTCTTGAGATCAGGCATGGCTTTTTTGATGAGATCAATGAATGCCTGCTATGACTACTGCAGTTGTACTAGAGGTCCTACCCAGTGCAACAGGGCTAGAGAAACAAAAGATGTAAGAATTGGAAAAGAAAAAATAAAATTGTCATTATTTCAGACCACATGATTGCTTATGTAAGGAAATCCATCAGAATCTACAGATAAACTTTTAGAATTACTGGAAGCAAAAATCAAATGGAAAACACGCATGTTAGGAGAAACTGGAAATAAGTCAGCACTCAAAAGAACTGCAAGCCTGCTTCAAGTCATTCTAAGTCCTTGCTCCTTAAAGTATGGAACCATGGACCATCAGCACTGTACTAGGGTTCTCCAGAGAGCCAGAACCAATAGGAAGGAGATTAGATAGCTAGCTAGCTAGCTAGCTAGCTAGCTAGCTAGCTATAGATATATCCATCTATATAAATGGATTTATTATATGAAATTGGCTCATATAATTACAGAGGCTGAGAAGTCCTATAATCTACCGTCTGCAAGCTGGAGACCCAGAGGAGCTGGTGGTATAATTCAGTCTGAGTCTGAAGGCCTGAACCAGGAAACCCAATGATATACATTCCAGTCTGGGTTTGAAGGCCTGAGAACCAGAAGTGCTGAGGGCAGGAGAAGATCTACGTCCTAGCTCAAGCAACTGGGCAGGAAGAAAGAAAGGGTGAATTCCCCCTTCCTCCACCTTTTGTTCTACTCAAGCCCTCACTAGACTGGATGATGTCAACCCATATTGAGGAGGCAAATATACTTTACTGAGTCCACAGATCTAAGTGTTAATCTCATCCAGACACACCCTTGTAGAAATACCCAGAAATGATGTTTAATCTGGGCATCCTGTGGCCCGTCAAGTTGACACATGAAATTAACCATTACAAGTACTGACATCGCTGGGGGGGGGGGGGGTGCTTGTTAAAAACATGGAGTCTCAAGGTTTGCCCCAGTTCCACCGAATCAAAATTTGCACTTTAACAAGATCCACAAGTTACGTCAGTTTGAGAAGCCCTGATCTTGACGGACCAAAAAAATCTCAAGCCCTGAACTGAGACTGAGGTGATTCTGGATGGCTGATGCCCCTAGACACCTGGTAAAATAAGTAAATACAATACAATAAAATAAAATGAATATGAATAATGAATAAATAATGAATAACATGAATATGAATAATCCTCTTAGGAGGGAGATAACAGATCTCAAATGATTTCTACAAATAATTTTCATACACAATGTCCACTACACAACCAAAGATGACTGAGCACAATAGGAGATAAGACGCCATAAACCATGATCAGCAAAAACAATAGAAACAGACATACTGAGGCTTCAGCATGGATTTATCAGATATAGACTATAAAAAATTATGCTTACTGTGCTCAAGGACATAAAAGCCATGCTTGAACATTCTGACAGGGAACGAACACTATAAAAAGTGACGTGGCTGTTTTGAAAAAAAGAAAAATTCTAGAATTCTCAAAAATACTATAACTAAAATTAAGAGTTCAGTGAAATGTTTTTTTTTTAAAAAGATTTTATTTATGTATTTGAGAGAGAGAGTGTGCAGGGGGATGGGAAGAGGGACAGGGAGAGAAAGAATTTCAAGCAGATTTGACACTGAGCAGGGAGCTCCACACGGGGCTTGATCTTAGGACGCTGAGATCATAACCTAAAATGAAACCAGGAGTCAGAAGTTTAACTGACTGAGCCACCTAGGTGCCCCTCAGTGAAATGTTTTAATACCAGAATAGAAAAATAGCAGAACTGGAAGACAGGTGAGAAGAAACTCAGATCCAGAGATGGAAGTCTCCCAGGAAATAGAGATAAGGGGAAAATTCAAATGCATAAGTTTTATTTTTGCAAAGACACTATCTTTTGTCTACATATAAAGAAAAACATATTTAATAATCTCTTTACACCTTTACAGTAGTGTGCTTCAAAGTAGTGTGCTTTATGCAAGTCTAAGGATACACCTTTCATTAGTTTTAACAGAAAGTACACGGAGCATTGGTATTATGTAATCCCCCTTAACCTGACGGTTATTATTCTAACGCAAATTTAGTAAGTCAGAGCGCGAACCATGTGGTATGGCACATGCCTGCGGTTGCTGAGTCCTGAGGTAAAATAAAGGCCTTGTTGTTTGGGTGGGCTGAGGGTGTGGCTGACCACAATTTCTCTGATTGCTGGGCCCTCTGAGCAGACCCGCTGGACTGCCTTGGAGTAGGAGGCTTAGGCCTGTGGTAGATTGGGGGAAGGGAGCTCAAGGGGACTGCTTTGGAGACTTTGAGAAGGTGGCTAAACTTGAAATGATTAATAAGCTGGCGACCCAGCAAAATACAACATGCTCTTCGCTCTCCTTATTTTTAGGGGTTCTGAGGAAATCTGTGGATTAGAGTGTGCCTGAGTGGCTCAGTTGGCTAAGCGACTGCCTTCGGCTCAGGTCATGATCCTGGAGTCCCGGGATCTAGTCCCGCATCGGGCTCCCTGCTCAGTAGGGAGTCTGCTTCTCCCTCTGACCCTCCCCCCTCTCTCATGTGCTCTCTCTCTCATTCTTTCTCTCAAATAAATAAAATCTTAAAAAAAAAGAAGAAATCTATGGATTAGAAATTAAATCAATTCTGTGGAAATTTGGGGTTCCTGTTAATGATAACACCAGAGTTCATATTGTACAATTGCATACAGGATGACTGGGAGTTCTGGGGACATAATTCCTCCTCAATTTTAGCTTACTTTGTAGAGAAGGAAAAGTGTAGAGATTCCTCATGTTTGCACTGCTTCCTGGCAGAGTAAGATACTATATAAACATTTTTTTTTTTTTTTTTTTGCCATAACAGAAACTTTCTAACAATATCCTTGTAAACATTTTCTAACATTTCTGGCAGTTTTCCATTTAGACTTATTTTTTTCCCTTAAAAAATTTAGCTAGCTAGCAATATGTTGAATCTGGCTTTTGTTTTCTTTCTTTTTTTCCAGATTCCTTTTATTTTTTTTATTTATTTATTTATTTTTTTATTTTAAGATTTTTTATTTATTTATTTGAGAGAGAGAGAATGAGAGAGAGCAAGCACATGAGAGGGGGGAGGGTCAGAGGGAGAAGCAGACTCCCTACTGAGCAGGGAGCCCGATGCGGGACTAGATCCAGGGACTCCAGGATCATGACCTGAGCCGAAGGCAGTCGCTTAACCAACTGAGCCACCCAGGCGCCCTTCCAGATTCCTTTTAAATTTAAGATGAGAATTCACTTGTTTCTTGAGTATGCCTCTAGGGGAGCAGGTATTATGGACTGACTGTGTATCCCCCAAAATTCATATATTGAAATCCTCCCTAAGGTGATGGCATTAGGAGGTAGAGCCTTTGAGAGGAAATTAGGTCACAAGGGTGGAGCTGTCATGAATAGGATTAGCGCCCTTGTAAAGAAGAGACTCAAGAGCTTTCTCTCTCTCTCTGGTCTTCACTATTTGACGATACAAGGAGGAGACAGCCGTCTAACAAACCAGGAAAAGGGCCCTCACCAGATACTGGATCTGCCGGCCCCTTGATCTTGTACTTCCCCGTCTTCAGAACTATGAGAAATATTTGTTGTTTAAGCCACCCAGTCTATGGGTCATTGGTTATAGCAGCCCAAACTGACTAGGAGAACAGGTCTGATAACCCAGTGACTCAACCTGTGGTGGGGGTGGTCTGTAGAGAGAGGAGGGGAGTCCAGTGGGGAAAAATGGAAACATCCAAATCTCTGTCCCTACTTTACAGTGGACGCACTCATAATAGCTGATGTCTCCTCTGTTCTGGAGACCAGGCTCTCCTTTCTTCTCTCTTTGCTCTCCAACCAAATTTTCACTTAATGGAATCTGGCAATTCAAGAGTCGTATTCTCTTGCCTCCCATTTCTTATTTGCTTTTTTAATTCCAGTACGCTTTTTAGATGATCAGATGGATTCTGGGAACAATGGAAAAGACAACAACAACAAAAAAAAGGACAAGTGCTTATCTGCTGTGGAGTAGTGAATTTATCTTACTTTATACAATTGGGTCAGTAGCTGTTTTCATTCCTGTGCATTTGGGAAGCATCTGATTACTTTAGTTATAGCTTCCTATGAGCTAATAATTCCATCTCTTACTCTCTTTCTCTCACTCTCAGACTACCTTATCTATATTACGGAGCTCTAGAAGAGTTAACGCTTTGAGTTGCCCTCAGGATGTGAACAACAAGTAGGAGCAGTAACATAGCTGTTACTTCAGAATAAAGACATTGAAGAAGACTCTAGAATAGGAAACAGTCAAACACTGGTAAATAACTAGATACCCTTAATAAGCTGTAATTCTTCCCTGTATTCAGTTTTTAGGCATAAGAGGCAAATCATAAGAGAATATGCCCGTTTCAGAATCCTGGAATTCATAGTCACAGGGCTGGAGGGGACTCCCGGGACCAGGTAAGTCAGCTCTCATTCTTTAGGTGAGAAAATGGAATTCAGAGGCACTAGGTGACTGATGGAAGGATACAGCTAAATAATAGAAAAGCCAGAACAAGAATACAGTTTTCTGGACTCCCTGGCCCAGCATTCCATCTTCCTCATGATCCTGCCTCTTATAAAATTTGTTGGGGGAAAACATTTCTAGGCAATATCATGAAGATCTGATAGATAGTCCAAACCTCTATCCTAGAAAGCTGATGTTCCAAATTGAGTTATGTCTGCCTGTCTTACACATGTCTCAAATACACGGATGGCACCCTAGTCCTGGACTCACCACCCTGCTAGGGCAGAGCTGATCTCCCCACCCGCTGCTTGCTTCTCCGCCCAGGCACTAGTGCAGGGCCCACATCTGCGGGGCAGATTTCTTTCCCAGCCACCCCTCTGTCCTTATTTGTCTCCTTCACTTTGTCAGACCCAATGTCAGCAGCCCTGTGGAAGTTCTGCTTCCTCCATCTCGTGAGGTCCCTTGACCAGAGGGAACCCATGTCCACTCGCTGGCTAACTTTGTCACCAACGGATTGCCTGGCTGGCTGGCTGTTAGAGTTCATCCCACTTTCTCTTACTCTCCCTCTCTCTTCTGCCCCTCCAACATCACTCCTGCCTGAAGGAGGCAGGACTTTGCCTCTGCTGGTAGCTTGGGGGGATAGAGACTCAAGAGCCCTCTTGTGGCTAAGGACATTAGCTCCCTCTACCCATAGCTGGGCTCCTTCTTTGAGGTCAGGGTCTACCACTGCTCTTGCTTCTGTTCCAGTGACTTATTTGAAGGATCAGGCCAGTGCTCTTCAAACATTTTGATGTGTACAGCTGTATTATTTAAAATTTAAACATTGAGCAATGCAGTGTGTACTCTCAATGTATCTATTTATAACTTACATATACACACTCCTATAAATCCATATATCAAATATAAGTAAAGCTTAATTTACCTCCAATATTTTGGGGTAAAAAGAAATATACATAGAAGTTGTAATAGTTTCTCCTTGCACTTCCTCCCTTGCCCGCCACTCCCCAGAACTGCTGAATTAGGCAGTGGATGGAGCCACAAATGGGATATGTGGGCATTCAGTAATAGTAATAATAATTGCTGCCCCTTTTGGAGGACTTCCTGTGTGCCAGGCATGGTACCAAGCCTTTCGTTAAAATGTTCCATGGAATTTTTGCAGGAGCACCATGTGGGTGGCATTACTGATTCCCATTTTATTGTTGAGGAAACGGAGGCTTACAGATGCTGAGCTCTGCTCGTGGTCGCCACTAGCAAGAGGCGGGGCAGAGTCCAAGCTCGGTCTCTCTGATTTGAACCATGTTGTAGTCTCTATACCCTGCTGCTTCAGGGATCAACAGCAGACAGCTGCCGAGTGCTTCCCAGGGATGGGCTCTGTGCTGAGCTCTGGACAGACACAGGCAACAGGACACAGACGCCACCTTCCTAAAGCTGTTGCCTTCCTGGGTGGGCTCTGACATCCTGCACACTCCCTTAGATCTGACTGAAAAGGGCTTGATAAGGTGGAGCATATTTTATGAGGTTTAAAGAAATCACTGCATGGAGTTGGCTGGGGACATTTTTTTTTAAACCTTAAAATATATAATTATGCAGCATTATAAAGCATTTGTAATTCTATTGGCGTTGTGTCTGGAATCTTATTATCATTTGTAGTGTTATTTCAGAGGGAAAATGCATTTGAAGTTTCAAACACTCAACTTATGAAGTAACTTTTCACAATCTTTTCAAAGATCTTGGATTTCCTGAACAGCTTATTAAGGCAAGAAAGTTATTATGGCATTTTGGAAAGATTTTCAACAAGAAGCATTGATGGAATTTTCAGATACAGTACCATGTTTTTGAATATTCTGGCTAACTGATTTTATTATTTCAAAATACTCTAAGGTGAGTATAATCATAGAAGAAGAAAATAAATCATTGTTCCAAATTCCTTTACGAAATAAATAACATGAAACCTGATGGTATATTCTTTGCTCAGCTGGAGTTTGCATTAGTATCCCTTACTTACAAAGCCTTGGACCTTATCAAAATAAATATCTAGACGTTGAATGTATTTCTCTTAATCTCCACTACTGTCACCCGATGGCAAGTGACTGCATCCTTAAGTAGTAATGGCAAATGTCACCAAAATTAATTCTCAGTAAACGCCTGTGTTCAGAGACTGTATCTGTTCTTTTATCAACTGTTGACAAATCATGTTGCTTTGCAGTCTACAAGTCCTTTTCCATCTACAATCTCTTTTTGAGTCTCACAGTCGTCTAATGTGGATTACCTATTATTATATAATAAACTATGTCTCATGATTTTGCAGGTTAGAAATTTGGGCAGAACTGGGCTGGGCAATCCTTCTATGTGGCATTGACTGGGGTCACTTGCTGGCATGTGGATGGTGGCTGGGCTGGACTGGAGAGTCCAAGTTGGTTTTACCATGTGACTGTGTTCTGATGAGGACAGCCGGAAGGCTAGATTTAGCTGAGCCCCTTAGCTGTTTTCTCTATGTTGTTGGGTAGTTGGACTTTATATATGGTGGCTCAGGGCTCCCAAAGTAAGTATTCCAGGAGATAGAAAATGGAAGCTTCCAGAAGAGTAAGGCCTAGGCTCAGAAATTAGAACAATGTCACTTCTGGCGCATCCTATTCACTATTCCAAGATGGTGAACCAGGACTCTACCTCTCAATTGGAGAGGTGTCAAAAAGCGTGTGGCCATCTTTACTCTGCCACAGCTAGATTTCAGGAGGCCTTATTTGCATTCTCTAGCTGAGGAAAACAATACTTGGGCTAATTCAGTTGACTTGCCCAGAATAGCACATTTAGTAACTGCTGATTCTAAGACTGGCGTACATATATTGCAGGACACATTATTGGACTCAAGTAAATATTTTCTAGGGGCATAATATGCAAACACTGCTTCTTTTTTTGCTCCTCCTCTTTTAAAAGTCATCAGAGATGTCCAAGGTATCCGAGGCCCAAATGGGCCTTCTGTGTCTGCTTCTGATGGTACATGTCCCCAGTGCCTCTCTTCTTCCATTTGACCTGTTTCCTTTCTGAGGCAGGAATGAGGTGAGGGGCAAGAGGGAGAAGGTGGAAGACCTTCTGTGGGAACTGGATAATTGCTCTGTAAGAACTGGATATTGTAGTCATGCCAGATGATGCCCTTAGTGTACGCTTCTGGCTTAACATTGCTCTGAGTTCTGAGCCAGCAAGGGCTTAACCCGTGGAAGAAGCGCCATTTATTTGAGATTAATGGGGGTGGAAAACTAGGGAGGAAATAAATAGCTGTGGGGCAAGAAATGTGCATGAGCCATTTTGTTGATCCATATGCATCAGGCCTTTGGAATCTGGTTTGAAATCGAGACTTTATTCCACAAAAGCCAGAGCACGGGTCACAGCAGTCTTCCTGTACAGTACAAATGGCTTTTTGCAAAGCACCTCTCAGTCCATGACATTTGCTCTATTGCTCAGATTTGGTCACAGGAAACTCTGGGGTTATCTCTGGGAGAAGGCACTTTGTCTTTACTAATAAGCTACGCTTCCACTTGCCTTTATGTTGAAATTTCAAAAGATGCTTCTTTTCTCATCCACTGAAGCAATGGCTAACTTTTTTTTTTCGTTTTTCTTTTATAGTACAGCCTATTGCTATAATTTATAATATTTATAATATTATATCTTAATTATGTCATACATTATTTTATTTATAATATAATTGTATTGCTACAATAGCCTCTTGCTACTATAGCCCATTGCTATAATAACCTTTAGATTTAAATTTATGCACCAAGTTTTTGCAAATACCTTGTCTCTTCTCTTTCAAAGTGCTGGGACTGGTTTTATTTACAGCATATAAGTCTGCCTCATTCTTCACCCAAACAGCAAAAGCACTGAAGAAATCTACAAGAGCACCCTGGAAATCTACATCATATGTGAGTAGGGAAAAAATCCCCTTCCGAGTGCTTCTGAAAGTAACCATGCTGCACAGCACATCACTTATGCAGAGCCAGGACTTCAAAGCGACAGCAAAATTAAAGTTCAATCAAAGCGTCATTCACTCAGAACATTTTTGCTTTGTGGATATCAAGTACCACATGTACTTGGCAGTGGCTAGAATTTCCATAAAAGGAACAACAGGGGTGCTAGATTGTATTACCTGAAAGTGATGGTAGCTGTTATCACAAAGGGGAAAGAAATTAAGGCAGAGGAAAGATGATAGGAGTAGAGTGTGCTAAAAATGAAAGGCAGAGTGGTTGAGCACGACGGGGGGATATTAGTGGGACCAAGAGCTGTGCCCATCTGATGTGTCCCTTTATTATCTCCTTTATTCGCAACGTTTGAGGTTTGGGAAATTTCTGTGATTTCTGAAGTGCCACCTAGCCTGCCTCTCTGGCAAGGAAAGCCAGTGTGGTTCAGTTCAATGCACCGGTATCCAAAATGGGATCTTTCACTCCTGGAGCTGCGTAAGACAATTATCTGGGTGAAGGAAAAATATTAACTAGATTTACTATTTTATTCCATCATATTTTAGTGCTTTAAATTTCTGCCTTGGGGTAATGCTGATGGCAAAGCTATTGAAAGCCAGGTCCATCAGAGGCTGCATCGACATCCCCTGGGAACCTGTTAGAAGTACAAATTCTTGGGTCCCATCTCAAACCTACAGGATGTCTGGTGCTCTGGGGATGGGGCCTGATGAGCTGTGCCGGAATAAGCTCAGCAGGTGATGCTGCTACCCTCTAAGGTGTGAAGAGCAAACTGGTTTCTAATGTATAGATTTATAAATAAATACATAGGGGAGACACACTCAGAAGCTTTTCCTGCTGGGATGGGCAAACACAAAAGTTTGAAGATGCGCTGTGGTGGAAATGTGTTCATTCAAGAACCACAAAGATCCTTGTCCCTTTTCTTCTACTTTGCTAATTGACCCTGAGTCAAGGAGGGTCAGTTAGCCTCTTTTACTTCCTGGGTGAGCTTAAGCAGGTTACTTAATTACTCTGGAGAATGAGAATAAAGGGAGATGTCACTCTCCTGCGGGACTGTTATGAGCGTTACTTGAGCTTGTGTACACCAGAAACACGTGGTGAGACCTGAGCATAGAACAGAGGCTCGCTTCCTCTTTCCCCGTATAGCTGTGGACCCCACAGGACAGCAGGTTATGCTCTTCTGCCTCCTAGGGTAGATCTCTCAGTCCCCAGCCCATCAGTGTATGTCTGGAAGCCAAAAAAATCTCTTACATCTACAGACTACAACGTGGTATATTACACTTCGGGAAGCCTGCACAATAAAGACGTGTGGAGAAGGCAGCAAATGAGTTTGACATATTGACCTTCCAAGAGTTGCTTATCATCTTCCGTTGAATTCTAAGCTGCAAAGAATAGCAGTGTTGGTGATGCAGAGGTAGACGGTAGCAGTTCAACATCACGCTGTTGTGAGGGACACTTGGTAAAACCACGACATCACCGATGATCGTGATAGAGCCGGTAGCCTCTGCCTCCCGCTGCACTAGCAGCCCGGCAGCCCGGCAGCCCGGCAGCCAGACGCGGCTGAACGCGTCCACGGCCGACTGGGAAAAGTGCTGGCCAACGCTTTCCCCTAGGACACCTGGGAGTACTCCCAACCTCCAGTGTCCATAGGAATCACCTGGAGAGCTTGTGCCATTGGTAGATTTCTGGGCCTCACCCGCAGAGATTTTTAGTCTACGGTATGGAGTGAGCCTAGGACCCTGTATTGTGGACAAGCTTCCCAGGTGATAACACTGCAAGTGGGTCATGCAGAAGAGAATTTACATGCCCTGAATCACATATGCTTTCAAGCTGATAAGCACTTTTCGAGCTCATTTGGTGTAAGACTTCTTAACCTTTTTCCCTTCATAAGAGCCAACATGATTGCCATTAAGATAAATGCATGACGCTTTCTTACTAATATATTCACACTGGACAAAACCACAAACATTGGTAAGGACTATTAGCAGCAGTAATTCACTGCAGACCGAGGCACTGAAAAGACTGTGTTTTACTCAATTCCCTACTGTTGAATTAAACACTGCCTCAAAAAGAAAACTCATCAAAATATAAGGAAGCGAGAATAGGTGTTAATATAGGGATGACCTTGAATCCACTCATGGTTCTAAAATAATTCATCAGTAATCTTGAGTACTTACTTAGTAACAAATACAAATCACCATTGAGGCACACCACCTCGGCAGAGCCTGTGGTTGTCCCCTGATGTTTCTTTGCCTCTGGCCTCTGTTAAGAACCTTCAAATTTTAGCTGGGCACATGGACACCCAGAAAAAAAAGACTACATTTCCCAGCCTCTCTTGCAGCTACAATGATCATTGTAGGGGTTAGAGACAAGTTCTTGGGGACAGGATATAAAAGGAAGTGGTGTGTGAGGCTTCAGACAAGGTCCTGAAAGGGGGTCATGCCCTTTCCTCCCTTCTATGGCTGAAATGTGGAGAAGAAAGCTAAAGCAGCCATCTTGGACCATGTTGCAGAAAGCATATGTTGAGGATGGCAAGGGAAAGAACCAAGTAGGAGAAGCCTGGGTCCCTGAAGATGCTGGAGCTGTCATAAGATCCTTGGGCTGTCTATTTACATGTAGAGAGTTTTACTTCTATCTTACTTAAACCACTGTTATTTCTGGCTTTTTGTCATATGTTGTGACCCCAAGGTTGAGAGCCCCTAATCTGGCCAACCCTCTTGGTTTTCAGATGAGAACAAGAAGCCTGGAGAAGTGAGTGGCTCAGCTAAAATCACAGAGCTAGTGAGGCACAGACCTGGGAATGAAATCTAGGTCTCTTGGGTTCTGGATCAATGCCCTTTTTTATCACTGTTAGAAGCCATGCCTAGAATTGAGATCAGAGTTCGGCTATTGAACCGAGATGAGTGACTAAACACATGTGCCTACCTATCTCTTGTCCAAAGTCTTGTTGTAAAGGCAGAGAAAACATTTTTAAAAGGGTAAGTCCATAGTAGTGTGGGAATACAAGAGATGGTACTATTAGCAGATCAAAGATTTGAGCATTCCTGGAAGGAAAGCAGAGGAGTCCACCTTCTGTCTCAATCTGCTCAGGCTGCTATAACAAAATACCACAGACCGGTGGCTTCAAGCAACAGATATTTATTTCTCACAATTCTGGCGGTTTGGAAGTCCAAGATCAAAGTACAGGCAAATTTGGTTCCTGGTGAGAGCCCTCTCCCTAGCTTACAGACAGCTGCCTTCTCACTATGTTCTCACATGGTGGAGAAACAAGCTCTGGTGTCTCTTTCTCTTTTGTAAGGACACTAATCCCATCATGGGGGCTCCATCCTCATGACCTCCTCTAAACCTAATTACTTTCCAAAAGCCCTATCTCCAATGCATTGTGGATTAGGGCCTCAGCATATGAATTTTAGAGAGACATAAACATTCAATCCCTAACAATTCCCCATGCCAGAACTAAACTCAGGGAGATTTGAGAAGACGTTATATCCATAAAACAAGGGGAGAAAACCCTTCGCTAATGGGTTATTAAATAGCACAGAGCTGACAACGGAATTACTGAGTTGGAAGATCAACCCAAGAGGCTGGGTTAGAACTCAAAATGAAAATAGCTAAAGAGGGAAAAGAGTTAAGACGCATGGTGGATAGATCTAGAAGTTTATGCATTTGTGTGGAAGTGAATAATGAAGAGACTAGAGGGGAAGAAATAAAGAAATAGGAGAAGAAGAAAAATTTCCAGGGCTGAAAAAAGAGGAATCTTCTGACTGAACATATCCTCTAAATCCTGAATAGGATGAAGAAGACTAAATCCACGTCAAGAGACACCCTGGCAACATTTCAGAAATCACAGTCCTTGTTGCTACAGGATCTAGACACACTTCAAATTGCTTAAGACTGTGGGATTGTTACTGCTTCAGTAAACTAACTCCTGAGATAACTCTCCTATACTCTGTTCTCAAGGTGTATAGAACAAGCAGCCAATGGATGTGTCTTGATTGATGTGCCTCAAGAGGAAAATGCCCAGAAACACTATAAATTTAGATTCTAGGGAGAGTATCACATAAAACAGAATGCAAAATAACAGTAAGGGAGATAAACAATAATTCATAGAAGAAAATAACAATTTTATATCTATGCCTGCTGTTGAAGTCCCACAAAAAGAACACCAAGGAAACCTGCTGCTTATAAAGCTGAGCTTACTGAAATTGCTGAGCAAGGAAAAACATGACCTGACAGAGTCTTGGTAGGGTCTCCAAAGAGGGAAGTTAGGGAAGGATACTTATAGAGTTTGTAGGACTGGAGTTAGGTCAGGATTGACAGAATTTGTAAATCTGGCAGGTTGCTGGAACGTCTGTGGTCTTTGGAACACATAAATCCATGTGATGTTACTGTTACTCTAGTCTTACCTTGAAATATATGGATCTGAATGAACTAGTGTTAAAATGATTTGAGTTTAGATAGTTTATATTGCATAGTATGGTTTGGTACTTTTGAAAATCGAAGTAGAGGTTTTTTGATTTTTTTGTTTATATGTTTGTTTTTGCAAATTGTGGTTACCATTTTTTCCTCACCTTAGTATCTAGGCTACTGTCTGGATGGGCACTCAATGTTGAATGAATTAGTAAATTAACTATTAGAGAGGAATCCAGAACAAAGGTAAAGGTCTTAAATGTCTACATGCAAAAGCATATGGCAATGCTTAATAAAAATGCAGATTCCTGGGGATACCCCCCAGATAACTGGATTCAGTAGGTCTGGATTTTGGGTGAGGTGATTCTGATACAATTGGTCTACAGCTTTCACTTTTTTTTTTTTTTTAAAGATTTTATTTATTTATTTGACAGAGACACAGCGAAAGAGGGAACACAAGCAGAGGGAGTGGGAGAGGGAGAAACAGGCTTCCCACAGAGCAGGGAGCCCGATGCGGGGCTCGATCCCAGGACCCTGGGATCATGACCTGAGCCGAAGGCAGATGCTTAACGACTGAGCCACCCAGGCGCCCCTACAGCTTTCACTTTTGAGAAACTAGTGTAGTGGCATGGGGACAGACAAAGTGGGCTTGAGATGTTAACAAGTACAAGGAAGTAAGACCTACGGGTACCTTTGAGACTTGGTCAGATAGGATGGATAAGTGAACTAAGGTAATCAAGAACAATGTCCCCCTCAAAACAAGCCAGCCGATAGAAAAGGGAGCAGATTGAATCTGTACATCTATAAGAACACACCTACCTACCAATCCATGCATCTCCATGTGATACACAGTGGCAAGCGCTTAGCTGAGTAGTAAAGGGAAATCAAAGTAGATTACTGGGAAAAAAAAAAAAAAAGAAGTGGCATTGCTATGGTAGAGCATTTTAGATTACAGTGTCTTAACAGGTATGTTACTAGGTTATTTCTTATTAATAATAAAAGGCCTAAATTGGAATGTGTTATTATGGTTTTTTATTGAGGTAAATTAACATCAAACTAACCGTTTTAGAGTGAACACCTCAGTGGCAGTTGGTACATTCACAATGTTGTGCAACCACCACCTCCATCTAATTCCAAAACATTTTCATCATCCCACAATTAAAACTCTTTCCCATTAAGCAGTTACTTGCCCCTGTCTCCTACCCCCAGCTCCTGGCAACTGCTGATCTACTCTGTGTCTGTAGACTTACCTATTCTGGATGTTTCACATAAAATGGAATCATACAATATGTGACCTTTTGTGTATGGCTTCTTTCATGTAGCACATGTCTCCCAAGTTTCCAAGGTTCATCCACGTTGTAGCACGTATCAGTACTTCATTCCTATTATTAGCTATTAATATTCATTCCTATTATTAGTTATAAGCTAATAATACTCCATTGTATGCATATGCCACAGTTTATTCATCCATCCATGAACATTTGGGTTATTTCCACCTTTTGGCTATTATAAATAGTGCTGCTATTCACGTGCATGTATTTGTTTGAGTAGCTCTTTTCAGTTGTTTTGGGTATATATACCTAAAGCAGAATTGCTGGGTCATATGGTGATTCTGTTTACCTTTTGAGGAACTGCCAAACTATTTTTCCCAGTGGCTGAAACATTTTACATCCCCATCAGAAATGGACAGGGGTTCCTGTTTCTCCACATCCTTGCCAACACTTAGTATTTCTGTGGGTTTTTTTAAATTTTTAAATTATAGCTATTTTAGTGGGTGTAAAGTGCTATCTCATTGTGACTTTTATTTGCCTAATGACTACTTTTTTTTGTTTGTTGGTTGGTTATTTGTATATCTTCTTTGGAGAAATGTCTAGTCAAGTCCTTTGCCCATTTTAAAATTTGGTTGTCTTTTTTTTTTTTTTTTTTGCCTTACCGTTCATTCTGTCAACAGTATTTATTGTGAACCTAGTGAATGTGGTGCATTTGGGTACAATGCAGAGTTACAAACCCAGTAGAAAATATGTCCTTTTCTCCCCTTAGGTCTCAATGGTATCAGTTTAAAAAAAAATCTGAATATAGTTGACATGGTTGTCTTTTTGTTATTGAGTTGTAAAAGCTCCTTATATATTTTACCAGGCCTTTATCAGACATATGACTTGAAAATACTTTCTCCCATTCTGCAGGTTGTCCTATGTTTTTTAAAAAATAAATTGAATAGATCCAAAATTATTATACTAACACTAGTTTCACCCCCTTTCATTCTGATATACTTTCTTGAGTGGAAGACTTAGTCAGGACTGTGTACCTATATGCAAACCTATGGTCTATATTACCTCGTTCCTAATCTTAATGTCTGTGGGAACAAGTTGCTCATGGGAACATATTTTTCAGGAGTATCAAGGCAGAAAAAAGATTGAGAATCACTTTCCTAGACCAGGTGTCCAGGTTCAAGAACAGGATGATGTATTCCTGTTTCCTATGTACCAAAAACTGGTATAAGGTATAAAACAATAGCAGGAAGGACACCAACTAACCTAACATACATAGAAAGTCTCCACAGCCACACTGACTTTGCTGTTCATCCATATGATTGGGATATTCCTGCCTCAGGGCCTTTGCACTTGCTGTTTCCTCTGCCTAGAGTACTCTTTCCCCAAATATCTACATGGCTTATACCCTCATCTCCTTTAGGTCTCTGCTCATATGTAACCTTCTTTGTAAAGTCTTCAACAATACTCTAGTTACAATTGCAGCCCCCACCTACTCTCTGAAACACCCTATCCCCCATTCTGCTTTATAATTTGCTTTAGCAACACTAAAAATATCATATATTTATTCATATATTTCTGTTTGTTTTCCTTATCTCCCAATAGATGTAAGCTCCATGAGGGCATGGATTTTTTTTTAACATTGAGATATAATTCACATACCACACAATTTCTCTACTTAAAGTATACAATTTAATGGATTTTTTAATAATCAGATTTGTCTAACCATCATCACAATTTTAGAATATTTTCATTCCCTCCTCCCCCCAAAATACATTCCCATTAGCAGTCACTCTCCTTCTTGCCACCCCCCATAGGCAATAATTAATTGACTTTTTGTCTCTATAAAGTTGCCTATTCTAGACATTCCATATAATTGGAATTATACAATGTATGGTCTTTTGTAACTGGCTTCTTTTGCTTAGCATGTTTTCAAGGTCAGTGTTGTAGCATGTATCAGTATGTCAATCCTTTTCATTGCTAAGTAATATAAAAATAGATATACATATTTTATTTGTCCATTCATCAGTTAATGTATGTGAATAATGCTGCTATGAACATTGTGTATAATTTTTTGTGTGTATATATGTTTTCATATCTCTTGGGTATACAGCTAGGAGAGGCATTACTGGGTCTGGGTCATATAGCAACTCTATGTTTAACCTTTAAAGAACTGCCAAACTATTTTCCAAACAGCTGTACAGTTTTACATTCTTACTGGCAATGTATGAGGGTTCCAATTTCTTCAACACTTGTTCAACACTTTTGCTGAGACTTGTTATTATCTGCCTTTTCCATTATATTCACCCTACTAGATGTTAAGTGTCTTTCATTGAGGTTTTGATCTGCATTTCCCTAATAGCTAAGATACTGAGCAACTTTTCATGTTGTTCTTGGACATTTGTATATCTTCTTTGGAGAAATGTTTAACAGATCTTTTGCCCATTTATTGATTGGGTTATGTATCTCTCTCTCTCTCTTTTTTTTTTTGGTTTTTATTTAAATTCCAGTTAGTTAACATACAGTGTAATATTAGTTTCAGGTGTACAATATAGTGATTCAACATTTCCATACATCACCCAGTGCTCATTACAAGTGCACTCCTTAATCCCCATCACCTATTTCACCCTTCCCTCCACCCACCTCCCCTCTGCTAACCATCAGTTTGTTCACTATAGCTAAGAGTCTGTTTCTTGGTTTGCCTCCCTCTTTCTTTCTTTCCCCTTTGCTCATTTGTTTCTTAAATTCCACATACGAGTGAAATCATATGGTATTTGTCTTTCTCTGACTTATTTCAGTTAGCATAATACTCTCTAGCTCCATCCATGTTGTTGCAAATGGCAAGATTTCATTCTTTTTGTGGTTGAGTAATATTCCATTGTACCTATATATATATATATATATATATATATATATATATACCACATCTCCTTTCTCCATTCATCAGTGGATGGACACTTGGGCTGTTTCCATAATTTGGATATTGTAGATAATGTTGCTTTAAACATTGGGGTGCCTATATCCCTTTGAATTAGTATTTTTGTATTCTTTGGGTAAATACCTAGGAATGCAATTGCTGGATAATAGTAGTTCACATCTAGAAAGAAATTGCTACAGCTGATGTCAAAGAGGTTTCTGCCTCTGTTCTCTAGGCTTTTTATGGTTTCCTGTCTTACATGTAGGTCTTTAATCCATTTTGAATTCATTTTTGTGTTTGGTGAAAGTAAGTGGTCTAGTTTCATTCTTTTGCATGTTGCTATCCAGTTTTCCCAACACTATTTGTTGAAAAGGTTGTCTTTTTCCCATTGGATATTCTTTCCTGCTTTGTTGAAGATTAATTGACCATATAGTTGTGGGTTCATTTCTGGGTTTTCTATTCTGTCCCATTGATCTACATGTCTATTTCTGTGCCAGTACCAATACTGTTTGGTCACTACAGCTCTGTAATATAACTTAAAGCCTGGAAATGTGATGCTTCCAGCTTTGCTTTTATTTTTCAAGGTTGCTTTGGCTATTGGGAATCTCTTGTGGTCCCATACAAATTTTAAGATTGTTCTAGCTCTGCAAAAAATACTGTTGGTATTTTGATAGGGAGTGCATTAAATGTGTAGACTGCTTTGGATAGTATAGACTTTTTTTTTTTTAAGATTTTATTTATTTATTTGACACAGAGAGAGACACAGTGAGAGAGGGAACACAAGCAGGGGGAGTGGGAGAGGGAGAAGCAGACTTCCCGCTGAGCAGGGAGCCCAATGCGGGGCTGGATCCCAGGACCCTGGGATCATGACCTGAGCCGAAGGCAGACGCTTAATGACTGAGCCACCCAGGCGCCCGGGATAGTATAGACATTTTAACAATAATTGTTCTTCCAATCCATGAGCATGGAATGTTTTTCCACTTCTTTGTCATCTTCAATTTCTTTCATCAATGTTTTATAGTTTTCCGAGTACAGGTACCTTTTTAAAGGTGTGAGAGTTCTTTATGTTGTTTAGATACAAGTCCCTTACTAGATAAATAATTTGCAAATATTTTCTTCCATTCTGTGGATTGTCTTTTTACTTTCATGATGGTGTCCTTAGTAGCAAAAAGTGTTTAGTTTTGATAAAGTCCAATTTATCTGTATTTTTCTGTTGTTGCTTGTGCTGTTGGTGTCATATCTAAGAAAGCATGGTCTAATCCAAGGTCACAAAGATTTATGCCTATGTTTTCTTATAAGAGTTCTATAGTTTTGGGGCACCGGGGTGGCTCAGTCGGTTAAGCATCTGCCTTTGGCTCAGGTCATGGTCCCAGGGTCCTGGGATCGAGCCCCACCCCAGGTTCCCTCTCAGTGAGGAGCCTGCTTCTCCCTCTCCCTGGCCCCTGCTCATGCTCTCTCTTGCTATCTCTCTCTCTCAAATAAGTAAAATATTAAAAAAAAAAGAGTTCTATAGTTTTATCTCTTACATTTAGGTCCATGATTCATTTTGAGTTCATTACTATATATGATGTGAGGGAGCAGTACAAGTTTATCCTTTTGCTGTGGACATCCAGTTGTCTCATACCATTGTTGAACAGATTATCCTTTTTCCATTGAATTGTCTTGGCACCCTTACTGAAGATTACTTAAAAATAAATGTTCATAATTTTAACTTATACACTCTCAATTCTATTCTATTGATCTGTCTATCATTATGCCAGTACCACCCCGTCCTGGCTACTGTAGCTTTGTGTTAAGTTCTGAAATTGGGAAGTGAGTCATCCAACCTTATTCATATTTTCAAGATTGTTTTGGCTATTTGGGTTCCTTGAATTGCCACAGATGAATTTTTATCTGTTTTGTTAATTGTTGTATCCCCAGAGTTTAGCACAGTGCTAAACTGTAAATGCTAAACAAATACTATTTGAACAAATAAATAAATTCTCATAAAATTACAACAATAATGATTACAAAGTAGACATCTCTAAAAAATATCCTGCTTAGCATTCCTTCCCTCTATTCTTCAGGAAAGAACACTCATACTGTCTTGGAAAACTGCGGCTTACTAACTTCATGTTGTTCTTTCAGGGCTTCATACCATAGTATCCAATACCCCCTTGCCCCAGAAGACAGTATATGATTCAGGGCTGGCCAATTCCATTCAATCTCCTGCCATACTGATAGGCTTTGGTGTGATCATGTGAGTCAGGCCCTGACAATTAGAGTTCTGTCCTGAGATCACACGTTTTAAGGAGTGACCCCCCCACCGCCAACTGTAAGAGAGTGCATCCTGCCAAATTGAGAAACATGCAAAACAACAAAAAAACCCACCACCATAATAAAGACAAGTCAAAACAGATGTAAGTGGCAACAAGACAGAGTTGGAGAGAGCATCCTGTTGAGTTCTAGTTTCTGAATACAGTGGACCCTGAAGCTATACTATCTCAGTTGAGCTTAACAGGATTCTCAGCTGCACACAATGCAACTACTCTGGTTAACTTATGCAGACCAGGAATTCAGTGGGAGAGCATTGGGACGCTCACAGAATGCATGGGAAGTTTGAAAAACCTAGCTGAAGCAAGAGCCAAGTAGGGTAGAGCATGATCCAGATCCTGCCACAGAAGTTGTGTGCTTAGGATGCCAGAGCTTTCCTGCTTGTGCTGGACTCTGCTACCCCTGAACTCTTTGGTCTGCCCCTGGACTCTCAACCTTGCTGCAGTCAAGAAACTATCTCTAATTCATCCTTGTACCTCTGCACCATTCTCTCTCTCTCTCTTTTTTTGCCCAAGTAGGCTCCACACTGGGCATGGAGCCCAACACAGGGCTTAAATGCACAACCCTGGGATCAAGACCTGAGCTGAGATCAAGAGTTGAATGATTCACCAACTGAGCCACCCAGGCACCCTTGCACCATTCTATGAAGAGGTAAAGTCTTGGGTAGGAGCATTTTCTTATGTGGCCCTGGGTCAGCCACCAGGGTCCCCCTTCTCAATGCCAGGACCAGCATTCCATAAATAATACATTTGCTTTGCCTTTTTTTGATTATAGGAGCCAAAAAATCCCCCCCTTTTTTGGCCTAAGCTACATTGGCTGAATTTCTGTCACTTATAACAAAAGAAATCTGATTCAAGGAAACAAAAATAATAGTAACAGCCACAACGATTTATGGTATTTTAGCAGGTCCTGAGATAAACGCTTTACGTCCTGTATTAGTTTCTGATGGCTGCTGTAACAAAATGCCATAAATGTGGTAGTTTAAAACACACATATTTAGGGGCGCCTGGGTGGCTCGGTCGGTTAAGTGTCTGCCTTCGGCTCAGTTCATGATCCAGAGTCCAGGGATTGAGCCCCGCATCGGGCTCCCCACTCAGCGGGAAGTCTGCTTCTCCCTCTGTCCTCCCTGCCCCACCCCATGCTCCCTCTCTCTCACTCAAATAAATAAATAAAATCTTTAAAAAAAAACACACACATATTTGTTGCAGTTCTTGAATCAGAAGTACAAATGTGTCTCATGAGGCTATAAAGTCAAGTGTTGTTAGGTCTATGTTCCTTCTGGAAGGAATTCATTTCCTTGCCTTTTCTAGCTTCTAGAAGATGCCAGCATTCCTTGGCCCTTGCCAGGAACTTCTTCACTCGGACCCCATCACATGTCCTTCTCTGATGCTGACCCTCCTGTCTCCCTCTTTCGCTTATAAGGACCTTTGTGATTACATAGGGCCCACTGGGAGAATCCAGGATAATCTCCCCATCTCAAAATTCTTAATCATATCTACCACGTCCCTTTTGCCATGTTAAGGAACACATTCACAAGTTCCACAGATTAGGGCATGGACATGTTTGGGGTGCCACTGTTCTGCTACCACACACGTATCATCTGTTGAGTCCTCACAACACTCCTGTGAGGAAAGTGGTGCTATTGTGCTCATTTTAAAAATAAAGAAATCTTGCACAGAGAGTTCAGATAATGTGTCCTGTGTTCAGCAGAAGAGCCCATGTTCAAGCCTCGGCTGCTTTTTCAAAATCTGGTGTGTTACTCTTTTGTAACCCTACCACTTGGCTCTTCGATAGACTTGCTGCATTGGGAGTCTTGGTGAAGAAAATACGGATAAGATCTGATGGATGCATCATCTTTGTGTTTCCCTTCTAATCTGATGAATTGTGAAAAGAATGGCAGAGTCTCTTGAAACCCTTGGATCTTGAGATACAGTGAAGAAAAGCAACCTAATTCTATGAATCCTATTTCCAAACATTGGCTTACTCAGCAGCCTCCATAGGACAGCCTGCATCTCAAGCCAATAGAGCTTGGCTTACTAAAAGGGGACATGAGGCTCAAAAAACCCTCAAATACCAGCTTCTTTAACAAAGCTAAGAGCAACAGTGGCATGAGATATAGTATGAAGCTGAAATTCTTCAGGCCCTGGAGTTAGAGGGGAAGGATATACCCAAAAGAGTGATTGTCCTTAATTTAGAATAATATAAAGATCAATGATAAAGCAGACTCTTCTCGGCTGACAAAACCACAGAGGATCTCAAGTAGCATGACACCCCTAGACTGGGCTTTAGTAGATACTAAGCACAGGGTGAAAACTGTCTTTAACATTCAGCTCTAGATTTCAGATCTAGAAAATGCTTTACCTTAAAGGCAGCCCACTAGCACTCAGCATGCTGTGAGAGAATAAAAGCTGCTGACTCTTCCTTATGAAATCAGTCCCACCAGCTCTCCACAGCCAAATTCTAGACAAACCGGAGCCATTTATTACCATAAGCATAAGCTGGAGTCTGCATATGCTCAAGGCCAGTAGAAACCATGGGTGAACTGGTAGAGATGAGAGATGTACAGAAAAGCTACTCTGTACTCCAATATTCACACTTCATCCAGGCCCAGTGGACAAAATGACTGCCGGTAGAGAGTTAATCAAGTCTTGATTCATGAAATGTTTACTGAGTTCCCGTTACATGCTGGAGACAGTATTAGATCATCAAAGACAGAGTTCCGGCTCTGAAGGTGAGGCGGCCTGACAGAGTAGAGGTTTCTCGCATGGAGGGATGGGGCCTGGCAGAGGGAGGAGGTCCCATGGACTTGGGAGGAAGGAGAGCTGGGCCAGCTTTGCTCTGTGAGCCAGGACTCTCCAGTTGCAAGTGACAGAAACTAATTTAAACTACAAATAGGAAATGTAATGTCATGAGAGCAATCCTCTGGGAAGGCAGATCAGCCAAGCCTGAGAAGTGCCTGGAACTAGGGACTAGATAGCCATCATGACAAGGCCACTGCATGGGCTCTTCCTGGTGTCTGAAAAGCTCTTCCTTCCCACTTAGTTTATTTACTACTCATTATTCATGTGTCTCCAGTCACCTCCTCGGGGGAGCCTCCCCTCTTTCCACTCATTTCCCTAACTGAATCACACCCAGAGTCCTGGCTGGTCGATTTGAGACTTTGGGGCAAATTAGAAAAAGATGATCCTTTTGGGTGGACAGTGCCAGTGTGTGAAGAACAAGGTGCCCCTTCCTCTGAGCAGACACAGCTTCACATCAAGCCCATCGATCGGTGAGCAGACTGTAAGTGGTATTCCAGCCCCTCTGTCCCCTTGGCTGTGCTCCTTTGTGCAGTGTGCAAACTGTACAAAGTAGCTGAGTTAGCTCCCCTATTGTATGCTCTCAAAAACTGTGTACCTTTTCTCCTTACTACTTGTCAAAATAGCAATTTTACTTTGCTTGCATGATTATTTAAGGAATGCCTCCTCTGCAAGCTCATAAGCCCCATGAGGGCAGCAATTGGGTCTGTTTTTGCTCAACGTGTTATTCCTAGAGCCCAGCAGTGTCTGGCACATGGAAGGTCCTTGATAATGGTTATTTCATGAATAGATGAATGAGCAAGCAAGAGATCATGTGCTCACTGGGAGTGGGAGGCACCCTGATTGGCTATCAAAACTCCATCTGATGAATGGTGGCGTGAGCAGTTCCCCCCAAAGAAGCAGGGCTCTTCCTAGCGAAAATGTCCAAGTGGCCCGATCCAGCCATTGACTTGCCATGGGCCTTGTCTGACCAGACTTTTCTGTGTCTCTGTCTCCTCACATATGAGATGAGGGAATGTGCCCAGCTCATCCCTGAGATTGTCCTGCCCAAACATTCTATTCCCTTTTGTTCTGGTTCTGTTCCCTCCTGCCAAGTTCCGTTCTAGTGCTGCAGGTGTTAAGTGGAAAAAAGACATGACTGTGGGCAACCTCAGTCAAGGAAGGGCTTAATGGAGGTGAGCCTGAAGCTGAGTCGGAAGGGCTGGGGAGGAGCCATCATGGAGACCGGGAGGAGGACAGACTTAAGGGTGGGACGCTGGCTGGGGGAAGTACATTGTTGGTGTGGAGCCCTGTGTTTGTTAGGAGTCTTTTATTTCAAGTGTAAATATCTTTGCAAGGGGTACTATGTTAACACATGTATATTTCCCCTGGATCAGCTTATCCCAGAACAGCAAGCCAGTCATGCACAAGGAGCTGAGGGAACGAGACATTGGACGGGTAAGTTCTGATCATCAAAACCGGTCCCAGGTACAGGCGTCTCTGGGGTGCATGAAGCAGGCGATGGTGCTGGGATCTACACTCTGCATGCGCGCTGTGGGGAGCCGGGTGTCGTTTTGCTCCAACAGTGGCCGAGTGACTCAGAGGCAGGGGAGAAAGAAGTGTCTCCATTTCCTAACCCAAAAATGGCAAGAGGAATTGAGAGTATCACCCTTCCTGTGACCACTGAGTACCACAACCTCTCAGCACCAGTCTGGTCTCCTTCCGATTCTCAGGCAACCCCTCTGTCTTTCCTCCGGGATGTTGTTTAAACTCGTTTCAATCTTGCTCTTATTAGGGAACAGAGAGGTTTGCCTTCACTCACTGGGGATGAACCTTGTCCTGAAAATAGCAGGGGTCTGTCCAGGAGCGCCGGCTACCAGGCACCACGACGGGAGCCCTGGGATCCTGGAAGGGGAGCTGGAAAAGGGGGAGGAGGGGGCAAGTGGCAGAGTTTTGACCCACATGCAATGGCAACCCTTTAAAGCTGAATTGCCTGTAACAACACTCTGCTACTTTGAGCCCCATGGAGCCCAATATGGGGCTTGAACCCACGACCCTGAGATCAAGACCTGACCTGAGATCAAAAGACGGACGCTTAACCAACTGAGCCACCCAGGCACCCCTGAGCACTACTCTTACATACACCAACGGGTAGTTCTGTTGCCAGATCCCCAAATCATTTTAACAAGGAAGAGAATAAAGTTCCATACCCTGGAGTTGGGGAAACTGTGTTTCATGTTGCCACTAATGATGGGCAGAGAGAACACGGTACCTTTGCCCTGGCCCCCTTGAGTTATGTTAGGTGTGATTGCCTACCGGTGCAAGAAAAATAGGTATATAGTCTCCATAATAAAGGACTTGGAATGTGGGTTTGGGGGGGCGGTGCAGAGGGTGGGCAAACAGCCCTTTGTACAATGCCATACAAAGAAGGGATATAGCAAAGTGATGAAAAAATTCAGATCTGAAGCCAGGTTGCCTGGGTTTAATTCTCCCAGTTCTGCCATTTACTAGCTGTGTGACCTTGGGGAAGTTACTTTCTCTGTGCCTCAGTCGCCTCACCTGTAAAATGAGTTTAACAAAAGTTTCTACCTCTTGGGATTGTTGAGAGGATTAAATGAGTCGATACGAACACTAGAATGGTGCCTGGTGCCAAGTGAGTGGTACTTAAGTGTTTGCCAATACAGTATTTATAGTCTATTATCTGTGAATTGGAAATGTTTCCCAAAGCTACAGTTATATAAAATTTGAATGGAGATTTAGAACAGATGAAGGTTGTAGTGAGAGAGCTTTGAAGCCAGAAAAAGTGACTGCGAGGTGGAGGGATGAAGAATGAAATGAAAGCAGTTGCAGGGGCTCAAGGTCAGACTTGCCCAGTAAACTGACCAGACCGTGGGGGTGGGGCAGGGCGGTGGGGCAGCCCGAGCCCAGTGGGAGCTGATCAGGGCCTGGGGTCAGGGGATGAGAGGATGAGACAATCAGATGAGAGGGAAGGCAAAGGGTGACTGTGGGCAGGGGAGGACCCAGAGTCTGGGTGTGGGTGGCTGCAGAAAAAGCAGCTTTGACAGCAACCCAGTTTGGAACTGGAGGTGAGCAAAATTTGGAAACAGAAGCTTATTTTTGGCCTCTCCTCTCCAAAGAGCACTGCTTCTCTCTTGCTCTTTGTCCGATAGTCCAATACCTCCATACTGCCTTGAAAATGCTGCCCCCCAGAGCCAAGCCTTCCCTCCTTTCTACTGCTCCACAGCCTGAAAATGCTCACCTCACCCACCAGTTCCCATTATTTGAGCGCAGGCGCAGACGACAGTCAGACTGGGGAGGAGGGTGTGGAACTCCTCTCTCACCAACAAATCACTGAGAGCCACTGACTAGTCCCTCAAGTGTCTGCATTTTAAAAGGGAAATACTTGTAAACTCAAATGAATGTCTCATCTAGGAATTCTTAATTTAGGGGGTGATGGGGTGGACATAGGTAGATTTCAGGCCTTTGACAGGGAGTCATCATTTTCATTGATTCTTAAAGGGGTCCTGTGACTCCCAAAATGTTAAGAGTATTTGCTTTAACCTACTTTGGCGAAGGAAGTGTAACAAACTAAAGTGTAAGCATTCAGGTTAGTTGGAAGGAAATACTTTTCAATTGGGTAAATCAGTGGTTTGTGTGTGTGTGTGTGTGTGTGTGTGTGTCCGCACGTGTGTGTGTGCACGCCTCCAAATTCTTTCCTTTTTCTATTTTGGAACCATAGATATTTTTCTGAAATATTTTGGATTCACTACTTTCTTCCCACAACATGGCTTCTCTGGTGACTTCAATTGGGGGGTTCAGGTGTGTCAGGAGGCTTGTGGTAGCTGAGGCAGATGAAACCAGCTTGTAGGAGCTGGAATCTGCTTAGTCACAGGTTTCTGACATCCTACATCCTCTTCCTTTCTAGAACAGGAAGTTCTTACTTCCATAACATGTTATCACCAAGGAAGTGAGCATATATTTTCCTCAGCTCCTGTCCTCCTCTTCCCTCCCCCACTTCCTACTGCTGCCTGCCGGCTCCATCCACTCTCCCAGAATGCTTCACTTTGCCATAATGAGATGCTCGGCTGTGCAGCCACCCGACGTCTGGAGATGGATGGGGCCTCCTGTATGCCCTGAGAGGGATGTTAAAAAGACATTGTATTCCTGGAAGCAGGCTAGAAAAGGCGAGGAGAAATGAAGAGCCTGACAGCACACAGACGCCACTGTACAACGAAAATGGTTATTCTTTCTGCCCATACCCTGCTAGCTGGAGTAACTGAAGCAATGGTGTATTTATGAAAGTCACTCTACACGTCATGCATTGTTTAGATTCGATTGGAAAATTATACCTTCTGAGATCGAATTTAATGCCACATCATTAGGACTTGATGAGCTCCATGCGAATAAGGTGAAAATACCCAATTCAGAAAAGAACATGTGGTAATGAGCACAGTTTTATTCAAATACTCTGTTAAATCCCTAGGCAGGTGTGATTTCCAAAAAATAAAAGGCCCTGGGTAAAAAAAAAAGAAAAGAAAAGTGCCAGTTTAAGTATTCTATAGTTGTGCTGGAGAAAAAGATTAGCAAAAAAAAAAAAAAAAGAAAGAAAGAAAGAAAGAAATTGAAATTGAAACACTGATGTCAAATCTCAGCAGAATTGGAAAATTCTTAGCTTTTCTGAGAGATCCCTAAAATGGCAGCTTCATAAAGAAGGAAACCCAGATTTTCTAGATAACTTAAAAACACAGACTCATTTTTACTTGAAATAGCCCCAAGCATAAAAATTAGCCAACTGCACCTCACAAGACTGCATGAAGTTCACAAGGAAATATGTGAAAGCATCACATAATTGGCGCTCATGCATTTATTCCTGCTTCTCTCTCCCACTTCTATAAATGCTTGTACATATTCTATCATATTTATCCCTTGAAGATATTATTCCCATGTTTGTAGATGGAGGAATGAAGGCCCAGACAAGTTTAATGCCTGCTTAAGTAGGAGGGTCTGCGTCTTATTCCAGGCTGACCCAAGGGTAATACCTAAAGACACTTTGCCTCTGGTATAGCAGATTAAAAATCTGTGGCACTCAGGGAAGGGTAATATTACTTCAAAGCACAAGGAAGAGAAATTAGTCACTATGGGAACACAATATGTGCTTCTATTTATGTAGAATCCCCTGTAATTTACTACAATCTGTTTAATTGTTTAGGAATTTCTTATGTACATCTGAACTTCCAGTAGCAATCAATTTCCATTAAGCTAGTTTTCAGAGAGTTTGAATGACACAGCATTGATACTGGGTACTCATTTTTTTTCTTTATTGTGTAAAGTCTCACATTTCAGTTTCAAACTAGGCTAATTTCACATTGGTGGCATGTCTTGGTGAAGAAAGCTTTTGTCCCTAACTCAATGCTCACTGTAAACTCTAGAAAGGAGAAAGGAAGCCAAGTTAATAATACATAGTGACTGTGGAGTCAGGGACCAGCTTAGAGGAAAAGAAGGGTTCGTGATGATAAACTGGCTGTGAGGGGGAAGGGTTGATTCAAGAATATGATGAGTACTGCTGCTCACAGGTATGGAGCCAGGTATTTTTATGTGCTTTACTTATACTTACTCATTCACTTATTTCTCACAACATACCTAGAAGGTAGTTCCTATTATTTTCACTATTTTGTGGATGAGGAAACCAAGACACACAGAGATGTGAAATAATTTGTCTTCAGTGGTGGACTGACTTCTTAAGCCAATGGGCTTTTAATCCAGGCCATCCGGATTAAGCTTATGTTCTGCTTCAGAAAAAAATGTCAAAAGTGCTGCCATGGCTAAAAATGCCCAGTGTAGAGTTGGTTCCAGAAAGTTCCATCTCTTAAGGTCTCTCTTTTTTGTGTGTGTGTGTGGAAGTTACATTATTGCCCCAACAGAGGCTGATGAAAAAAAAAAGGAAGACCTTTTAACGTACATTATAAACGGACATGACAGGATATCAATTCTACAAAGTAATCTGGAGTGATTAGAAAGAGGTCACTTGCTTGTGTGTCATTTTCAGTGTTCTAACCTCTAGCATAAGAGGGGCAGGGGAAAAGGAAGCGGATGAAAGAAAAAGTGTAGTGAATAAGATATATGGTAAACGATGCCATCTTTTCAGCTTTTCAATCATAACCAGTTTTGAGGAGAGACTGTCCCTGTTGGTGACAATGGAGGAAAATGTCTACTTCTGTGCTTTTTCCATTAACCTAGTAATTGGGACATGACTATGTATAGGTATTGAAAAACAAAACCTACATTTTTATTACCGTATGAGCATTTGTGGCTATTGCAAAACTGTTCTATGTATATATGTGAAAAGCACCATAAGTTAAGGTGGCATTTTTATGAAATTCAAAGCTTAAGAGCTGAAACTGTTTCCCAGTAGCACAGGCCTCAATGGTTAAAAGGTTAATTCCAGTAGGCTGAAGAGGCTGCCCCCTCCCACTGATCTATCAGAGTAGGGAACATATTATATTCAGCAGAGCCTCATTAGATACTCTAGATAAATAATCTCATTAATAATATACCATGAAGTCAATAGTTGCTATTGAAATAAGGTCAAAAGGATAAAATAGATAAGAAGGATGGAGTAACCTGGAAATAATCTTTCAGACTTGTATTTTTCATAATATATATCTACAAAGGCAGCCTGAGTGTCTACATACTCAACTCTAGAAAGAGGCCAGGTTTCACCATCTTTTAAAAATAGATTCACCTCCATATCATTGTATCCTTCTAAGTAAACCTCTCAGGTATGGAGGGCATACATTAACCTGATTAAGAAGAGAGGGAACATTATAACACAGGGAGTTTGACCACTTAGGGACACTATTCCTTATTAGCTAGGTGGCAAGATACTGAACGGTCTCAACCTCAGTTAACTTACCTGTAAATTAGGAATAATATTAGTACCCTCCTTGGAGTGTTGTGAGGTTAGGTGGAATACTTTAACAAGCAAAGCACTATAAGAGTAATGCCTATCACATGGGAAGCAACAAAAAAAAAAGCTGTCATCATTTGGATTAGCAAACTGTCAGTTGGTTATGAGTTTGAAGAAATAAACTATCCTGACCTCTACTGATATATTTACTTTTTTTGGTTTGTTTGTTTCCATGTAATCCCATCTAGCCTGACTTTTGATAACTAGTGGAGTTCTACATACTCTTTCACTGCAATCTGAGGCTGAATTAATTCCTCCCTGACCTGAGTTCTTTCCAATTCTCTTCCAATTTTATCAGGGGCATATTTATCTATTTGTCTAAGCAGGCCCAAGTTTATTTCAGCCTTAGGACTATGCCATTCTCCACTCTGTATCCCCATCCCCAACACATGCAGAAAAGCATGCTATGGTGGGATGTGTGGAATTTGGGGAAAAGTTTTACTCTACCAACACAGTCCCAAGACACTAACTTTCCCCCCAAGGATCTGAATATAAAGGCACAGAAGTGTAACATTATTACCTCAGTAAACATCCCCACAGAGATCAAGTTGTTTGGAGATGGTATCAATGAGAAAAAAGTTAAATGTTCTAATACATATTGAAAAAATTTCCTGTTGAATTTCATAAAAAAGAAGGCAGTATTCCAGCTATGAAGTATAGAATTTGTATTAGATGGCTATAACAACTCTCAAATGGGAAGGAAGAGTAGTTTACCCGTCTTTGGAGTTTGAAGCTTTGATATTGGTACAGGAGGAAAGACCTGGTCTAGGAGTTGAAAAACCTGAGTTTAGTTATTGCTTTGTTATTACTAGTTGAGTAACTTGGATTAGACATTTAACTCCATTGGACCTCAACTCTCATATTCTTAAAATGAGGAAGCTGGATTTTCCCAAGCCTTCTCCCAGATCTAAAATTTCACATTATAGTCAACATTCAGTTCACTTTAAGGAACAATTAAGGAGTGCCTATTATTTGAAAGCACTGTACTAGATGCTAGGGACATAAAGATAAATATAAGAAAATTCCTGCCCTCAAAGGTTTATAGTCTTGTGGATTATTAAAATGATGGGGAGATACCTGCAGAATATTATATATAAAAAAATATTATGATTTGTGTAAGTTCTTTTTTTTTTTTTTTTTTAAAGATTTTATTTATTTATTTGAGAGAGAGAGAATGAGAGACAGAGAGCATGAGAGGGAGGAGGGTCAGAGGGAGAAGCAGACTCCCTGCTGAGCAGGGAGCCTGATGCGGGACTCGATCCCGGGATTCCGGGATCATGACCTGAGCCGAAGGCAGTCGCTTAACCAACTGAGCCACCCAGGCGCCCCTGATTTGTGTAAGTTCTATATAATTTATTACTTCCTAGATAATGATAGGCTGAAAACATAAATGGGATAAAGAATGCAGGAGCAGCTCTTCTGTTTCGAGTAAGGAGGGACTTTCTTAGAATTAGATCTGCCCAACAAGGAATGGCCTATTTCAGAGTCCAGAGGTACTTACCCATCTCTGTGAGGCCCAGCTGACAGACCTGTCAGGTTAAAAGTCACCAATATGGATGAGAATCTTGAAACCTAAAGTGGATAAATTCAGGTCAATTCTGAGATTCTATGATTAGGCAAAGTGATTCATAAATATTTGAATGATAGAAACATGATAGAGGGGCGCCTGGGTGGCTCAGTCGTTAAGCGTCTGCCTTCGGCTCAGGTCATGATCCCAGGGTCCTGGGATCGAGTCCCGCATCGGGCTCCCTGCTCTGCGGAAGCCTGCTTCTCCCTCTCCCACTCCCCCTGCTTGTGTTCCTGTTCTCGCTATGTCTCTCTCTGTCAAAAAAATAAATAAAATCTTTAAAAAAAAAAAAAGAAACATGATAGATATAAAATTATAAGGATGTAATTTACCCATGAGACATTAGGCATTAAGAGGGATGGAGTATATACTACAACAGGAGTGGTGTAGGATAGAGGAACTGGTTTGATCCTGTTCCTTCAAAATATCTTGGTTTTGGCGTGACATTTATCCCCTGACTTGAAACGTAAATTTCAGAACCCTGAAACTCAAAAGCCTCGGCTGAAGAAATCTAAAACCAAAATGACCAATGTTTTGTTAACAATTGTTTGTGGTGTAATCCTATTCCTTGAGGGGGTGTGTAATGCTCTTGGCTGTAGGTTGGGGTAGGGCCTTGGAATACAGGTAAGTGGTGTAGGTGTCCTGTGATGGGGGTAGGAGGGGGCTATCCTCCCTAAATATCTCAAAATATTATTCTGCTACATTATGGTTAAGTGTGATGAGTTGGTTGGAAAGCGTTGAAAAAAGTGGTTGCAACTCGTGAAAATGGTGCGAATTCTTGCCTTAGGAAACTCAATGGTCCTAAGAATTCACTTAAATTAACACCTTCTTCTGCCAAGTAACAGCCAAATGAGGCCCTCTTAGCGTCAGGGCCCTAATTTCCTGTATCCTGTGTGGGGCGTATGTGTGTACGACGGACAATGCCTGTAGCATTCGAAGCCTTTAGAACAGCCCACTTTTGACCAAGGGGATAGAAGTGTGGTGATTCTGGAAGAGATGTACGTTTCGAAAACAGGGAGAGGATGTAATTGTTGTACAAGAAATGGGAATTTGTTCCTCACCCGAGGGTTTGCTGGAAACGAGGACACGGCGATTCTTTATCCAGTTTCCTGTAGTAGGGAACACCTAGCAAGAGAAGTCCCAGTCCAAGTTCGGCGCGGACTGGGCTCCTGCTGAGAACCGCTCTGAGGCATGCGAGACAAGTGGGAGACCCAAGTAGGGGGTGACTCCCCTACTCCTTGTAGTGGGACACAAGCTACCCCAACGGTGCTTTCCCTTCTCGACTCTTCGCGGAACACCACGCGTGCTTTGTTTCAGAAGCCGACCCATCTTTCTCGGTTGGTCTGCAGCTCCACCAATCCCGCCCGTGACGGGGCGGGGCTTCAGGGTCAAGGTGGACCAGTTCCCCAGCCTCGCCCCTACACGCGCTCTCGGACACCCGGGGGTGAGTGACAGCAGCCGGGTCCAACCTGCTGTTCCAGACCGTGGCCTCCGCCAGGGGCGTTACGGGGACGAGGCGCCGGGCCAATCGCATTGGACTTCAAGGGGCGGGGCCTCTTTGCCAGCTCCAGACCGGCGCCCTCCGCACTCTTTTTGTCAAATGAGAGACGCTGAGGGGCGGTCCCTCAAGCGAGGTTCAGCCAATGGTTGGAGCCGAGGTGGGCGGGCCGGGTGTGCTGGCGGCTGGTCCTCAGCTCCGAGCCGAGGTGCGGCGAGCCGGTGGGGGGACCGCGAGGCGAGCGCGGGAGCCTGGGCGGCGAGTGGGGTGTGAGCTGCCCGAAAATGCACTCGGATGCCGCCGCTGTCAGTGAGTAACAGAGCGAGCGGGCCGGGGCCGGGCGGTTGCCAACACTCTCCACTCCGTTCCCGCAGTCCCCGCCCCCCGCCTCCTGTCCCGAAACGCGCCGGGAGCCCCTGCCCAGGAGCCACCCCTTCCCCTCCCGGGGCCGGGGCGGGCGGTGACGCTGCGGGTGGCGCGGGGGCGGGCGTGGGGGGGAAGGGGCCGGCCTGCCGGGGGAGGGCGGAGGTGAGGGGGGTGGGGACTGGCTCCTTTTCAGTGTTGGGGGCAGGGGGGGCGGGACGTGCGATGAAGGGCTGGGACCGGAGTGCCTGGGGTGAATGGAGGTGGAGGCGGCGGCGGGCGCTAGCGGGCAGGGCCGGGGGTGGCACCGGCGCGGGCAGAAAGAGAGGGAGCGAGCGAGCGGGGCGCAGGGGTGAGGATTTCCTAGGGGCTGAGCGGTGCGGGCGGCTCCGTGAGAAAGGCGGGTGAGTGCGAGGGGAGCGCGGGGGCGGGGACAATGGGAAGAAGGGCTGGATGGCGGGGGTGGGGGGGGAACAATGCGGTGGGGGAATGGGGGTAGCGGCCGAGTGGGGCAGGAGGGCGGGCACGGAGATGAGGGCTGATGTAACGGGAGAGCGAGGTGGTGGGAGGGATTGGGGTGTGATGGGATAGTTGGGGAGTCCGGCGGGCGGGAGAGGCATAGGAAGGGTGGTGGGTAACTGGGAGTGGTGAGAGGGGGCAGACGTTGGGGTAATAGGATTGAGCAGGTGTTGGGAAGAGAGGGTAATTGGGAGTGAGAGGAGAAGGAGGAGGGGAGGGTTTGGGGTGACAGGATGGGGGCAGGGGTAGAGGAGGTGCGGTGGGGGTGTAGAGCTAGTTAGGAGGAAAGGGGGGTTGGGAGGGGCCAGGGCAGGGGGAGGACTGTCAAGTCCAGATTCGGTCCGCGCAGGGCTGGGGGGGGGGGGGGCAGACTATGTTTTCTGGGGGGGGTTCCCCCCCCCCGATCAAGAGGGGGGCGGGGGGGGGGGGAGCCCTGAGCTTGGGGGGGGGGGGGGGGGGGGGGGGGGGGCTGAGGGGGGGGGGGCGGGGAGGTGCCCTGAGGTTGGCGCTGGCCGCGGTTCCCCCAGAGCGGCGGGAAGCGAGGTCAGCGCTGGCGCGGGCTCCGGCTGCGGGACTGGGAGGCGGGGCCGGGGTGCGGGCTGCGGGTTTTCCGCGGCGGGATCCGGAGAGGTCGGGCCCTGTAGACCGGGTGGGGGGTTTTGCGCAGGGGAGGTGTTGGGGTCCCAGGCAGTCCGTGGGATTGGCAGTCTGTGACGCAGTTGTCTAATTTCTGGTCGTCAGGTGTGGACGCTGGTGCCTGGGGACCCGCTTCCCTGCAGGGAGGGCCGGGCCAGAGGCCCCGCGTAAGCGCTCGCGGGGCGCGACCTCTGCCAAGCTTGCGGGGAGGACGCTTTAGGGGTTTCCTTTAGGGTCTGGCTCCAGTGGCCGGGTGTGAAGGGGAAAGGCGGTCGCGCGGAATTCTGGGACTTGTAGTCCGCGCCGCGCGGGGCCGCGGTTGGGTTGGGTGCACGTGGGTAACTGTGGAAACGAGTCCCAGAATGCAGCGCGCCCCTCGGAGCCTCCGGCTCTGCTAACTCGTGCTTTATTCCCAGCGGACCCGAGCGCGCTCTTGGGAGCCTCTCTCGTCCCCTGGGACTGGAGCGATTCACTGGACCTTCTCCCTGTGTCAGCGGGAGGGGGAGAACCAAGCCAAACGCAGTCCTTTCACACTTGGGTTCTTGATTCCCGAGTTGATTACTTCCCCCTGCCTTTGGTGGCCTTATTTGTAGAGTAAATGCTTAGTCTTTTACCATCTAGCACGTAGGCTTGGAGAAACATTCAAGATGCAGCACAGTCTAAAGCAGAGTTTAGGATGCTGTATTTATTGTGGCATCCAGTGTATGTAAACAGTAGGTTAAAAGATTTCGTCTTAGGTAAATCTGGGAATGTAGTGGAGACCCATGTAACCCTTGTGAAGATAATATGGATTATGTGTTTGTATTTCCTGGGCTGTTTGAACTGCCCAAAGATAGGACTTTTTGAAAGAAGATGGTCTTGAAATGAATTGAATGATGGAGGCGGCTTAATGGAATTTAGGGTGGAACTATGCCCATTCATAAAGCCAGCATGAAGATGAGCAAAGGGAATATAGGATGTTTTCAGTTTTCAAGGGAACGTGGGAAGTAAATGAGGCTAGCAGAACGTAAACTCAGTGGACGACCTTAAGAGGTTTTTGTGTTTTTGTTTTTAGCTGGGGCTGTAATTCTTTTTTCTTTGCCTCTTTAATATTAGAGACCATCCTCTCAGTCTGTAGATGCCCCAAACACCACATCCTTTGCCAGTTCCCATTACCATTTATATACTGAATTTGTACATTGCAGAATCTGTCATGTAGAGGGCAATAACATTAGCTTGGAGATAACAGACTATTTTTATATGATACATAAGGTATTATGAAACTATTGGTCGCATAGTCACTGGAAGAATATTATAATGACCCTAATGATAAAATTTTACCAAAAAGTCCTAAAATTTGGAAACCTTTTAGTATAGTTACAAATATACTGAACTTGATTAAGTGATTAGTGATTAAATCATGGCCGAAAAATTGGGCAATGTATGGTTTTTTCAGGAAAAGATTTCTGTCCATCTTATGTTTTACTTAATCTTATGATGAAATATTCAGGAAGCCCTTTGTGATATGTAAATATGTAATATGGACATGTTTTTTAAAATATGCACTTAATGCTGGAATTTGTTCATATAAAACGTAAAGTGTCCAAGGTTGAAAATAAGAGTTATAATTGCCTTCAAGATGGTGTTTTAAAGAAAATATTAGGCCAGTAATTTCTTTCCCTTTTTATTTTTGTTACATCCCAAAGGGCAGATACCTTTTACACGCACACAATCCCCCTCTCCTCCAGCCCCTCAAACCCTAGGTTTCTAAACATGATCAGCTTCTACTTTATGCTGTGGATTTTAGGGTCCTCTTTGAGCCTTTGGGGACGTCCTTTATTTTCATGTGAACTTAGCTGTGCATTTAAACAGATGTTTCTTATACTTAACCCAGAATTTTTTCACTGTTTTATATTGGGAAGGATTTTTAGGTTATCTTGTTTATAACATTGCCAGAAAAGAAAGTCTCCTTCATTTTCTCCATCTTAGAGGACTTCTGTACATTTACTCTTTCCTTCCTTTGTTCCTGCCTCCAAGAAGTGCCCCTATCAATACTTGATCATGCTTTTTCAAATAATTATTTACCATTACATCCCTTTCTGTTTTTATCTTTAGCTGCTCCCAGCAGCTCTTATAGCTTACTGCTTTTTTCCTGACTAATAATACATGTTTGCATTTTCTCATCTCAAGAATAATGATCTTGTTAACTCAGCAGAATAAAAATCAGCCTGTCAGAAACTGACCTCATGATTTGACCGTGTGTATCCATTATTGGCAAGTAACTATACACAACTAAAAATGGCATAAATAATAGAATTTATTATTGTCCAGTAGCAAGAAGTGTAGAGAATAGATGGTTGTAAGGGTGGTATGGTGTCTGAATGATGTGCTTGAAGACTTTAGGCTCTTTCCATCCTTTTATTCCCCTATTTTTAGTATTTGGCTTATGGAAAGCCTCAGGCTCATTGCTTCATGTTGGTAATGTGGTTGCTGTGGCCCCAGACATCATCCCTGTGTGAGACGGGAAGGAAGGAAGGATATTTTCTTACAACTCTCTCTTAGCAGAGAGGAGTCTTCTAGAACGTCACCTTGGAGACTTCCCCTTCAGTTTCATTGGGTAGAACTGATTTAATGGCACTGCTACTTGTAAGGAAGGTTGAAAAAGTGGAAGTCTGGCATTTTTCAGCTGCTTTTGTGAGATGTGGCCTTTGCTAGGGTAGAGGAGCAGTGAGGAGAATACTCTGGGTTGGCAGCCTACAGGTTATATCCCTGAGCCAGCTACTTTGTCCAGCTATCTCTGGCTTGGTCTCAGTCTTTTCTTAATCTGTTGATTTATTTTCTGCCTCATTTAAAAATAATTAAAAGTGACTTACTAAGTACAGATAAAAGCTGTGAAGAGAAGGAAAATAGGGTCGCCGGGGTGGCTCAGTCGGTTAAGCGTCCGACTTGATTTCGACTCAGGTCATGATCTTGGGGTCATGAGATCAAGCCCAGGGTCAGGCTCCACACTCAGTGTGGAGTCTATTTGGGATTCTCTCTCTCCCTCTCCCTCTCCTCTCTCTCTCTAATAAATAAGTTTTAAAAAGAGAAGGAAAATAAACTTTAGATGTACAGGCTGCACATAAATGCTTGCCGTATGTTAGAAATAGGCCAAATATTTGGCTCTGAGCTTCCTAGTAGTCAAAACAAAGAGCAAAACAAGACTAATTTTATTCATTTGGTGAATGAAGCCGCAGTTCACTTAATAACCCAAGGTGGAAGCTAAGACATTTCTCATCCTCTTTTTCCCTGGCTGGTGGTAAGAGGGGGACTGCATTTCCTCCCGTGCCTTACTACCTATTGCCGTCGCCTTAGGGCTCACCCATCTTTCTTACGTTGTTGTTGTTGTTAATCCACAGTAATCCTTTTGCTAGCCTCAGCCTCCTCTCACTTTGTCCTCTTCATCACTAGTTAAATCATCTTTGTCCTTAGGATTGCCCTACACAAAACCTCGAGGGCTCGTGTTTGCTTAATGAAATACAGACTCCTCAGAACCTGGGGTTGAATCAGCCTTACGCATGGAAGCTCAGCAACCCCCCCCCCCCCCCCCCCCCCGCACCTTCCTTGGGAAAACACTTTTAATGAGGCATTTTCAATTTAGGAAGGTAGACTTGTAGTTTTTGAAACTAATATACTGAGTACAACACTACTATATGAAAAGGACTCTCCTACTTTTGGGGAACTGTTCTTTACTGGGTTCCTGTTCCCTCTCTCTCCGTTGAATCTCCGAAGTAGGGTTTATTTCTGTTCTCAGTTCTATCTAATATAACAGTAGCTGCTCATTTACTTATTTGTCCCCTCCCCAATTAGATTATTACCCCCTTGAGATCTGGGACTGTTTAGTATCCATTTTATCATCCAGGATGGCACTTTGTCTAGGTCTTCAAATATGTACTGAATTGCACTTAAATGGTCAACTGTTAAATAGTGAATTATCTGGAAAATTGTAATTCTCCCTCCTGCTATTTAGCATGCTTCTGAGTCGTTCTTTCATTATCTTCAGATTTTTCTTCAGGGAATACAAACTTTCACTTATTCATTCTTTTTTGACAAAGTCAGCCATAAGCAAACCAATTTAAATAGTATTTCTTTTTAAATACGTGCAGATACCAATTTTGAAGAATGTGGCATAGAGAAATTCTCAAGGAGAAAGTAAAATACTAGTGATATACTAAGGGGCCAGGAGTCTGTGTGAAAATGCATGCTTCCATTTCAGATCTGGTGTGTAAGTCTTGCGGAGATAAGGCAAAGGCAGAACTTGACAGGTCTGATATTACCCCTCTTTTTGTTTTATGACCAGATTCCGGTCCTTAGGGTTTATTTCATGTTAACTATACATTGAGATTACTGGAAGGCTTTCTTCATTTAGAAAATGAACTTTGCTAGTTGGAGGTGAATTTTCTGATTATCTGAGATTGATATGGATATCTTTCTATAGTCGGTCATCTTGAATTAGTGTTAATAGCTTTTCATAGCTTGTTCTTTTTTCTTATTCTGAGATTCAGGTTAGGAGAAGTACCTCTTGAGAATTATTCTTTTAAGCAGAACGTACATTTAAAAAATATGCTTTAAGTAGAAAAAGATATTGAAATGCATTTTAAATAGAATCATGTATTTTAGCGATCATTGCATTACCGTTTCAGATCTAAGGACTTTTTTTTCCTCTTGTGTTCTTTATTCTAGCAAACAAAGTATTTGCTACTCCAGATTTGAATTATTTTTCTTTTAATTAGAAAACACTTTTAATGAGGCATTTTCAATTTAGGAAGGTAGGCTTGTAGTTTTTGAAACTAATATACTTAGTACAGCACTACTATATGAAAAGGACTCCTACCCTCCCCAAATAGCATTACCTTTGGATATGATTCCTTTTAGTTCCCTCTTTGAGGATTTTTTTTTCTTGTAAATATTTTTTTGAAAGCCTTTTATTACTTGCCTGTATCACTAGTATTCCCAGAGATGGCGTGTCATCCATTTGTGTTTATGATGGGCATCATCAGTCTTCAAGGGCCCTGGCTCTTTCTCTGATTGGAACATTCCTACCTTTGCAGGTCAAGCTGCTCAGACACACCCACCAGAGCGTGAATCTGAGGCTGGAGGCAAGTGTTGGAAAGAAGCTGGGAGTGCCTGGAGGCCATTTGGAGAGAATGGGCAGGGGGGCAGGACAGTGGGGGGCAGCTGCAGGCTGTGGACCCAGGGACCAGGCCAGTTCTGGCTGTGTCCGTGTGCTCTGCTGTGTGCCCTTAAGTTGCACAACTTGGTTTTCTGGATTTCCTAGACATTCTATGAATTATCCAATGCCTCTTTAAAAAAAGAAATCACTATCCTGTTATATTAGCTAGTTGGTTTCTGATGCTCGAAATTAAGAATTCTGACAAATTCAACATTCATACCTGTCAGTGGTCAGTACGTGGCAGAGGCCCTTGTGGAGAAGACCAGTGATGTGCCCTTCTACCCTCACTGGACTCTGTTCAGGGTCCTAGAGTCCTGGTCTGAGGTTACCCAAAGAACGGAAGGAGCACACAGTCAATGTCCATTGTGGGCGCTGCTTTTGCCAGTGGCCAGGCAGGCTCTGAGCCACACATCAGCCACCCTGCTGGATCTCATTATACAGAGCTCTTCACTGTCTTTTTCTAATCACCTCTTTGCCCTTAAAAAAAAAAAAGGAGAGAGAGAGAGGTGTGATGCTCAGGAGCTAATGCCTAACTTCTAGTGCGTCTTTTTGGATCTAATTTGGGAGTATTAGCATGGAAATATTCTTTGTGCCTTTTTTGGGTAGAATATTTAGTTAAAATTCCTATCTGATAGTCTTTATTGCTTTTTAGTATTTATTGAGTATCATACAGATACTATAAGATTGTACCTGTTCTAAGTGTACAGCTTGATGATGAATTTTGATAAATATCTATACTGTTATAACCACTACTAAAATTAAGCTATAGAACATTCTCATGACCCCCAAAAGTTCCCATGTGCTGCCTTGCAGTCTGTACTTCTCCACCTCCTACCACAATTTTTGGCTTTTAATGTATGTCATCGTAAGCCACCTCCATGTTAGTTGATGATCTGTCATTTTGCTGTTCATGGGGATATTACAGTACAAGAAGGTGTGATAAATCTCCTCCTCTTTTTCCTGAACTATTAAGTCCAAAGAAAAACTATCAGTGCTGTATAAATTATAAATCTGATAATGCTTTACCACATGGAACTGTCTAGAGTGAAATGACTTGTTCTTTTGAAGTTTCCCAGTGGATGGCTGTTCCGTATGGCCCAAAGACATAGACTGCTAGGATTTCCTCCAGGGATGTGATGATGTCTTTTATTTGTTTATTTTTTTTATTTTTTAAAAAATTTTTTGATGATGTCTTTTAATTGTTATCTGGGTCAGGTTGGGAGACAGATAATAGTTAAGTGTGGGCCCAGGAGTCAGATTGCCTAGATTCAGATCCTTGCTCTGTTATGTCTTAGCTGTGTGACCGTGGGCAAGTTACTCAGCAGCTCCTCTGCATGCACTCCAGAGTCCTCACGCATAAAACATACCTACTGCAGAGTATGGAGTTGTTCAGTCAACAGTGTTTATTGAGCATCTTCCATGTACCAGGCCCTGTTCTTCATCTCTCGTGAAGTTCTCAGTCTAGCATAGGGGAGAGAGCCTATACGCAGGTAAATCATATAATGTGTCGGATGGTTGTAAGTTCTGTAAAGAATAAAGCAAGGGGTAGGGCACACAGGCGTGTGAGCAAGGAGGGGAGAGGAGTGGAGGATGTTGTAGTTTTTAATAGCAGGGTCAGGTTTTAAGTTAAGACCTGATGGGAGTGAGGGGCATTCCAGGCAGCAGGAAGATGATGCAGCAGCTCTGAGGGGGAGCAGGCCTGTGATAGGAATCCCAAAGAGGCTGGTGTGCTTGGAGTGGAGTGGGGAGCTGGGCAGAGAGAAAGAAGTAGGAGGCAAGATCAGAGCGATCCCAAGGACTGAATGAGGGAAAAAACACAGTTTAGAGAAGTGCTTGGCTCTCTTCTGTTTTTGTTGCTGATGATTGCTGTGTAATGACTCTGTCCTCATTAGGCTTTAAAAGGAGACCCTTGAGAAGAAGAGAGGTTATCAGAAAGAACCAAATGAGGTCTTCCCTCACTTAGTCATTCACCAAACGTTTGAGGTTTCTTGTTGTCAGGCATTGCGGTAACCCACGTGACTGGGGGTGGGGGGGTTGGGTCCCTGTGTCTAAAGAGCTTCTTCCAGCGGGTTTAGTGGTGCAGGCAGAGAAGTAATGGACAGCTGAAGTATGGCACGACGGCAGCTAGGTTAGTTGGATGCCCAGAGTGCCTTGGAAATGCATGGGAAGTCATAAAAATTAGACTTCATGGAAGGGTTGGCATTTATCATGTGGGTTTCGCTTTTGAAGTTTTCCCCTGTGAAGAACAAGATTTGTGTGTGCCTGGGGGTGAGGTGGGAGGATGCTTTCCCAGAGGAGGGGACAGCATGGGTGAAAGTACTGAGACCTGGGGCGGTAGAAAGGGGGTTTGGTAGGCTGGGGTGAAGGGGGATAAGGTGGAGGGTGGGCAGGAGCCCTGTGGCGAAGGGCTGACAAGAGGGACCAGGGAGAGTTTATGAGTAGGAAGGAAAGGAGAGGAGGAAAGCAAGAAGTCAGGAAAGGTGGGGCGCAGGGAGTGAGGAGGAACAAGGGGGGGGAGGGGCTGACACGTGTTTGGTGATTATTCTTGGGCTGTTCCAGCTGCTTTGCCTGCATTAATGCATTCAGCCCTCATAACAACCCTAGGAAGCAGGCTATGTACTGTTATTATCCACATTTTACAGATGAAGAAGTTGAGGTGTGGAAAGGTTAAGGCATCTTCTCGAGGTCACACAGCTTCTAAGTGGTGAATTGAGGTTCTAACTTGGGCATTCTGACTCCAGGGTCTAGGTGCCCCACCACTGCCAGTGAAATAATACTCAACATTCTGTTTCTGCCTTTGGTTTAATCCTTATGGCAGCCCAGCAGGTATGTTGGAATTCCCTCTTTTGTCTTTGGCCTATGAATGATGATGGCAGAGCCAGCTGATCGGATCAGCTCCATGTTGCTTTTGGTTCTTTTGTTCTTGGAATGGGCCCCAACAGCATCAGGACATAGGAGGAGTTCCTTCTTTCCCATCCTTCCTGTCCTCTCGTTTCTGCCATCTTCCTCTCAATGACAGTAGGCATTTAAAAAACTGATTCTAACTGGGGACCTGATCGTGGCAAAGAAAAGTATTGCATACCTTTTCTTAACTAACTAATGACATAGTCATTTTAGTCTTCTTAGGTCTTAATTTTAAACAGACCTGTGTTAACTACTTCTTAAATACACTTTTTATATTATTTTTAAATATAGGAGATACCTGACAACATTGCAGAAAAGCTAGAAAACGTAAAACTTACCTTTTAGGGGTGCTTGGGTGGCGCAGTTGGTTAAGCATCCGGCTCTTGGTTTTGGCTCAGGTGGTGATCTCAGTGTCCTGAGATCGAACCCCGCATTGAGCTCTGTGCTCAGCAGGAGTCTTCTTTCCCTCTCCCTCTGCCACTCTCCCCACTTGGCGTGCTCGCTCTCTCTCAAATAAATAAATTAATCTTAACAACCCTCCCCCCCAACAAACCCCTTACCTTTTAGTGGAGCTACTAACATGTTTTTGTGTAACATCTTTGAAATTATTTTCTTTTTTTTCTGTAGTTGAGATTAAGTCTTTTTTTCCTTTAATATCGCTTTCTATAAATGCCATTCCCAAAAATTAGACCACAGATTACTTGTTCTTAATTAAATAAGAAGCTGGGAAGGATAGTTGTATATTCAAGTCCAGGCAACTGTCTGTTGATGTCATACTTTTAAGGACCCGTCACCTTGTCATCCCTTCTACCTTGTTTTTACTTTTTGATCTTCTAGGTTCAGGGTGTCTTAGTCTCTTCTATGTTCTAATAATAACAGGGAGGAAAGCATTGAACCTTTCTGGGCGCATAGTATGGGCCTACACTGTGCTAAGTGCTTGGTAGGCACCATCGTTTCATCTTCACAGTAGCCTTGGGAAGGGGGGCCCATTAGTCCAACTGTACAGATGAGGACACTGAGGCACAGTGAGACTGGGTAACAGGCAGGGTCACTCAGCTAGACTGTCACAGAGCTGAGACTCTAACTCAGGTCTTTCTGATGCCAGAGCATCAGAACTCTTGTAACATTAGTGAGATTAAAGGACGATTTTTACTCTGAACTACCGAGTGGATCTGTGTTCTTCAGTGGGTGAGGCGGGGCAAAGGGAATGAATCTAGGGCCCCTTATAGCTTGTCACACTTGGAGTGCAGCCACACGGGGTGTCCTGAAGTGGCCGACTCCTTTGAGATGGCACCAGCAGGCATAGGCCGGGGAGTGGATGACTGTGCTAGGTGACACACCGCCTCTCCGGGGCGTATGGCTTCTCCTCGCAGCCTCTTTTATGGGTCCTGTGAGAGTCAGAAGGAAAAAGCCAGCAGCGGTATGCGTGGACGGCTTTAATTTTGGATCTCGTGTTCAGTGATAACGCTGAGTCACCTATGATGACCTGCTTCCCACCACTTATCGAGGTTCCCCTTGCGGGGCCTCACCTTTTGCCTTTTGTGCCTTGTAAGTGGCAAATATTTATTGATGAGGAGAATGATGTTAATATCTTCCCACTGCTACTTTGTTTCTTCTCATTTTCACCTGGCTTTTCAGTTTTATAATCTTTTCCCTGGATCTTGATCTTTTTTTTTTTTCACGTGCTGATGGGGTACCAGTGAATGAGTTAGATTCCGGTCTGTTGTGTGCTGAGCTTGTTCCATTAGTGGATTGGCTGCCAGCAGGTTGGGGACTGAGTCGAGAGTGGGGTTAGAACTCCCTTCTCTGGCTGCATATTAGAATCATCTGGGCTACTGAAAAATCAATGACCCCACTCCCATCTGGATGGGGACCCTGGCCTTTTTTTTTTTCAAGCTTCCCAGATGATTCTCTGAAGTGCAGTTGCTGGATTAGTTTTCAGAGGCTTAATTAGCAGGTTTGGTTTGGACTGTGGGGAAGAGGGCGCTGGGCGGATAGCAGACCGTTCCTGCTCATTCTGTGGCATCCCAGCCAGCACCCAGGTAGTGCTTACCTCGTGCCGGGTACTATTCTAAGCCCATCACATCATTGACTCATTCAGTCCTCTTCAGTATCCCTATGAGGCAGGCGCTGTTATCCATTTTATAAAGAAATTCCTATTTCTAGCAAAGAAGGGGCATGTCGTATGAAGCTGACCCACAAACCTAGCACACAAACTTAGAGAAATAAAATAAATCTAAAGCTCGTGGGGGGTGGAGGTGCTGCTTTTGATAGGAGTCAGGAGAGACCTCTCTGTTGAGGTGACATTTGAATAGATAGTGAAGTCAGCTGCTAGGCTTTGTGAACACCAGAAGTCACTGACGCAGAGGGCATATTAAACGCAAAGGCCCTGAGGTAGGAGTTCACGTGAGTCTTCAAGGACGAGAGTGGCTGGAATGGAGTGAGCAAGGATAATGGAATGAGATGACTTAGGTCAGATCATGTAGGGCCTTGTAAGGACTTGTTGAAGACTTGGGTTTTTTTTTTTTTTTCTCCTTTTATGCTGCAGTAACAAATCTAAAATCTTGTTGACTGAAATCAAACATTGTTACATGTTCTTTACAGGTTTGGTAGGGGTCTCCTCTTGACTTCATTGGCATTCTCATTCTGTCGGTCTGAAACCCACAGGAAAGAGGGCTCCTGTTTCTAGAAGGAAGGAGACAAGGCAAACCTAAAGAATACATTTCAACTATCATACACCCTTGACTTTGACAACATAATTTTTTTTCTTTTTCCTCACCACTGAGTAAAATTGACATTTCAGGAGAATGGGCCATATAACCTGTAGCTTAGAGAGCCTATAAGCATTCCATATTGAACTCCAGTTCGAGAGCCCAAGCTCCGCTCTGCAAGATCATGTTCTGGTCTGTCCGAGAAACATTCAGGACGAATGCTGATTTTGATGACCTTTAATTTTTGTCTGATTTTGTTCCACTTCTTTGTCAATAACTTGGTCATTATTCTGCCCGTCCCCTCCCCAAGAGCCTTTACTGCTTTAGTTCATCATTTTCACTATCATCAAGAAGCATTTATTAAGTACATATCTGTGCATAGTGCTGCATTAAAAACCTTTATACCTGAGAGCATTGCTCATTGATGGGCCAACTAGAGTTTAGCTAATAATAAAATATTTTTAGGGGCGCCTGGGTGGCTCATTCGGTTAAGTGTCTGACTCTTGGTTTTGACTCAGGTCATGATCTCAAGGTCCTGGGATAGAGCCCTGTGTCAGGCTTGTCCCTCTCCCTCTTCTCAGCCCCCTGCGAGTGTGCATGTGCTCTTTTTCTCTAAGATAAAGAAAATCTTTAAAAAAATAATAAAATACTTTTATTGATCGTTAGTGCTCAGAAGAAAGAAGTGTACTTGAAATCAAAATAACATTGGTGGTGGTGGTGGTATCTACTCTGCACATCTCTTCCCTTTAAATAAAGGCGGTAGGGACGCCTGGGTAGTGCAGTTGATTGAGCATCTGACTCTTGCTTTCGGCTGAGGTCATGATCTCAGGGTCCTGGGATCGAGCCTCCTGTGGAGCTCAGTGTGGAGTCTGCTTAAGTTTCTCTCTCCATTTCCCTCTGCCCCCCCCCGCCCTAAAATAAATAAATAAATCTTTAAAAAAAGGTTGGTAGGTTGTTTTAGATTTAGCCAGTTTTAGTAACTTTTAAGAAAATGTTACTCTAAGTTTGTGTACTTGATTGTTAACAACTTTGAGTGGGAAAGGGTGTTGCTTTTCTCCTTTTATGGAGCATGAAGATAGATCCGTCTTTGCTCTGATTAGAAATAAGCTAGAATGGAGGAATGGGCTTTGGATTGGGAATTAGAGGATGTGAATCATTCCCAGCTTGGCCACAGCCAGCTGTGTGATCCTGCCTGAGCCAGGAAAGGGAGAATTGGACAAATGGACATGAAACGTTGAACTCCTCTGTGTCGTCTCCTGAATGGCAGTCATAGTGGCTTTTCCTTATAGGGCAATCACATTTTATATAGAGGTTAGTTCTGAGTCCATATGTAAGGCCAGAATCACCTGTATTAAAAATATCACTTGGAAGTACTTTCGGAAGGTGCCCCACGGGAGGTTGCCTCAGATGAGTCCAGCACAGCCGGTCCTTTCCTCCAGCACCGGAACAGATCTCTGGCTCTTCAGTGGAGCGCCGGTTGAAGCAGCTGGCTTGCATTTAGGGACCATGTTTTATGGAAAATACATTTTTAAATACTAGACTCATCCAGTGTTGTGAGATGCACAAAATGTGATTGGCGTGTGGAAACAGACTCACCAAGCGGCTGTCGGATTTGTGGCTCATTCAGTAGAATGGAGGGCCGTTATGGGACAACTGAAATTTCTTTTCTTCTCTCTTCCTCCTTTCTTTTTTTTTTTGGCCAGGTGAATCAGGTTGAATTTGGGTGAGTTAAATGTGGATATTGTGCAGCCCCACTGTACTCAGCATTGCTCCCCTCCACTGGTACTGCCCCTGTCTCACGCCAGGCCCTAATCCTTCCTCGCCTCAGTCACTTCGGTAGTCTTCATGAGAGGCCCTTCTGAAGCCAGACCACCCCGATCCGTGGCACACATTTGCTGCCGAGTGATCCTTCTAAAAAAATTCCCAATTTAAACACTGTGCAGCACCTGGACTCACAGCAATAGTCCTCAAAGTTCTCCACCAACATTCTGCTATGGCAGAGGTTCAGTGACTTAAGTACTCACAGGATCCCGGCAGCATAGCTCGGTGTGGTGAAGCCTCCTTGAAGTGCCGTACTCGTGTTTTTGTGTTCGTATAACACTGTTTCAGGTGAATTACTATGGAGTAGAATTGATGCTGCTTGAATGTGCCATGCCTGTTTGATTTGCATACCCCCGAGTGGCCCAGTTGGAGATACAAGTCATTAAGAGATTAAATCTAAACTGGTAAGCAGGGTTTACAGATTCTTTATGTTCTGACCTTGGCCTTCCTTACGAGTTTCCTCTTTTACCATGCTGCTTCTCACATTTGAAGATCTAATGGTGTGGATGCACTTGAAATGCCCTGAACATACCGAAATTAAGGTTTGGTGCCTTTGATCTGCATTCATTCATCAAGTATTTATTGAGTGCCTATTAGGTGCCAGGTATCATTTTAGGCACTAGGGATACAGTAGTGGACAAGACCAAGTCCTGGCTTCCATGAAGCTTACACTTTAATGGGAGAAGAAGATGACAAATCTGTGATATAAAGAAAAGAAAAAGGAAAAGAAAGCATGGGAAAGTGATAAAGATCAAAGAAGGGGTCCTATTTGTTGGTCTGGCGAGGTTGTGTAAGAAGGCACCTGGTGGTGCAATCTGGTGAAATGTGAGAGCAAGCCATGTTATTATCAGACAGAAGGCAGCTCGAGGCAAAGCATGTGTAAAGGCCCTGAGGTAGGAGTGTGCTTACAATATTCACAGAACAGCAGGAAGCTCACTGTGGCTGAGGAGAATAAGCCAGAGGAGGATGGGTAGGAGATGAGATTGGAGAGTTGGGTAGAGGCAGAGAGCATGCAGGGCCCTGAACCCAAGATAAGGGATTTTCTTTTGCCTTGAATGCCTTCCCCTTCCATCTGTAACTTTTGGGTGAGGTTGGAATTAACTTTAATCTGTTCCACATGCTAGCTAGTTGCCCCTCTATTTACTGAATGATTCTTTCTTCCTCATTGATTTGAAATGCCATTTTATCATATATTAATTACATATGTCTGTTTACACAGATGTACATATGTTTATCAGTGCTCTTCCATTGGTTTATCTTCTTGCATATGTACCATTCTGTTGTAATTATTGTACCTTTATACCAAGCATTGGCAAATTATGGCCCATGGGCCAAATTCGGCCTACTACTTAGATTCTATAAATAAAGTTCTATTGGAACACAGCTACCCTCATTTGTTTATGTATTGTTTATGGCCGCTTTGAGCTCTAATGGCACCAGTAGTTGCAGAAGAGATGGCATGGCCCACAAAGCTAAAAATGTTTATGATCTGGCCCTCTACAAAGAATTTACCAACCTCTGCTTTATATTATGTATTGCTATCTGATAGGGCACCTTTTTCCTCATTCTTCTTTTTCAACAATTTCTTGGCAAGGTCAACATGTTTATTCTTTCAGATGAACTTTAGAATCAATCTGCCTGACTCCCTTCCTTTTCTCCACCTCTTTCAGGGTGGAGATCTGAGAGGCAGGAAGAATAGGAATTTGATTGCATTTAATTTGTAGTTTAGTGCAAAAGGGAAGTGATTGCTTTATAATACTGAGTTTTTCCATTCCAGCGGTGTAATATCTCTGATATCTCTACATTTATGTCTTTCAGTAAACTTTTATTGTTTTTTCGTTTGTATGTTACATATTTGTTTATTCCTGTATGTATTATTGCTTTTTGTTGCTATTACAATTGAGATCATCTCCCAGCTGTATTTTACAAGTGACTGTGGTATGAGGGAAAGGATTTGATTTTTAAGAGTTTAAATTGTTTCTGACCTTCTTCTGGAAATAAACTCCTATTAGGACTGTTAATTTTTAAATTTGATTCTTTTGGTTGATGGTCACTGTCTGAACTTATATAATTGTTTCATTCCTAATGTTTATGTCTGTTTATATTGTGGAACTCTATACCTAGGGTAGTTTGGGGACATGGACTTTGGCCCCCCCCCCTCATTCTTTTTTTTTTTTTTATCATATGTAGGTCACAGCAAACGATAATTACAAAACAACAAACAAAAACCCAGGAAACTTTATGCCCAGTCAACATTTGTTGATCGTTTTAAGAATACCCAGAAGATAATTTAGGCGTGCTGTTTATTAAGCAGGCTGTGCCTTTTTGCAGAGCCAGTTTTTGCTTTTAATACAGGATAATAGGGTTTGCATGTCACACAGGAGAGTGAAACCCAGTCAGTGCTTTACTGTGGAGTCATTTGATCATGGAATAAAGGTGGCTTAACCTAGCATTTATCCTTTGGAATTGAAATATGAGCAGAAGGAAATTTTTATGAATCAGTGCTTTCCTAAATATGTTCTCTGTAAAGCATTTGATCTTTACCCTTAACATCTATTCCTTAAGGATGTGAAATCTATTTTAGATTTCAAGATCTATTACTTGCCCTGAGCACTAAACAGATGAACCATAAATTCAATATGTGTTAACTTTTGTGGATTTATCTTTTAAGGCCATTTTTTTCTTTTTTTCTCTGAATTTGTGTCTCCTCCTTGGCTGCTTCTTACCTTGGTGAAGCTAAAGAGAAATTATTCGTGTTGCTGGTTTCTTTCTCCTTTTGGTGAAGAAATGATGAGATGGTGATGACAGTGGATGTGGAAATGGAGAATTCCTGACTGTATTGCGTGATGTGCGAAATAAACCTTGTTATCCGCCATTGCCTGTGAAGTGAAAGTTCATATGTAGAACCTGGTCTTAAATGCTCTTGTCCTTTTTTTCTACTATGTTGAGATTATCTTTGACCATCATCGTGAACATCGGTTGGTGGTATATGAATATAGTAATGCCATCATAGGCTGTAAAGACGTATCAGGCCACATGCCTCAATCACAGAAGGAGCCCCAACTTTAGAGTTTTTGTTTTGGGGCTTGACTTGGACCTATGGAAATTAGAGACCATTTTAGATAGAAGTGTGATATGGAAAATAATATAAGCGAATGTAGTGATAATTGGTTTCTTTTATTGGACACTTAATATGGACCAGGCATTATAATGGATGTCTGCCACATCTAGGAATTGTAATCTCATTTTATAGATGAGAACATTGAGATTTAGGTTAAATAACTGGTAGACCTGAGATTCAAATCAGCTTTCAGTCTCCACAGAGAGGTTGTAAATTGAAGTGGCATTTTGGCTGTGATTTTTGTACAGAACTGTGTGTGTGTATATGTGTGTGTGTGTGTGTGTGTGTATGTGTAGAAGGATTTAGAAATTGTAATTCATGTAGATTCTTCTTTTTTTAAGGGGGGGTGTAGAGGGAGAGGGAGAGAGAGAATCTTGAGCAGGTTTCACACCCAGCCTGATGCCAGGCTCGATCTCATAACCCTGAGACCATGACCTGAGTTGAAATCAAAATCAAATGCTTAACCAACTGAGCCACCCAGGCGCCTCTCATTTAGATTCTTTTATGTGAATGGACAGTTGAATTAACATCAGAGTGGTGAAAAAGTGTACCATGGTGTGGGGGGGGCATCTGGAAACCTCGGTGCTTGAATAATCTTTAGCAAGCCCCTTTTTCTCTCCCCCCCTCCATGTGGCCTCAGTGAAGAGAGAATCTGGATCCTTAAATTTTTTTCAGTTTTTGGGTTTTTTTTGGGGGGGGGGAGACCCAGGAGTTTATTTCAGGATTTAATTTAGAGATGACGATGGAATGTATCATTTGTCTTCCGATTTTGAAATTGAGAGAGTACGAAAAGGGGAGGTTATGGTGTGGTGGTAAATGTGGGTCACGGGGGCTGCGTGTGTTCAAGCTCCCCAAAGCGTCTTGTGGATCAGGAGAGTACTGTTGCGCCTAGCTTTAGAGACCCCATCAATGTTTATTAAATAGACACATAAGTAAATAAACGCACACACATATGTTCACATACTCCAAATTCTTTCCTAAACCTTTTCTGTGCAACTGCACTAATTAAGATGGAAAATCAGGATTCTGGGCCACATTATGTCATCATTTATTTACCTTAAGTATGGCTAAACCATTCAGATGCTAAACAAGTAACACTTGTCTCTAGTCAAAGCCCATTTAGAGTCTGAGGCCCTGCTCTGGTTGTCCCTCAGCCAGAAAATCTGGTTAGTTGGGCAGTTCTCAGTGGCTGTGAGTGGAGCGTCTGACCATGGCTGCCACCAGGTGGGTCGGAGCAGTACACCTGTGTGTGTGTGCGCGTGCGCACGTGCAAGTGTGGCCTGCTGCCCCTGACAGTGACCTGTGAATGCCAGAGGCTCTGCTGCCTGCCAGCCCAGAACTGGATTCCTGGCACAATTTCGAAAAGAAAGTAAAGCTTTCTAAATACTGGCAGGGCAGTCAGCTTGCTTTCCAGACTCGGAGCGGCAGCCCAGAGTCCAGCCCAGCACAACTTGTACTGTAGTGTCTGCTCTTTGGTCTCTTTGCACCTAATACATGTCCCAAGGAAACTATTCCAGTGAAGGGCGATTTTTTTCCTCTTTTATCAGAATGGCCTAACCTGGGGGAGTTACAGTATCTTTTCAAGGTTACTTTCAGACTAACCTTTGCGATGGTAAAGGAACTAGTGTAAATCTTGGTATTTTGTGAAAATACTTCTTTGATGTTTATTCAAATATAAAATTATTTATAGACTTTTAACTTATATTTATGTAGCCTAATACGTATGCAAGCCATAAGAAACATTTGAAATTAGAGATTCAGAAGCCTAACGGTTGAAAGTTACATGTTGTGTGGGATTCCAAGATGTATGTATGATTTAGCGGGTAATCCTGAAATTATTAGAGGTGATGGGGGATAATGTTCTTTGATTTGGACAGGTTTTGAGCATGATTTCTGCTTCTGCGTTCCAGGGTTTGTGGCATTTTTTAATATTGCAATGCAAGTAACTATAGGCTCCATCACTGGGCTCTGGGCTCGTGGACTCAGCTTGCAGTGTAGTCCTTTGATTTGTCTGCTTGATGGGAGGGGAGGGACTTAGGTTCCATTTTTGTTCTCTCGTATAAGAGCCAACAAAATAAATATATTACAAGAAATGCCAAATGGTTGAGATGCTTTTCTATTCTTTTCTTGCCAGGAGCTTGATTTGATACTGTATTAGTAATTCTGAGGAAGAGAAAGGGCAAGGGAAAGAGAAAGAGAAAGTGAACATGTTTCTTTTGAGATCTTTCTTCTATTTGTGTGACTTATTTAATTTGCTAACATTATTGACATTTTTCTCTTACGTTCAGGTTCATTGCTGGTAGGATTTTACGACTACTGAGGGATTTTTATTTTACCTTACAGTTCACATGAAAATTTCATGGCCTTAAACATTCGGTTGGGAATTTAACTTTATTGCCAGACTTTATTTCTAAGAGATAGGTCAGTAGTTGCATGTTGTATTTTACTTAATAAGTATCAAATTAATGGAGAATACTATTCAGTGGTATCAAAACATTTGTTTTTCTTCACTTCTGAGTTTTCTTCTTTTACACTGTTTTGGCAGCCTGGGAAATAAATGATACTGAATTTTCTTCTTTTTCTTTTAAAGACTTCCAGCTGAACTCTCATCTCTCAACACTGGCAAATATTCATAAGATCTACCACACCCTTAATAAGCTAGTAAGTCAACCTTTTAAAGACGAATCTACCAGCTGTTTAAAGTAGTTGTTTTAAGTGTATTTGGTAAAAATTTAGATTACAGATACTAAGATATCAGCTGTTTATGAAAATGTTTATGAATTTTAAAACTTGCCATATGGTGTGTGATTTCTTGGTAATAATGAACATATTTCTTGCAGAATCTAACAGAAGACGTTGGCCAAGACGATCACCCAACAGGTATCTGTAAATGTTTGCACTACTTAAATTTAAATAAACTTTGTAATATAAAGTTATAAAGGAGAAATACTAGCTGAGAATGATCTGTGTTGTAATACACTAACAAGTTGTTACTTGGTTGAGGGTGTTTTTCAGGGTGTATGAAGGAAGCTGTGTTCTAGCTCTTTCCCAGTGTCATATCTCTGTTGGTGGGCCTCTGGTTTATGTCAGAGTACTTCAGTCCCTTTAAAGGGGCTGGGACCTCCCTAGTGGTTTCACGGTACTGTTTCTTTACTGAAGTATTTTAGTTTATACTAAAAACTTACTACAGTAATGCAGTTTGAAAAGTACTCCACAAATGCTTGTTGAGTTGAGATGAAAAATAATTTGATAGATGGGTGGGGTATTAGATGTATGTGTTGTATAGGTCTTGAGGATTTATGAATTGGAAAATTGAAACAATTATTATAAACAGTTCTCTAGTCCTGTGGTTCTTAAACTTTAGCTAGCTTGTAATCCTCTAGGGAGGGCTTGTTAAAACAGATTGCTAGTCTCCACCCCCAGAGTTTCTGATTCTGTAGACTTGGGCTGGGGCCCCAGAGTTTGCATTTCTAACAAGCTCTCAGATGATGCTGATGCAGCTGGTCAGGCGATCACACTTTGAGAACCACTTCTCTAAACTGTTGATAATCCCAAAGTTCAGAAACTTTTGCTTGATCTGTGGTTACATCTCTCAGCAAAAATTATTAAAATATAAAGTTTTTGAAAATTACCACAGTAATATGGGAACACATGCTTGTTGGTGAATTTTGAATAGCACAAAAGTGAATGGAGTAAAAAGTGACAGTCCTCCTTCTTTGTCTCCCAATCCAGCCTTCCCCCAGTACGCTGTTTAATGTTTATTCTTTCAGACATTTTTATGCATGCATATACTTTTATAGTACTTTTAAAAATTTAGCATCTGTAAGATCATAATGTACATATTATACAGCATCTTTCTTTTTTTCATTGAATGGTATATCTTGGAGGTTTGGGGATTTAGGACTCTCCCACCTTCTCCAGATTGGTTCAGAATCAATTGAAAATTAGACACAAGATGGAGATTGAAGTAACAGTTTGTTGGAAAACACAGCTTGGATGTATAGATAGAATGCAGAGGCTTTTCTGTATTTCATCTGAATTAGCCTGATGTGCAGTTGCCACCACAACTAGATGAGCACAGGCCAGCACACCTGCTGTCCCCCCTCCAACCCACCTGTTATGACAGCGGAGGAGTCTGAGCTTCTGCTGGTAGGCCAATCTGAAAGGGAGGTCAGGAGGGGCTGGGCCCTTCTCAGCTCTTTCTCTCTGGACCACTAATTAGATCAGGCACTCCTCCTTCCAGGACAAGGAGTGAGAGAAGGGGGGGGGGGGGGCAGGCAGAGTCTGTGCCAGGAGTGTTCTAGAAGGCGAGGCCACAGAGGCTCCCTTCCCCTGATCTTTCTGTGTCAGAAAATCAACTCAAGGGCAATCAAAAGCAATTTGCTTAATACAGTTTGAAAACAATGTATGCACATGGTTTTAAAAGAAATATAGAAAATGTAGAAAATAAAAAATGAAAGTTTCTGTTCCGTTTTATTACCCCCAGCTTTCATCCCCCACTAGTACTCCACATTTGACTCTCCAGAGGTAACTCTGATATCCTTATGTTTGTTTCCTTAATGATGATGATATTTCCCCCCCCAAACAGTATATATTTGTATGTGCCTCTTGTGTTGGTCACTCAGAATATTTTGATCTTTTTATAGTAGCACATTTATAAAGCATCTACTTTATATTTTTTGTCTCTGCATTTTTAAAGTTCATGGATATATCATAATGTGCTTCTGTAGTCTCCTGTTGATATACGTTTAAGTCTGTTTGACTCGGCTGCTACCAGTAATGCTGAAATAAAATTTGCAGGGCCAGTTTTAATAGTCAGAAGTAAAGCACATTTCTCTCCAATTCTGAACCAATATGTTGGTGGGCTCTGAGGATTTTTTAAACTTAAGAGTTAGTGCAATTTTGATTTAAAACTGAATTTTGTGTTGGTACAGCCTTGAGGTTGTCTCTTCTTTAGCTGAGGTAATAAAACCTCTGAGTTCTGAGGGGCACCTGGGTGGCTCAGTCGTTAAGCATCTGCCTTCGGCTCAGATCATGATCCCAGGGTCCTGGGATCGAGCCCCGCATCGGGCTCCCTGTTCGGCGGGAAGCCTGCTTCTCCCTCTCCTACTCCCCCTGCTTGTGTTCCTTCTCTCGCTGTGTCTCTCTCTGTCAAATAAATAAATAAAATCTTTAAAAAAAAAAAAAAACCTCTGAGTTCTGAATCTTGTACATTATGTAGTTAACTTTGAACTTTAGATTTAAATGAATATTGTTACTATAGTAATTTTATGTCTAAATATTTAACTCGAATGTGGCAATTTAATAACTGGAAGCTATAATTAAGAAAATGAAAGTGGAAAATGTATTTGGCCTCATGCCTCCTCTCTCACCGTTGGGGACAGTGGACACGTGTGATGTTTGGTGTGTAACGTGCTGGTGCAATGCCTGCTACCTCATACATGCCCGTCAGTGTCAGTTAGCATTAGTCATTTCTTAGAACAGTCCATTTCATTAACATTTCCCCATTTGGTTGTAGCATCACTTGTGATTACCATACCTGACGGAGTAGGCTTTAAAAATTAAACAACATAAAATCTGTTATGTTTGGAAATCTGAGAACATTAATCACCATAATGCTGCTTTGAATCTTTTGAAGCCCAATGGTAGTCTCAGCAGCATCTGTAAGAAACTGTATGTGGAAGAGCCAAACCTAAGTGCAAGAGAGGCTGCTGTGTCCCTTCTAATGCTTTTCTTTGGTGCTTTCAGTCTTCCTCCCACCAAGAAAAGAAAAAGAGAGAGAGACAGAGAGAGTTAATCTTGGACCAGTAGCCCCAAATCCAAATTATAGGGAATGAATAAAAAAAGCCAAATGGAGAGGACAAAAAACAATGAGTAAGAAAAAAGATGATAGATGTCAGAAGTCAGTATTTAGAAAGGAACGGAAAAATTTTTTTGTCTTAAATAGTAGGATAAAAATCTCACATTTAGACACTAATAGTTTCACTCAAACAAGCAAGTAGTTCAATGATCTGTTCAAGGAAATGAAAGAAAATATTAGGTACTGGAAAGGTGTTTTGAAATGTGATCTGTTTATCAACCCAAAATCACTATGTCTTTGTGACATTGTTCAGTGAATAGTGAGGTGAAACAGCTATATAAGAAGTACTGAAGTGGCAGAATGAACCATGTAAAATGTTATTAAGTGAAACAAGGGTATGATACAACCAACTCAGTAAAATGAAAAATTAGTGAGATTTTTGTCTTAGAACATGCACTTACACTAAGTTAGGAAAAGTCAGACAAATTCTCTAATTTTATGGACCTCTTGAGGCCCCAAAACAAAAAGATTAAAAAAGAAAAGGCAGTGGAGCATCTTAGATACATAGATACTGTTTATTAAGAATAACAGGTTTAGTTAAATTATCATCAAAACAACAAGCTGGATAGTCATTAAAGGGCCTTTGGTCTGATCCAGGTGAACTCGAGTTGCTTTTTGAAATAGATTTTGTGGGACCAAATATTAAAATAAATCAGCTGAAAGATGTTGGCAGTATTTCTAATTGTTTAATGTGGGAAGACTTCATTGACTACCTGATTTATTTGAAAATATAGGCAGTGAATAGAATATTTCATTTGTTCTCTTTAGCATCTTAGATCACTTTAGATCCCCTTCGGTGATCTGAAGTTCTTTTAACACTAAATCAAAAAGAAATGAACCTGAACTCAAGTCATAACTCTTGGGTAAAAAAATATAAGCAATTTTTATTGCCTTCTTAAGGACTACACACACACACACACACACACACACACACAGACACACACACACACACACACACACACCAGCATCAGGGTAGATTTCAGACTGATTGTCCATCTACTGTAGAGATATTGAGACTGAACACCAGAACATCAAGATAATATTAAGGAGTGTGAGTTACAGTTTGGGCTTGCTAGTTGGGATTCTTCTCCTCTTCCCTTTATTATTATTATCAAAAGACTTTTCTTCTTTCATATGTATCTGCCAAATATTTCTCATAATGTAAGATGACTCTAAAATCTTTTTCATCACTGCTTTTTCTTGGGTGATTGGCAAAGAATGAAAACTTGCAGCTCTCTGATCATTTCAAATGAATTTGGGGTTTCCTAAAGTTCATCTATTGGAAGTTGCTTTTCTTTTTTACCTAATTATTGATCTAGGAACTTTCCGGTGCTCAACTTTATCGGCCAATTTTCTCATCTGTAGAATTGGGACGGTAATAATACCTCTCAGATTTGTGAGGATAACTTTGGAAGTGCTTCAGCATTATTCTTTAAACTATCAGCCTTAACATTTTGCCTTGATCTGTAATGTCAGATTGATTGTACTTAAGTAGATACTTTTAGGGGGTTAAAATAGTCCATTCTTTGAAGTAGATAACATTTCATAACATTTTCATAAGTTGTTTTTTTAGTTTAAAGATAAAGTTTAGTTGAAGTAGATTAATTGATATAAATTCTGAGTCAGTAAAGCCTAAATTTAATGATACAAATAAATACAAATTTGTAAAACATTCATTTAAATGAATGTAATTTTTATTATAAAAAGACATCACAGAGTTATTTTAAGAAGCAAACAGTATCGAATATTTTTGTTTAAAAAAATCCTACTTGCCAGGAGACTTAAAAGTCGAGTGCTTGTTTTACTGACAAACAGGAAAAAAAATCTGAAATGATATACTATGTATTCATTGGTATTTTAAATATCTGGAAAGGTACTAAGGAAATGTACTGACTTTTTAAGTAGAATTTGATTTACACATGTTTTAGGAACACACTTATTTCACAAATATTTATTGAGAGTGTTCTGTAGGATTCTCAGTAATGTATGTATCTTCTTATTATTGTACTAAGATGCTCTATTAGTTGCTGTGTATGCACAGGTGAACCAAGTGGGGCCCTGCAAACCAATGTGTACTTTTGCATGTGCACTTAAAAAACCCTAGTTGTTGCTCTTGCTCAGGTAGGATCCCTGGAGCTATGTTGGGGAGAAGGGGAGTGGGTTTGGGGCACATAAGCCTTGAGTTGTGTGCTCTCTGTGTATTTTGCTGATTTGGTTCATGTTGGCAAAGTATTATAAATAACCTTGTTTTCCTCAGCATTAAAAAATTGCTTTTCATGTAGCCTGAAACTTTTCACTGTCATTATGGGTTCTAGGGTTCTACCTCTGGAGCTGTACTGTGTAGTCCTTTGTATCTTCACTGGGGGCTGAGTTTGACACATCTTTCCTCTGAGGCGGGATGAAAGGGTCAGTAAGCCAGTGAGTGCCTGAACTCCAGTGGGCACCGGGAAGGTGAACAGACGCCATTTCTTTGTGAAAGATGGCCCCCTCATAGCCACTTGCTTATGCTGACCATCAGAGTAGAGAGATCTAAGCAAAAGCCATCTTTTAACTAGAAGATAAAAATTTTATTTTTATTTATTTATTTATTTTTAAAGATTTTATTTATTTATTTGACAGAGAGAGACACAGCGAAAGAGGGAACACAAGCAGGGGGAGTGGGAGAGGGAGAAGCAGGCCTCCCGCTGAGCAGGGAGCCCGATGCGGGGCTCGATCCCAGGACCCTGGGATCATGACCTGAGCCGTAGGCAGACGCTTAATGACTGAGCCACCCAGGCGCCCCTAGAAGATAAAAATTTTAAATAAATAAAAGAATAAAATGCCAAATTGGGGCTCAAATAATGAGTGCATTTTACACAAACACAAGAAAAAGTGATTTGTGAAACTTTTCACAGAAAACATTCATCAGTAAGGAAGAAAATAAGAGAAAGTTGAAAAAATTAACTTATGATGTTTGTATGTTTACCAAAAATGTGATACTCTTGATAACTAGGACTCAGTGAAAGCTAGACATTATACCAGTTTGTCTATGAGGAAGTAGATAGGAGAGGAGCTAGTGGATTAACCTATATTGGTGAAGACATTATAAATAGTGTGCATTGTGCCATGGGCTGAGGCACTCAAGTGCATTTTCTCCCATGTTCTGCAGACACTGGTGTAAGGGGGAGGTTATTGCCACGTGAGATGCTCAGAACCAAGCCATGACAGTACTGGAAGGAAATGACTTTTTTTTTTTGTTTAAGAGAGAGAGGGAGAGTGAGCAGGGTAGAAGGGGGCAGGGAGGGGCACGGGGAGAGTGAGAGAGAGAATCTTCAACAGGCTCCATGCCCAGCTCGGAGCCCAATGCGGGGCTCGATCTCACGACCCTGAGGTCGTGATCTGAACTGAAATCAAGAGTCTGATGCTTAACCAACTGTGTCATCCAGGTGCCCCGACTTTTCTTTATACATAGACATCCAAGGAGGGGAAAGTGAGCTTTGACGTTTAAGACAGACCACTCTTTCTTCCTTCCTTCCTTTCTTTTTTTAAAATTAAAGTATAGTTGACATACAATGTTGTATTAGTTTCAGGTGTACAACATATTGATTTGACAATTCTATACATTACACGGTGCTCACCAGGATAAGTGTAGTTACCGTCTCTCTCCATACAAAGTTATTACAATATTATCGACTGTATTCTCTATGCTGTACTTTGCATCCCTGTGACTTATTTATAAGTGGAAGTTTGTACCTCTTAATCTCATCACCTGTATAGCCCATCCCCCTGGCCCACCTCCCCTCTGGCAGCCACCAGTTTGTTCTTTGTATTTATGAGTCTGTTTCTGTTTGTTTTTTCATTTGTTTTGTTTTTTAGATTCTACATATGTAAGTGAAATCATATGGTATTTGTCTTTTTCTGAAATACTCTCTAGGTCATCCATGTTGTTGCAAATGGCAAGACTTCATTATTTTTTTATGGCTGAATAATATTCCATTGTGTATCTATCTATCTATCTGTCTGTCTATCTATCTATCTATCTATTTATCTATCTATCTATGTATCTATCTATCTCACATCTTCTTTATCCAGTCATCTATCGATGGACACTTAAGTTCTTTCCATATCTGGGCTGTTGTAAATAATGCTGCAACAAACATAGGAGTCCATATATTCTTTTCAAGTTAGTGTTTTTTTTTTTTTTTGCCTTGGGTAAAGACCCAGCGGTGGAATTGCTGGATCACAGGGTATTTCTATTTTCAGTTTTTTCAGGGGCCTCCATATTGTTTTCCAGAGCGGCTGCCCCAGCTTGCCTTCATCAGCAGTGCACGAGGGTTCCCTTAGCTCCATCACCTCGCCACCACTTGCTATTTTTTGGACACACCGTTATTTCTGAGCAGTGTGGCAGGCTTTCCAGCTTGGCAGGACAGACTTTTACATTCTGCAACCCCCACCGCAAAGCATTCATGGACAAGAATAAATCTTTTTTTTTTTTCTTCAGAAGCTTGGGTCACTGTGAAGCTCTTTGGCCCTTTTTGTGTGCTTTAGTGTTGTTTATAAACAGGACCATTTTATAGGGAAGATGGGGTGTGTGTGGTGGTGGGCAGTACTTTCTCCACCTTTCCCTTCCAGTTACTGCTGCTATTGTGGGGGAGAGAGATACGGTGTGCCTTGTGTCTCCGAAAAACTCTCTGCTTCCATCCTTGGAAGGACAGGATCTGGTAGGGACCTGGAGAAGGGTGGCCGAGGGTTGTCTTTTTAGCCCTGTTTGGGGTCTGCTTCTGTGCTAGAGGAGGAGACAGGATCCTCGAGCTCATGCATCATTCAGTATCTGGCACTGGGCAGCCACCTCAGAGCAGGTTTCTAGAAAGAGCTGTCCACCTGCACTGTGTTGGCTCCCTCACCCACATCCCTCCGCAGCCCGTTGCAGCCTGGCCTCCACCCTCACCGCCCCCCTGCTGTGGGCCTTCCTTGCTCAGTCTGGTGGGTGCCTTCGCTCCTTCCCTGAGCTGACCTCGGGGTGCACTTGACCACACCTCCAAATGCTCTCTTCTCCTTTGGCTTGTAGGACATGACACTCTCCTAGTTTTTCTCCCTGCCCAGGTCTTTCTCAGCCCTTTACACATCCACCCTCGCCGGGGCTCTGTCCTGAGTTCTCTGCTTCTCAGTCTCTGCCTGGACGACCTCAGAGAGGCGACAGTAAATAGTGGCTGAGCGCTGGGGCTCTGCTGCCGAGCTGCTTGGTTTCCATCATCCACTTCACCTACTGCTTTCTGACTGTTACTTAATCTCTCTTCTTCAGTTTCTTCATCTGTAAAAATGGGGATGCTAGCAATACCTACATCGCAGGGTCCCTGGGAGCACTCAGGGAGTGCTGAGGTCCAGCCTGAGCACTGTCTGCGTACCTCCGTTCCAGCAGTTAGAACGTGTTTCTATTTATATCCCCAGCGTCTGTCTACACACAGTGCTTGGCACCTAAGCACTTATCGAGTAGACGTTTTTCTTCATAAAAATGCTGAGAGGGAGGTATCACAGTTCTTACTCTTTAAAAGATGAACCAGAATAGGTCAGCGATTCACCAAGCCACATAGTTAGGTGAAGAGCTAAAACTTATTTGTTGAATGCAGATCATTCAGACACCAGCACCCTTAAGCTCTCTCTTGTCCTCTGACTCAGTGAGAGCCCAGGGCCTTCTACCAAGGGACTAGTGGAAGGAGGAGAGACATAGGGGGTCCAGAATTCACCCCTAAACACTTCTGTGACCTTGGAAAATCACTTGGATGTCCGAGCTTTGATTTTTCCCATCTGTCAAGCAGAGATAATGATCTCTGCCCTGCCTGACATTCGGGGTTACTGCGGGACCCAAATGGCATATCTGGTAACACCTGTGCCAGGATGGACACGTTTTAATTATCTTATAACTGTTTTGTAATTTGTAATGGTTTTAGACCGTCTGAAGCAAGACTGTCTGGGTTTGAATTCCAGTTTTGCCACTTAACCTAACCTCTCCCTGCCCTCATTCTCTCAGCGGCATAGGCAGTAATGAGGCTTCTCTTTTCATAAGGCAGGTAGGAGGTGGACAAGTGAAGGCATCATGTAAGTGTTCAGAACAGGGCCTGGCTCACAGTGAGGTCCCTGTACGTGTTCCGTGTTGGGATCGTCTGTTAGTATATTTTAATATCTTTTACCAAATGAAGGTTTGCTTCTGAAAATCCTGACCAAAAGTGGCAGAAACAGACTAAAAATTATTATGGAAATTTTGCTCAAGATCCTGTCAGGCTTCTGTCCAAAAAAATCTAAATCCTGTTTTTCTAAGATCAGATACCCCTTGAAGCTTAAGAGTATTGGGACTGATGTGCTTGTTTGTATTTTAGATTCAAGGTTACTGGTTGATCTGGCCTTGCCTAATGAAATACACAAATGAGATAGCAGTGCAGTTCCTTTTGAAGGAACACTGACATATAAAAGAGACTGAAGCTTTGATGATTTACATTAGTGTTTTTGGAGAGTAAATGGAAATCGTGATAACTTCTGTTTCTAATGTGGTTTTGGGGGTGGGGGACATTAACTTATTTGTGTCATTGCAAGGTTTATTTCTCGACTATAACATTTTCCTAAAGAGGAACTAATAACCTTTTTTTTCACCTTATAACATTTACAGATAACATCTAAACCCTTTACGGTATAAGCCACGACTGTTCCCAATTTGGCGGGTGGCGTTCTCTGGGAATGTTAGGATGTGGCTAAACGTGCTGTTGTACCCTGTGACTCTTTGTCCCTAGGAAGCCTGCGGTCTTGCAGCTCTTCAGACTGCTTTAGTAAAGTGATGCCGCCGAGGAAAAAGAGGAGACCTGCCTCCGGAGATGACTTATCCGCCAAGAAAAGTAGACACGATGGGTATGTCGCAGAGACAGTAGATCAAACTCAATGACGTGTATCAAAGAGGCACACTTTCAAAGTGTAATTATCTTGTGATACTTATGTGGGTTTATAAAACAAAGCCAGATTAGGTAAGTCCGAGTTCTTAGAAATTGAAGTTTTGTCTTAGTTGACTTTTTGTCTTAGTGGATCTTAGTTGATCCACCAAAACTGGTGTAGAGTTTCTTCCTTTTAAGGGCTTGCCGTCTGTGCCCGTTGAGGACCACGGGATTGGTATGTATCTGTCCTCTAAGGGGTCTCACTCACCAAACACAACCACAGGAATCCGCAGTTGCTTTCGCAGGGGCCCTGGGCTGAATGGCCGGGGGGTGCTGTGGGGCCTGGACGCTCTGAGCCTGCCTGGAGTGGTGGCCGAGCAGAGGTTGAGTCTCAAATGAGTGAGGATTTGTTAGAAATCGTGAAAAAGAAGACTCTGCAAACCACTTCTCTTTCAGACAAGTGAACTGCTTAATTGGGTAACTCGAAAAGTCGTTAGGCTTGTTTATTTTAGGCATCTTTAATTCTTTCACCTCGATTTTCATGAGTCTTTTTTGCTTTGCTCTTTTTGTTTTTTAACAACGAACAAACATCGTAATTTCATTCTTTTCTGCCTTTTTTCCATTTTCCTCCATTCTGGCTCTGTAGGTTACTTCACTCAAGGGCCTGAATATTCACATCTATAAATCAAGGGCATTAGATGAGCTGTTTCTGTTTTTTCCTTGCCGTGATACTTAATATGCTCCAACTCGGTTGGAAGGATAGAGAGATGGACTCTGAAAATGTGAAAATGCTATCACTCTTCCTATACCAGATGAGCAGAAAATGTGATCTATGAGAAGATAGCAGTGACTGAGAAGACAATCACCAGCAATGTTTAGACCAGTGATTTTCAGCTTTGGGAAGCCAGGTCACTTGGTCACTTCTTTGGTGGTGTCGCTGTTCTTGTCATTGGAACTGTTAAATGCTAATAATCACATAGGAGTTGGTGACTATATATGGAGCACTTGCTACTTCTCACCACAGTCTGGGATAACTCCAAATGAGAAAGCTGTGTTAAAACTGGTGGCTGCGTTGCAGGAGGGGGTGAGGTCCTCTTACCGATAGCATTTCATTGGCCACCCAAGGGATAGGGGTCTATAGCTTTAGCTGAGTTTCATTCTTGGTCTTTTTTAATAAACAACGTCATTTACATACCACAGCTTTCATCCACGTTAAGCGTACAATTCAGTGATTTTTACTAAGTAGTTAAGAGTTACACAGCTGTCACTACAAACCAGTTTTAGAAGACCTCTACCACCCCAATGAGATCCCTGATGCCCATTCACAGTCCGCTCCCCTGTTCCCACCCCCAGACCCCCGCAACCCCCCATCCAGCTTCCATCTACAGATTGGCCTTTTCTGGGCATTTCATGTGAGTGGTGTTTTTGTGTCAAGCTTCTTTCACTTAGCATGATGTTTATGAGGTTCATCCACGTAATAGCATGTATTGGTATCTTTTTTTATTTACTGAATGGTATTCAATTGTCCTTTTTTATGTAGAGCACTTTGAGGCACTTCATTACAGCGTCCTGTGTAGGTCTCCATGTTGTTGGCCAGGTACAGACTGTGAGCTGAGAATGTCTCGGCCCAGGATTGGAAGCTATATGTTTGACCCCTTGGCCAGTCCCACCTTTGTTTCTGGGTAGTGTGGCTACCTCTTATAGAAGAAGTACAAAACTGGTGGGGTTGTTTGCAGTTTCGGTATCTTAATACCCTATAGCCATGCTCGGTATTAAAACCCAGAATCTCTAATCAGGCATACATACAGTTATTCTGGTGAATATCTAGGTCATGAATAAATACTTACTAAAATGTAATTATGTATGATCTTTGTAATATATAATATAGAAATTAAAACTGTATTCATAAGTGTTTACATATACATATGCATACACACACCTGTTTAGGCAATTTATGTATAAATGAGGGAAAGAAAAAGTATTTACTCATAATTTTTCTATTAAAATGACTACTTTAAAGATCCTGCCTTCTCTCCCCTCCCCAGATAGGGAACATCTTGGTTCTTAGCTCCCCCGGTCATCATAAAATACAGAATTCCTGCAGAGAGTCACACTGTTGCAGGAGGAGACTGCCGTGCTTCCTGACTCTGTTGTGCAGCTAATGCTGGGTGTTGCCACACCAGCGGGGCACGACAGGAGAGGGCCAGAGGCCAGGCTCCTCTACTTCTCTCTCCTGAGGCTTTTTTCCCTGGACGCTTGGACATAATTTGATGTTTCTTTTTATTTGCTTAATGTTCCCTTGATGTGTCCAGTACTGACAGGTTCTTCCTTAGACTGTGTTCTGTGCCCACCCTGACTTGTAAGACATGAAAGTCAGGAGAACTTAATGCAGAGACGGGAGTGAGTTCTAGGGTCTTCGCTGGAAGGAAACACCTTAGCCATTTCTGGCTGTGTCTCACTGTATCACTCTGTAGTTCATTCTGGCTAGTGAGGTAGAGGGGGGACTCGATCCCAGAGTCCCCCCTCTACCTCACTAGCCAGAACGAACTGATTACTTGTTAATGAGAGCAAAACGTGTATCAGGTATTTACCATTTAATTCTGTTTTGGGTCTGACTGTGTTTAAAACTGTAGTTATAAAAGCTGAAGCTTCCAAATGCAGGAAGTAAAATGTTTAAAATATACTGGAAATACTGATTGAATAGATGTCTGGTTTGGGTAAAAGAAGAAAAACTGTCTGCTACTTAACAGAAACTCCGCATCTTTAAATAATTTCAGACTCCTTTTTCAATTTCTAGCATGTATAGGAAATATGATTCAACCAGAATAAAGACTGAAGAAGAAGCCTTTTCAAGTAAGAGATGCTTAGAGTGGTTCTACGAATATGCAGGTAGGTCCTCATTTAGATGATCTGAGACCGTCCCTTATGAAAATAAGGACTACCTTAGGGAAGATTAAAGAATTTTAAAATGTGTACTTTTCTAATGTGGTTTGTGTGCCGTCTCTCCCCGTTTGAGGGAGGGAACATAGTTGAAACAAATCACCAAATGTCCTATTTATAGCCAGCAGCTAAGCCAAAGAATTCAGAACACTAGAAGGGAACTGAAAAGATGAATGCACTTGGGAGAAATACTCAGGATTGCTAGGAAACCTATTTAGAATGCTGGTAGTGGGTGACTCTTTGGATTGGACATCAAAGTTAAAATAAGCTTTGCTGCTTTGAACCCTTATGTGCAATGGAATTTCTTATATTAAGTGTCTATTCTGAAAGATTATTTGGCAGAAAATGTTTGTTTTGTCATTTAAAATGTCTTAAATTCAGTCCTATTTTTGCAGCTTACAATAGCTGGTTGGATAATATCAGACTGAAATCCAGGGTTGTTTGTCACTGGTTGTGTGCGGTATAAAAAGAAAAGGAGTGTTTCCAGACAAGTTTGAGCTGAAGGCTCTTCTATGCCTCTTCTTTGCCGTGTTTCTGGCGCTCTCATAGCCTTTACATTTGATGATTTTGGCCATTTTCAGACCGATTTTCCTGTCCTCTGTCTCTGCTCCCAACTAGGTTTCATGGGCCTCCTGTGGTCTTATTTAAAAAACAAAACAAAAGCAAAAAACAGATCAGACCAAGTCATTCCCTAACACTCCGCTCCAGGCTAGCCTCCTGAAAAAACTCCCTGCTCCCTCCAGGTTGAAAGAGAACTGACTGGCTCACCGCCGCCGTCCCTCCACCTGGAGTGTTTTCTCACCGCTTTGCTATCAGACGATTCTTGCTGTACATCTTCGAGGCCCCTTCATTAGCTTAACAGCCTGCTTTGTACTCACACAGGACATTTTCCTACCTGGCTCGCATGCCCTTTTATTAGGTGTCCAAGCGGGGGTTCCTCCTGTGGTCTGATCTTTCCGTTCCCTCCCCCTTCCCCCGCCCCCCAACCCATCCCCTACCTCACCCTATTCGTTTTCTGATAAGAACCTTGCCCCTTTAGCCACAGAAGTTGTTCCAAGGGCTGGCAGGTAACTCAGGCCAGGCCCATCAGATAAAATTCCCCTGGGATTTTCAGATTGCAGCTAAGAGAAGAGCATCTTTCTCTTCCGGTGGTAGACTTGAAAGGACGTGATCCTGATTGCTGTAGGTCTTCGGATTTTCGTGAGCTACTCCAATATCTTTCTAGTGAATTAATTCTCCTTCATTACTTGAACTAGTTTGAGCTGGATCTTGTTTGCAGGACAGGGACCTTAGTACAAATACTTACATAGGGGCGCCTGGGTGGCTCAGTCGTTAAGCATCTGCCTTCGGCTTAGGTCATGATCCCAGGGTTCTGGGATCGAGTCCTGCATCGGGCTCCCTGCTCAGCAGGAAGCCTGCTTCTCCCTGTCCCACTCCCCCTGCTTGTGTTCCCTCTCTTGCTGTCTCTCTCTCTGTGTCAAATAAATAAATAAAACTTAAAAAAAAAACAAATACATAGTATCAGAATGTATGTGTTTCCATGTTATATCAAGAGAAAATGAATCTCTCGAAGACATTTTGTATTCCTAGGAAAAGTGGTTGACACTTTGCCAGGTGTTCGATACATGGGTGCTGAATGAATGGTTTTCTCATATTTGTATCACTTTGTGAAGGTTTTTTGCTTTCTTATCTTGGTTCACATTGATTTTTATGAAGTGGGTTATGAAAAGGAAGTTTTAAACAGACAAAAAGTACGCTTAATTCTACCATCAGAGCACAGCTATTTTGATTCGTGTGTGTGTCTTCCTTTATAAGCAGACATCATTTTTCCCTGGTACGGCCACATTTCTGTGTCCTTTAAAAAGAGAGCAGGCTACAGTTTTCCATCTTGTTTGCTTTTCTCTGGCTCAGGAAGGTGACATTTGGGATAAAGATTAAGCCACATTCTTTAGGTTCCTTGAGATCCCTGCCAGGTGGTTCCTTGCAGTTCATCCCTACAAAAAGTTTTTGTGGGTTTGGCTATCCCTGTTTTTACCCCCACCCCCATTTTTTTCTTTTCCTGTGTTAGTAGGGAAAATGGCTTGAAATTGGGAATAATTAGGAGCTCCAGCTGATACCTGCTTTCACTTCTAATAGCCCAAACACATGAATAAAAGCTGTAGATCATTACTGAAGAAAAGCAAATGGTGAGATGACTCCGGGGCGACTGTCAGGTTGTGCTGTGGGATGAGTCTGCCGGGGCAGGCTGTGAGGCAGGGCGCTAGCTAGCAAGAGGAAGGCTTTACCCCCCGTGGTGAAACCCGGTGGTGAGTTTTGTTTCCTTAGGAAAGAGCTAGCTGGCCTGGGCTGATTCCCTGCACTTTAATCCGAGGTGGGTGGAGGGGCGGGTGGAGGATGGGAGGGCCCTGGTGGTGCGCTTGTCTCACATGGGTGCCCCTTCCCTTCTTCCCAGAGTTCTCCGTTCCACTCCTTACCCTGCCCTCCACTGCCCTGGCTCCTGCAGCCTGAGTCCTGCTCCTCCCCGCTTCTCCCGGGCCAGTTAGCGCCAGCACTCCTTTACACATTCTAGGGTGCAGGCTCTCCCCTTTTCAAATCCCGATCACCTCCATTTCTGGTTCTCAGAGATTGAATAAATGAAACCTGCTCCACCGGGAGCTCTTCCTCCGGGTCTCTGTGGCTAGAGGTTTGCTCCCTTTTGTACTTTGGTATTTGAGTTCTTGGTGACTTGAGAAAGGAAGGTGGGGGAGTGTTGTTTAGACCTCCATCTGAAACTGGAGTCCCATTTCTTTTCATTAGGATGAAAATAACCAGTTTTACAGAAGCAATTTACCTAATAACTTCCACTTTCTGAAGTATATCTAAGAATAAGGAATTAAGCCAAACACGTGCCAGCATTGATGTCAGAGTTACAGGGAAACTCACATAGATGTAGATCATAGAAGTTCTCCCAAGTCCTGACTGACTGTGGGCCCTTAGTTTCTGTTTTGGATTAAGTTCTCTGACGGGATCGTGTTTTGGTTTGCCAAAATGAGATTAAGGACCAGGAGCAGATGCTAAGTGACCAAGTGGTCTGTCAGCAAGGGAGCCGAGGCTAAGGACGACGCAGGGGACAGTGTGGCCTCGTTTGCCTCAGGGATGCAACATGGTGGCCTTATGGAAGCTTTCCCTTGAGGGCCCGGGGCCATGATGAAAAATGTATTTATGAGGGGCCCCTGCTTAAGGTGGCGGGGAAAGTGGGAGGACTCCTTTTTTTTAGATGATTGTCAGTATATCTGCCTTCCAAATGTATCTCCACTAGCTTGTTACCAGAGCATTCCACAGCTTAGGATTTTAGATACAACTTTTTAAAATCCTCTCCTTCGTGCTTCACTTCTGACCCACTTTGTGTTGGCCAGTTACATATTCAGAATTAAGAATTCTCAGTTCTTAATGTTAGAATTAAGATGGCTAAATTCTACGAGTGAATTGATCAATTTAGTGTAAATACAATCTTAACGCCAACGAACAATGTGATTACAGCTAAATTTAAATGTGTGCACGAGAAAGATCATGGCAAAAAGAGAAAAGTTGTTTTAAATAGCAGAATTATGGGTATCTTTTAAGTAATGTTGATTAACAAGCTACATTTTACTATTTTTAGGATAGAATACTACTTTTGGCAGTCATGCCACTGTAAGTCATAGGGTTAAAAACCTGCTCTTTAAATACAGCAGATGCAAGTGTATATCGCTAACATGACAATGGCACTGCATGGAATCTGGAAGAAAGGGAAAACCCTGGAGAACTTAACGTGACTGCTGCATGGTATACCTCAGCAGACCTCCTCTGAGGGCTTGCTGGGGACTAGGCTCTAGGGTGCACTCAGCTCATTTTCTAGTGTGGCCAGCAGACCGAGAAGCATCGTCTTTGGGATGAATGCTGGCAGAGAGCGGCGTCGGTGGCCAGGCTGGAGGGACGGACGTTCCGGGGGGGGTTGGCGGGGGGAAGGTCAGCTGGCACACCAAGGCCCCGTGCACAGGCCCGGGGAAGTCGGGCGCCTTGCAAGGCTCAAGGATAGGTTACAGCAGAAGAGCTTTTTTAAATCAGGAGGAATGGAAACCAAAGACAGGAATTTTAAAAGAATTATAAAGTAACTTTTTCTTTCACATCTGCAACCACCTCCCAAGGGGTCCTCTCAGTAGATACCAAAAAAAAAGGCATCTGTTCCTAAAAACAAAACCTCTTAGCAAAATAGGAATAGGTGGATATTTCCTCATGAGAAGAATTCTTGGATCTCGTAGCCGGAATCTTTACAGTAGTAGAACCATGGAAAGAATGGTGACCCGTACATGTACTCCTGTGCTGTGGGGTAATGGAAGACGGGCCCACTAGCAGAGCGCATGTGCGGGCACTCGCCCAGGGATACCACCAGGCACATGCAGGGACAAAAGCGAGGTGCAGGATTTATAGGCCTAGCATGAACCCTTGTGTGTAAACAAACTTAAAAGTGATTTCATTGTGTATTTGCACATACCTAAGTACAAGCATAAAGGTCTGAGAAGATATATGCTGGACTGGTAAGGAAAGGGTGAAAACACCCTTTTCTTTTTAGTCTGTTTTGCCCTGACCTTGTCTGTTGGAGTATTTTCCCATGTGGATGTATTCATGTGTCATTTGTAGAATGTATATGTGACTGCGCACGTGTGGGTATGTGCACCATCCAGGCCAAAGCTAGCAGCCTATCAGGTGGTAAAAGGCTAAATGTATTTTCATTTGAGTGAAGAATGAGATAAGGATGCTTACCCTTGTGATGCTTATTTGCCATTGTTTTGGAAATGATGAGCCAGGGCTGTTAGACAAGACATAGAAAGAATGGAGAATAAATAACTGGAAAGGAGGAAGCAAAAATGAACATTGGTCGGAGATGAAATGATCAAATTCTCCCTGGAAAGCCACAGAGAATTTCATGGACGAACAGAAACAGCAAATAAACATGTACCTATTCCATGCATGTAGAATTCTATAAATGACTTATTTGGGGAAGGTAATTTAAAGGAATATTTAATAAATGTTTGTCTCTGAGGAGTAGGGAGGGGTTGGAGGGGAAACTTGCTTTCTAATTTTTTTTCACTTTCTCTTTTAAATGAAATTTTATATCGTATTTATATATTAATATAGCAAAAAAACTGGATTAAAAATGCAGTAATCTTTTATTTGGATAATAGCTTTTATTATTGTCTTAATATTTAAGTATTATATAAAGATTTCCTTAAATTTTTTTTGAAACAATAACTTTTCCCCTAATAATCAAGATAAGAAAATTAGGAATACATAGAAAAACCTATAAAATAAAAGGAGAAAAAAGAAAATCCCAGAAAAGGGTAACAGATTTGAATATATGAAACAAAACATCTTGTAACAAAAAGGCACATTTGTGATTAAAAGGAAAATAACAGCATGCAGAAAAAATATTTGCCGTGGCCACATTGCAAGGGAAAGACCTAAGTTTGACTTTAGGGGAGCCAGGGCTTTGAAGCAGAGAAAGGACATAAGACTTTCCAACAAGCCCACTAGGTGATTTTAATATTCATCTTTTGAGGACAGCCACCTTACACATTTATTGTGGTTTATTATTATTATTTTTTTAAGTAATCTCTACGTCCAACGTGGCACTTGGACTCACAACCACAAGATTGAGTCACGTGCTCCACCGACCAACCGTGCCTACCAGGCACCTCTGTTTATCATTATTTTATATTGAAATTACTCCTGGGGCGCCTGGCTGCTTGGTCGGTTAAGTGCGCAACTCTTGATCTTGGGGTTGTGAGTTCAAGTCCCATGTTGGGTGTAGAGATTACTTAAAAAAAAAAAAAAAAGAAAGAAAAAAGGAATTATTCCTATGCCCTGTCTCCCTTCTTGGAGGGGGAGGGACCATGTTTTCTTAATCGTCAGCAACGACCACAGTGCATAGGTCCACAGTGTGTCAAGTAAATGTTACCTGGATGAAACTGAGACCTATGAAGATGGTGGATTCTGCAGGACTTGCTAGATCTAGAGGCTGTGCAAAGATTAGAGTGACTCCTGTATTCCGGTATTCATTCATTCATTTAATAAACTTTCTAAAAGCAACTGCTCCATGCCAGGTGGAATGCTGAGGTCCACTAGAAATACAGTAGCTTTTACTTTGGAGGAATTCAGAGGGAAAGACAGAGGAGCTGGGACTTAACACAGATGTACCCCATGTGAGAAAACCACTCCTGGCATTGTGGGGGGGGTCGCAGAGGACTGCCCCTCCCAGCCTCTGCAGGTGGAGGTGGGAGGAGTGGAAGACTCCCTGTCTGGTGTCAGTCTTCAAGACTGAAAATGAGTCGGCCGGTTAACATGGGGAAGGGAGAGGAAGATGGGCTGAGGCCACAAAGAACAGTCTGGTGTTGGGTGTGTGTCAGGAGCAAACCACAGGTAAGTGTTTCTGGGGCTTTTATTCATTGAGTACTGCTTACTGATTCATTTATTTTCACGAAACTTGATTTGAAGGTGGAGAGGTTGGAGGCTGAAGAGGAAGGGAGGCTCTAGGTCATAGAGAACCTTACTCGATATGCCACACTTTGCACTTCATCTTCAGGGAGTGGGGAGCCACTGAAGGACTTGACGCCGGCATGGGATTTGTGTCTGGGATGGCTCCTTTAGGTGGCTGTGTGCAGGATGGGTCAGAGGGTACGGGGCTGTGGAATTCAGGAGCTCCTGAGGAGACTGCTGTGGTCATCTGCGTGAGAGAGTAACGCCTGAACAGGCCAGCACGGGATAGGTACAATTAAGAAATATTTGGAAGGAAAAACTGGCATTGCACCTGCTAGTTGACCAGATGTGGAGAGTGTAGGAGAAGGGAAGAGTCCAGGAGGACTCCCAGGCTTCTGTTTCCCCGTGGGGCCACCAGTCGAGACAGACTCTGAGAGGATAAGCAGGCGTGGCATGGAGAGATGATCCACTCAGGTGGTGGCTGAAAATGGGAAATGCAGGAGGTGGCTCGGGGCAGAAGATGAGTTTAGCTGTGGCAGTTCAACAGGAGGTGGGGTAGCCAGGCGGTGATGTGGTGGACAGTCCCAAGTTAAGAGGGAAAGTGTGGGCCCGAGAGCTCGAGCACCATTGAGACTTCCTCGGCAGAGGGTATAGAATGGACTAGAAGTGGTTTCAAGATGGAACTCCTCACATCAAATTTAACAAGTTGGGAGAAAGCAAAGGAACACATTAAGAAACCAAAAGAGAAGTAGGAGGAAAACCAGATGAGAGAGGGTACTTCCAGAAGCTGTGGGAGGAGGCAAATTTTGTGAAGAAAGAACTTCAAAGTTTCAGATATCACAGAGAGGTCAGATAAAATAAAAACCAGCTGACTGTTAGATTTGGCAGCAAGGGTGTTATTGGTGACCTTGGCAAGAAGAGTTTCAATAGAGAGAGAGGAGCAGAAACCAAATTGCAGTGGTTGAAGAATGAATGGGAGATAAAGTAAGGATGGAACATGTAGGCAGTTCTTTCAGGAGGAAACAGAGCTGAAGCCAGAGTGGGAAGAAAGAGGCTTTATTGCCTTGTCAAGAACAGAAAGACTACTTGCTTTTTTCCTATGTAAGAGAAGCGATTATGTTATTTCCCAGTTAATTTTGTAAAGAATATTATGTGGTTCTCTGCTAGGTTTCCAGAGATTATTGTATGTATTGAAATTATTACCAAAATAAGATAGAGCTGTAAGCTACTTTAAAGAGCAGGAGTTGAACTCAGGTAGCCTTATCTTTAGACACAAAGTATGTGTAGCCTGTGTCCATAGGTTGATGAAAGGCATGGCAATAAATTGACTTAAATGATTGTGCAGAGCCAAATCCTTTAAAAAGTAACGGAAATTCCAGAATATTTTCTAGTTTATACTTGGTGATTTCTTTTCTCAGAAAGGATTATGGCCCGTAAGTGTTATTTGATTTTAGTTTACTTTAAAAATATTTTAACAGTATACTACTACTATAGGAGTAATAGCGTACATGGTAAGATTTAATTTATATAAGGTTGCATTTCATCGCAGGTACTGATGATGTTGTAGGTCCTGAAGGCATGGAGAAATTTTGTGAAGACATTGGTGTCGAACCCGAAAATGTAAGTCTAACCTATTAAGTTGGGCAAATCAGTTGACTATTTTTCTTAACTCTTTTGTCCCTTGACAAATAAAGCAACGGTAAAGAAGTAATGGTGTGTTAGTTTTGTGAGGCAATCTGGGTAACAAGTTCCAATTCTAATTTGATTTCTAAGCAAAAATTTTTGTTGTAATTGGTATGGTGTAACCAGTCATTTTTTTCTCTTGTTTACGTTCTTGTAAATAAAAGGCATGGTAATAAAGTAATTAAACTAGATGTTTAAAGAGTGGTGTGGGCATGTGTACCTCCATTGAGAGATCAGCTGGGAGACTGAGTCACAGTCTATTCTCTGTTTGTCCCCCTCTATAGTTATTCCAGCCTAATGCAGAGTTTGTCCAGATCTTTGAATAATTAATTATTCATAAGGGTTTTGAGTAGGTTGTAATTATCAAGAATTTTTCATAGCTCTTTCACTTCTGATTGAATTTAACACAGGGTTGCTTTTTAGTATATAAAGGCCCTAAGTATTTCCTTAAAAAATTTAATTAGAAGTTATTTTATATGCTTAATTGTTTTTTCCTAATTCTTATCATGTTGAATATTTTTTCCTGTTCCTACATCATCTCTCTTACACTAAAATGAGAAATGATGCTCATACAAGTGCCTTGGCTCATTAACTATGCAGTTTAATATTGCATTAGCCTCCAATTTAACAAATATGTCTTCGATCCTAAATGAATTTATGATCTAGAAGAGATCTCAAGAGCTCATCCCCCTCATTCAGACTCTTCTTGGCAAGATAGCTGGTGCCTATGTATATATCATGCTCTTAAAGACAACTAGAAATTAAGACTTCACACTTTTTTCTTAAAACTTTTCTTTACCCTTAATATTTCTATGCTTCTGTCCTCCCCCTTACTCCCTGCAACACTACATTTTCTAAAGAGCCTTTAGCTCATTATATGGATTTCTGTCTTGTATTTTTTATTTTAATGTGATCTAGTTCAGGTATCTTAATAAATTATTCAGCTTGCTATAAAGGTTTAGGGACATCTGGGCCAATAGTATTTGCCTGATGTGGTCCATAGACTAGTCATAGACACAAAAAAGAACATTTCACTGGCTTTATGAAGGAAGTTTCCTGATGGCAGCTGGGCCAAGGTTGGCGGAGTGTTTTCTGGACTGAATGGTAAGAAGGGTGAGAGTGAGTTGGGCCTGAGAGCGGACCTAAAGGTTCTACCCAGAGCACAGTCGTCAGCCTAGATCGGAGGGGGCCAGCAGGGCCCGGAGGGGAGGAGATCAGGAGGCCAGGGCAGCCCGCCAGTGTGAGAGGCACTCCGGGAGCATTTACTCTCAGGGGTGGGGAAAGGCCTGTTGGGGGTGGGGGGGAGGGAGTGCTGGTGTGGATTCTAGTTCTTCAAATGCCAGTACTCAGTAACAGAGAGCTGCTGTTATCCTTTTGGGGAGCAGTGATGAGGCCTTTAGTTCTTGATTTCTGTAGGAAAAGAAATAGTCTTGAAATGTCAAATCACACCGAAGTCCAGGAGACCAAATTCAGAATATTATTCTAAAGTACTTATTACTGTACTTCATTTCTAAGACGCCGCTAACAGAAGTTGTATTTTATATCATCACTAAGAAAGAAAAAACGTTGCTAAGTAAACTCTGATATGCATCAATTGTGAATGCATCCCAGTATCAGAAGTGTTAACATTTGAAAAATAAGCAGTAAAGTTGTTTTTTAAAGGCTTGTCTGCACTGTTGACTTAGTACTTTAAAACACTTAAAAGGTAGGTTTTAAAGCCCTCACCTTGCCTGAAGACTTAGAGCTTATGAAATTGAAGCAGGCTTGTAAAATTCAAATCTGCTGTCATTTACTAAGGCAACAGCAAAATCCTTTAAGTAATTAGCATCCTGATTAGCTACCATAAGAAAGGTCCATTTTATGTAAAGAAATACTCATTGCAAATATCAACTTGGCTTTTTAGCCACATTTCTTGCATACTTGTGTGTGTGTTTGTGTGTTTCTGTGTCCTAACCATTGTTTTAACTTAACAAGTGTTTATGTGGAACTTTAAATCTTTCTGATAGAGGATTGAGTATAGATATTGTTTGAGAACATACCAAGTTTGAATTAGGAAATGTGGGTTATTTCACCTAGGTAAATTGATATGTATGCCAGAGTCAGAATTCCAAGAAAAGCTGAGGGATGAGGAGAAATCCACTAATGTGTAAATATTTGGAAGAACATGTCTTTTTGGGAAGTTCTTCTGAGTAGCCCCCTGGTCTTTTAAGTTAAAGTTTTTTAACCTATTAAGGGATGATATTTTGTGATGATGTGTATAATATGTAGAAACATTGGTTTACTGATCAGTGCTAGTAATCTACCTAGTAATCTAGATTTTTTAATCTAAAAAACCTAGTGACTTTAAAAATCGATATGTACTGATTTAATTGAGATTTGATGAAAGGGCTTAGAGATTCAGTGGGTTCTCACGGATAATAATTTCCAAGGTGGAAAACCATAAAGTCAGCATGAAGAGAAAGCTTTTCATTAATCTTGCAGTTATAAATTAGACAAAGCTGGACGTTTTTAGTCTTTGTACAAACTACCTTGTTGGCAAACAAAAGGACAGACTTTCTGAATCTCCCTCATACCATTCTTCTGGAGTACTTAATGTATGTGTGTTGGCTCTCAGGGGCTAATTAAATCATCTCAAGTGATTTCTAATTGACTGCTTGCCTTACTTTTTTCATGTTCTCTCATCCTCTTACCACCATCACCATCTGACCCAGTGGGGCCACATGGATGGTGGATTAATGTTTGGGGAAGTTGTAGTAGTTGAAGCCTTCACGTCCTGTGTAAAGAAATAAAATTAACTGCCAGATGTGGACTATGCTAGTCCCTGGCCAATTTCTGCAGAAACATCTATTTTCTTCCCATTGTTTTTATTGTTGTTTATTGTTACAACAAATGGAGATGTAGCCATTCAGCAGTGTATATGTGATCCCCAGTTCAGGACTTGGGTGTCCCTTAGGTATGGACAACTGTCCAGAGATAACCAGCCCAGAGTGGTAGGATGGTCCTAGCAAAGCCCTGCCCCTCTTTACCTGTCTAGGGCTGACCTACTTTCTTTTTTAGTTATTCCTCACCCTTTCTTGGGTCTTTGAGGTAGACGAGATGGGAAGGCTTCCTCCTCTTCCCCAGTCAGGGATGGGTGGACTCAGCTCTGTCCCTCTGTGGAGTCCTGGACAGTTTGAAGCTGGATGTACCTTTGAAATGTAATTTTGTCTTTACACCTTCAAGCGTTTATTAAACTCACCATCAGGATCTCTGGGCCATCTTTTTCCCTAAAGCAGCTAAGTGATAAGCAGTGCCGGAAACTAGAGTTGTCACAGTTCCTGATGCTTCCAGAGTTTCCGAAGACTCCCTCGAAGCCAGAGTGGTGCCCCACTGAGAAGTGATGGAGCTGGGCCACTCAGCCTGTGCTCAGTCCACGCACAGCGCTTTTTAAGTGGAATTTTGGGCCACTTTCAAATAGTTTTCCTCCAGTGTATACAGTTAAATTCACAAACATTAATGTGTTTGTGATACAACGCCATTATTATCTATGACCTACCACCGACCTTTTTATTTTTTTTAGCCCTCTGCTCTGCACCTGCTCTGTTCACTTAATAAACCTTGGAGATTGTTCCCCGTTTCTGCTGATAGCTCTACTTCTTTTGTCTTAATGGTGGCATAGTATTTCTTTGTGTGGAGAGCATTCAGCAAGGAAGTATTTAATTAGGCCCTTATTAATAGATGTTTGGTTGTTCTCAGTCTTTTGCTACTATAAATAAGACCGCAGGAATGTTATTGAATAATAACATCTTTATGTACATGTGCGGTGTATCTATAACATAACTTTCTGTAAGTGGAATTGCTAAGTTGATAACTGGTTTTAATTTTGGTAAATATTGCAAAATTGCCCTCTGGAGAGGTTAATGGCTTTACACTTCCACCATCATGCATCATAAGAGTTCATGTTCCTCCAAGCCTTTGTCAACAGACTAATTATCAAACTTTTTAGATGTTTTCCGAACTAGAACTCAATTTTGAAGTTACCCTGTTCATATTTCAGTGACTAGACTACCGTGAACAGAAGCATTTGGAAAGTTGTTGATATGTTTTAATTACTGGGATCTGTCATTCTGATTTGATTGGTCTTTCTAATTTTTTGTTTGTTTGTTTTTATACAGGTAGTTATGCTTGTCCTAGCTTGGAAATTGGATGCACAAAACATGGGTTATTTTACTCTACAGGAATGGTTAAAAGGAATGACTTCTCTACAGTAAGTCCTGAGGCTGTCCTGGGCCGGGGGTCTGGGGGGAGGCATCCATGCACTCCCCAGCCGGCTGTTTCCTCCCTGGGATGTCAGGGAGCCCGGGCTGGGTGACTGGAGGAAGCCAAGTGATCTGGCACACTTCACCTGTGGCCATAGGTGTAAAGACCAAATCCCATTTTTATATGGTGAAGAGAGGACATTATGCATAAATTTTAGCAATTAAAATGTTTATATAATGTATATTGTTTATTTTAGTATTCCTCTAGAGCAGATCTGCCCAATAGAAATAGACCAGCCTCTTCTCATAGATGTGAGCCACATATGTAATTTTAAACTTTCTAACAGTCACATTAAAAAAAGTTAAAAGAAACAGGTAAAATTAATTTTAATGTATTTTATTTAACTCCACAAATATCCAAAATGTTATTATTCCAACATATAATCAATATTTTAAAAATTAACGAGCTTTTCTTTTTTTCATATTATATCTTCAAACTCTGGTATATGTTTTACATTTCTGATCCAGCTCAGTTTGTGTTAACTGTATCTGAAGTGCTTGGTAGCCACGTGCATCTAGTGACTACCATATTAGCACAGCCTTAGAGCTTAAAAAGCAAAGGCATATTAGCATCTGGTTTACAGGTAGGGAGAAAAAGTTGACTGAAGTTTAACTTAGAAGTGAAAATATTTGATAGCTGCTATTTTATGTATTCTGATTTTAGTTTTGGGCAAAATTGGAACTTCATTACTCTAGTGATTAAAAAGTAATAATAACAATTCTGTTTGTGTTACCTGAGCCAGAATAAGAAAAAAAACCCAGTGGTTTTATGAGTTCACTTCGCACGCGTGTGTGTGCATGCATGTGTGCGTGTGGGGGGGTGCACACACTAAGAGTTTCATTCAAGAAAACAATTGTTACTCTATTATTGGCATTGAAGGATACAGTTGGGATGGGTGAGTAAATATTTCAGTGGTACTGGAAGATGAAGTGCTGATCCTTAACATGGGAACTTTGATCTAAAGTACTCGGAAGGACTCTTTTTTCACTTTAACTTGGAATAATAGACTTTGATACTTACTGGATTGAAATTGGAGTGGAAATGGTTTTATGGGTTTATTTAAACAATTTGTAATTTGCCAGCTTACTAGCATTGTCCATTTGTTATTGATAAAAATGCTTTCTTTGCCCCTGGCCGTAGTAGTTGGTTATGCACTTCACTGCTCGCTCGTTTGAGCCCATTTGAGGCTGCCGGATGAGGAAGACCGATCAGGCTTTGTCCTGCACATTTTACAAATGAGGAAACTGAGGCTTAGGGATACATGATGTGTTAAAGTAAGTGGCAGAAAGGGGAGGAAAACCCCAGACTTCTGATTCTTTAAGTCACGTTCTTCCTCTAACAGCTGTTGTCTGATGGCAGATGAGTTTTAGGTAAAAGTCAAGTCACCCTTTTACAAATACACTTTCCTGACAGCATGCTCTAGAATTTTAGGGTTAAGTCCTCGGAAATCTCTTTAAAAACTGTGCTTTTGGTGTTGGGCACATGTCCTTGACAATTTCAAGTCTACTCACTCTCCTTGTTTTCCTCGCGGACTTTCTGTGCTGCCTTCTGATCACAGCGCAGGATGGCTGCTCTTTTTTAAGGGTCCTTGTCATGATGAATGCATGGCCACATCAAGATTTTATTTCAAGGTTTCAGAGAAGGCACCATTAATATTTTTCAGGCACATTTTCATTTGTCTTCAGAGGGGGAGGGTATAATATCCATTTTTATGTCATTCTAGATTCTTTTTTACATTTGCCTTTACCAAAGAATGTTACACAATGCCAGGCCTTTCCCATATGAGGGCCACACTGCCTGGGAAGTGTGCAGTTCCCTGGAAGAGGTCTGTGTATGTTCAGGGAGTCTCGGGGGGATTGCAGGGACCCTGCTGGTTCTTTATTGGGAACCCCGCTTAACGCTTGGTGTGACGCACTTGGTGGCAGATGGGTTCCCATAGGAGACGGCCACTTGGTCCTTGCAATTCAGGGTGAAATGACAAGCTGACCCACTCTAAGGACATTGAGGGGCCTGCTTTCTTTTTTTGGCATGAAACCTTGAGATGGCTTTCCCCATCACTGAGGAAGAGATAATTACTCAGAATAACCTTTAAGGTTCTTTATAGTTCAGAATAGTCCAATATCAAGTTGTAAGAACCTTCATTCCCCCTCCCTCAGGCCTCCCTAGATGCGTGATTTGTTCAGCAAGTGTTTGAATGGCCGCAACGTGCCAAGTGCAGTGTTCTACATCCTGGGGAAACAAAATCCACGAACAAGGCAGTCCATTCAGGTCAGGGGTTCGGAAGCGAAGTGCAGGCAGAATATCCAGAAGTAATAAGCCACTTCTCTTTAGGCTTCTTGAAATGATAAAATAAGTACTGTGTTTGTAAGGTATGCATGCCCAGTAAACAAGAATAAGAATGCTTAGAAGCTAATCACTAATATGCTGGTAGAAGATGGAAAGTAGTCCCTCTTCTGAATTACCTATTTTGTCTTCTGTTTTGGATTTTTTTCTTTTTTGCTCTCTTTTGGTTTTATTAAACCTGTCCATTGAAGTGTTTTGAACTCAAACTGGAATTAAAGTGTATATGACAATACCTGTATTTATAATATATTAGTATATTTGATTAAAATGCAAAGTGTAAAAGACTGGTTACAGTGGGAGTGTGCCAGAAACAGAAAGCCCATGGGTTTTGGAGCCAGAGGTTTGAATCCGCTCCACCACTCCCTGGGTGTCTCTGGCAGCGCCTCGCCAGCCGGGAAGGGGAGGCGATGCACTGTGGTCACACCTGGGCTCTCAGCCCCGCTGGGGCCAGTGTTCTGTGAGCGCCGGAAGGAATGACGGCAGCCGGTGGGGACACTCCTTCCCAAGCTCTGCAGATCATTCTCAGCCAGGAGAAGGCACTGCTCGTTTCAGTTGACTGTTTTGTTATTTATCGCCTTGTCCCAACACGTGGGCTTAGGCTTACTTCTGATGAATTAAGCTTATAGGGATGTTTACACTAAACAGAACAAAAGCATGTTAGAGATGTAGCCAACTTTGCATAGAAGTTAGAAGGTGCATAGAAGTTGATGATGGGCTAGAAACATACCTTTGGCTAAGTGAAGGGGTGAAGGCCTTTCCCCGGGTAATGGAGAACTACTTTTCGTTTTAGAACCTTTGAGGTTTATTGTCCTGCTTCCTGGTGCTTCTGAATCTGTTACAGGAGCAAAACTCACATAAGAAATGACCCCACAATAGGTTCACATTTTGTTCTGGGGAGATGATGCCCCTGAGCGGAGTGGCACGGTCTGCCTCTCTTAGGCCGATATGAGTCTTCTCACGTGTGCTACACCGAAAAGCGGGGGGGACGGGCTGAAGATGTGGCTGCTTTCTGGAAAGTCTCAGGCTGGTTGCTTCAACTCCCCAAGCCAGTTTCTTCACAGGCCCTGTTAGAAGGCAATCCCTCTGCACTTGCTCTTGTGGAGTGACCACTAGATGGCAGTCTGTGGTTCTGACGGGGTGACTCAGCGGCCTGCTCCCTGATGGGGGTGGGTCCAGAGGCTCTGTGGGGCAGGGCCCCTTTTAAAGCAGATTAAACCCTTTATTGATGATATTAGCTCTAACCTATGTCACTGTCTTTAGTACATGTATGAAGGGAAAGTTTTACTTTGGGCATTTTATGCTTTACACTCCAGACAGGAACTCTGATCATCTTTCAAACAGAAGGACATCTTTGTCCAGGGTGGTGGCTGGACTCCCAGGCATGCTACTGAACTGCGTTCACGTTTGGCCTTGCAATTCTACCCGAAGACTCACAGCTCCTTCCTTGTCTTGTAGCTGTTGTAGCAGTAGCACTTGTCGAAATGAGTGGTCCCTGCCCTCGGATCTGTTGAGACAAACATCTGTTCTTCTTCCTCTCATTGGGCAGGAGTTAGCTAAACCACCTGCTGGTATCTGGCCAATTTCCTGTGGCTTTGGTCCTTCACCTTCCCTTCCAGTAAAGAGCAGAGACCTTGGCCTTAAATGTTTTGGGGTTAGCTGGTTTCTCTCCTCTTTGACCCTCCCCCATATTATTAATAAAATATTATTAGTTATGTATATATACAATAAAAAATCAAATCATACAGTAGAATGCCCAATGCAAAGTAAGCCCTGCTCCCCTCCTGCCTCCTAGACTCCCACTTACTGCTTCCTTGGATGTCCTTTTAGCCTCTGTTCACCCCCCATTTGGGGTCTGGCACTAGATCTCTAACTAGGCTATCAGCATCTTTTTTTTTTTCTTCCCCAACCTTTCTCCACAGAGATCCAGAGTGAGCTTTTCAAGATGCAAAGCCCAATGATTGTAGTCTCTCCCATGGTAGGGGGTGACTTCAGTTGTTTCTAGGATTCAATTAAAAAAACAAAACAAAACAGTATGGACCACAAAACCCTTTATGGCCTGGCCCCACCTCCCTTTCACTTCCCCTCTTCATCTACCCTGTCTAGTCACAATGGTTTCCTTTTCATCTTTGAACTTGGCATGCCCCTTCTGCCACTGGGCCTTTGCACATGCTGTTCCTTTTATCTGGAAAACCCTCTCTTCTAAAAATATTTAGTGTCTGCTTTTAGCTGTCAGCAAACATTTCAGTCCCTTAAAGAAGCCTTTTCTGCCTTCTAAAATAGTCTAATTGTTATCTTTTTTTTACTTTTCAAACATCAGGAAGAAATAGAGGACATTCTAAATTGTTGTAGATTCACAGAAATGAAACATTTACTCTAGTTTTTGACGTTTAGATATTTTATTATCTCAGTAGATTATGGGAACTGTTTTGTAGTTAGCTACAAAAAAGAAACCTTCACAAATTTATTTCTAAAAGTAGATCAGTGTGCTCTAGTATGAACCATATTTTAGTTTATAAGGTATATAAAATATTTACATTGATAATACTTACAATATGTATTATTTATACTTAGTAGTAGTAGGTAAAAGCTCTACAGAGGAATACGAGGAAGCACATCCAGCTTTGAAAAGGTTAATATCGCTGGTGGAAATGGTGACTCTTGGTTCTCATTTTTAAGGACTAGATATTAGGAACAGAAAAATCGGTTTGTAAAAATAGCCAATTAGTCTACTTTCTTAGGAAAAATAAACAGTGTGTCACTTACCTGTAAAAATAGGTTTTTATCACCAAAGCTCCCTGGAGAAATAGCTGATTTCAGTTCTAGGGTAGAGAAAGTACAAAGTGAGCTGGGATGTCTTGTGCCAGAAGCAAGGACGTGCTCAAAGACTGACGGGGACATGTCAGAAGGACAGTGGCACCAGCTTGAAGGGGCTGCTGCCCAAATGAGAACAATTTGTGCGTCACAAAGAATAAAGGCAATAAAAGGTGATAACACTGAATAAAAGCAAAAATCCTTAAGTCCAGAAAAGAGGAAAGGTGGTGAGTAGACCTTCTCTTTATGGAAGAGCTCCAGCCAGTCGCAGCACAGCCTGCGAGAGTCAGAACGATCCCCATTTCATGTCTTCAAGTGTAACGTCGGTTCAAGCAGGTATCACCAGTGGGTGCTGAAACCACCAGGTTGTTGACGAACAGGATTCACAGTCTCAAGATAGCATCCCATAAATTATATACCATTTCAGAGGAGGGAAAGTACCTGTTAGTGGAGAATCTGGGGCATGTTACTTTAATTGAATGAATCAATTTAGTATCACTCATAATGGGACAGACTGACATTATGAGCCTCCTCATGGGATGCAGGGAGAAGGACATCATGAGTAGTGTTCTTATCATAAGTAGCTAGCTTAAGTATAATCATAGGGAAATTATCTGACAAATTGGGATTCTACAAAACAACTTTTTAAAAAAATGACATTGTCAAGAAAGACGGAAAAAAGGAAGGACACCCTTCTAGAGACTAAGGAGATAGACAGCTAAAAGCAATACGTGAGCCTTGATTGGATCCTGGATCAAGAAAAAGCATCTATAAAGAAAATCAGGGGAACAATTGGGAATTTCGTATATGGGCTATATATTAGCTAAGAAAGTTTACACTGGTAAAATATTAAGAGTGATGAAGGTATTTAAATGTCTAGGAGGGGTGCTTGGGTGGCTCAGTCGTTGTGTCTGCCTTCGGCTCAGGTCATGATCCCAGAGTCCTGGGATCGAGCCCCACATCGGGCTCCCCGCCCCACATCGGGCTCCCTGCTCCACAGGAAGCCTGCTTCTCCCTCTTCCTCTCCCACCCCCCCTGCTTGTGTTCCCTCTCTCGCTGTGTCTCTCTCTGTCAAATAAATGGATAAAATCTTAAAATAAATAAATAAATAAATGTCTAGGAGTGAAGTGTCATAACGTTGGCAAGTTACTTTCAAATGTTACAGAAAAAAAGTGCATGTATGTGAGAGAGCACAAATATGACAGTATTTGTTACGAACCCAGGGAATGGGTATGTGGGTGCTTAGTTACTATTCTTTCCATTTTTCTGTACATTTGAAATTTTTTTAAATAAAAAATGTAGGGAAAAATAGATCAGCATGAATGTGTTCCAACTCAGGGTTTTATTCTGTCTTTTGGTATTATGTTTTATATTACTGCCCCAATTAAGAAAAAAACTCAGATTATAATTTGCCTTTATTCTGTTTTTCTAGATGTGATACAACAGAAAAACTCAGAAATACTTTGGATTACTTAAGATCATTATTAAATGATTCTACAAACTTTAAACTTATTTACAGATACGCATTTGACTTTGCACGGGTGAGTTCTCTGGAGCCTATCCAGATGTTTCCCTCTCCTCCCTCCCCCCCCCCCCTTTCTTTTTATTGCCTTTTGAGGTTTGTTTTTACATGCTGCAAGCAAAGAAGTTGAGTAAGTTACTCCCAGGGTGCTAGTTAGAATTTCTTTCTACATGTACTCTTTCTAAACTAACTGATTCTGGGCAAAAAAGGTAGTAGGTTAGCAAAAAGCTGTGGTGGCAGACCTTCAAAAGCTGTTGCGAGTGGCTTAGAAGTCATTTATAAATGGGCATGTAATAGATACTTTTTAAAATGTCTTTTAGATAGGCTTGGAAAAGCTTTTCATTCTCATGAAACAACAAATCTTCACCCATTGAATTATTGGAATAAACTACTCAGATCTAATCCAGTTTCACTTTGGGTGCTGTGTTGTATTTGGAAATCGTTTGAACTTCAAACCCAAGTGAATTTCAGTGAACATAATTCAAACATAATTTCTAGTCATCATTTTGAAAAGTGAGCATCTTGTCACATAGCGAGGCCCGTCTAAGTGTGTGACTGTGGTTCTGCTGGAGTGAATAAAGTCTTATTTTTTCAGCCTACTCACCACAGGTAGTGAATTCTGAGGCTCCAGTTGGCATTGCATTCGTTCACACACAATCCACAGCCCATGCAGTTACACTCTACTCAAGAATGGTGTTGTGTTTTCTGTTAGGCTTGTGTGTTTGGTGGATTCAGGTGACTAGGCTTTCTTGATTGATTGTGTTTTAAAGCAGAGAGTTCAGGGAGAGAGAACTCTTTTTTTTCTTACCACCATGCTGATCTTTTTCATTTTTTACATGCTTTGGCTCTGGTTGTTGAGCACCAAAGGTTTACTTGATGGTGAATTCTGGTGCATCTGCAATAACACATTAGTAGTTCTCTGTGGTGTCCTCATTTGTGAATTTTTGCATTTTCATAACCTTCCAGTAAAATCACAACACATGAAAGTTTATAGACATTAGAAATGATAACGGTGAAACTCAGATACAGTGTTCTTCTAAATGGTATTTGTATATACATAGGAATTATTTGCCAGATGCTTTTAGAATAGGTACATAGTTTCTGGGATTAAATATTTTATTACATGAGACTGGTTTCCTCCCATAGTCAGCTGTTTCTTACTGTATGGGTGAAGTTTGTTTAGAAGCATTATACCTTCTCACCAAAATAAGCCCTGTTTTCTAGCTTTTCTGTTTGGGGGTCAGAGTTTGCCACAACTTCAGCTCCAGGTTCCATTTTACTCCCGTCCCCGGCTTGCCCCATCCATGGTGCATCAGCGTGGCCCATCTCAGAAGGGCCCCTTTGCTTGCCTCTTCCTTGGTATTTCCACCATGGCCTTGCCGGTGGAAGCCCTGGTTACTCCGGGCCTGCTCTGCCACAGTCCTCTTGTTTCCACATTCTGTCACTTCTCGTCCAGCGTCACACCAGCAGGGTGTCCCTCATCTGCCTTCAGCCCCAGGGTCACTGGGCCCCCTCCCGGCTCAGCGGAGCCTTCAGTCCCCGGTGCCTTCGTGGTACGGAGTGTTTCACCATGTGTTTGGTGCGGCTGTCCCCCTCGCCCCCCAGCCACTCTGCGTGACAAGCAGGGGCGGGTTCAGTCTACTTCACAAAGGAGGAGAGTGGGCCGCAGAGAAGAAGAGACATTGCACCATGGTCACGCTGTTCATCAGCAGTAGATCCAGAACTCAAACCCAGGTTCTGGCCCCAGTTCCAGGCCACGGGTCACTCCGGGCTTCCTTCCTCACGGGACGCCTGTGTTGTGGTGAAGTCCAGTCAGCTGTTCCCTGAACCTGCCACCTGCCTTTTTTGGCCTTTCTGCTCTCTGCCTTTCGTCATGCCGGACCTCTGCCCGGAGCCCTGTTTGTGCTCCCACGGCTCTCTCCCGTGGCCACGTGGCAACGTGGCCACAGCCCGGGTCTCGGACCCTCCCGTCCTGGAGGGGGTTGGGCGCCTTCCCTGCGTGGCCCTGCTGCCTCCTCTAGCGTGGCTGTGGAGTTTGGGCACAGGCTTTCGTTGCTCTGACAGAGCAGAGGATTACGTACTTGCTCTCTTTGCATCCCCAGTAACAGCCAGCAGAGAGCTCTTTGCTTTTACTGAGCATTGCCAATGAATTAATAAGCCCTGGTATGTAAGATGAGTAACTACCACCCATGTATAATCATTGCCAAATAGATTGAGTTCGGCTAAAATGTGCTCTGAGATGGTTTTGTTATTGAACCCTTTGGTTTGGTTTGGTTTGCTTAGCTGTATCCCACAAGTTTTGAGATATTGTACGTGTTTTCATCATTTGCATTCAGTTCAAAATATTTTCCATTTTCCCTTGTGATTTCTTCTTTGACCCATTGGTTATTTAGAAATGTATTGTTGGTGTTATTTTCCAAGTATTTAGGGCTTTCCAGGTAATCCTCCTATTGATACCTAGTTTAATTCTGTTGTGGTCAGAGAACATACCCTGTGTCATTTCAGTTCACTTACATGTGTGGAGACTTGATCTATGGTCCAGAATATGATCTGCTGTGATGAATGTTTTTTTGTGTAAAACACGTGAAAAGAATGAGTATTCTGCTGCTGTTCGGTGAAGTGTTTTATGACTGTCAATTAGGTCACGTTGGTTGATAGTGTTGTTCAGGTCTTCTGTATCTCTCCCGATGTCTGCCTTCTAGGTTCTGTCCATTACCGAGAGAGGAATATTGAATTCTCCAGCTATGTTCCTCCTGTCATTTCTATCATGTATTCTGAAGTGCAGATACTAGGTTTAGATACAGTTCAGATTGTTACATCCTTCTAAAGAATTGACCCTTTAGCATCATGAAATGTCTCTTTATCTCTGGTAATATTCCTTGTTCTGAAATTTACTTTGATACAAATATAGCCATTCCTGCTTTCTTTTGATGACAGTCTACATGATCTGTCTTTTTCCACCCTTTTACTTTAAACCCATTCGTGTCTTTATATTTAAAGTGGGTTTCTTACAGGTAGGATATAGTTTCCTATAGATAACATATAGACAGTCTGACTGACAGTATCTGTCTTGAGATACTTAAACCATGTATATTTAGTGTAATTATCGGTATAGTTAAATTTACATCTCCTGTAGTATTTTTTTTCCCTATTTGTCTCATCTGTTTTGTTCCTTTTTCCCTTTTATCATGACTTCCTTGGATTGAGGTATTTTTTTAAATGATTCCATTTTAATCATTCCATTCCACTATTGCCCTAATAGCTGCCTCTCTGTTTCATTTTTCTTGTGGTTGCTCTAGGCTTTATGTATGCATCTTTAAATTTTCACAATCTACAAATAATATTGTACCACTTCGTGTATAATGCAAGAACCTTTACGACAGTAGACTTTCATGTTGCCTTCCCATACTCCGCTGCTGCTGTGGTGCATTTTACTTACACATAGACTGCGAATCTCACAGTATATTGTCTTAGTCTATTCAGGCTGCTGTAACAGATGCCAGAGACTAAGCAGCTTATAAGTAACAGAAGTCTGTGTCTTGCAGTCCAGGATCAAGGTGTCAGCAGGTTGGGTGTCTGGTGATTGCCTGAAGCCTGATCCTTGGATGGCTCTCTGCTGTAACCTCATGTGGCAGAAGGGAAGAGAGAGCTCTCTGGGGTCTCCTTTTATAAGGGCACTAATCTGCAGCCTCATGACCTAACCACCTCCCAAAGGCCGCACCTCCTAATGCCCATCACCGTGGGGGGTAGGATTTCAACATATGAATTCAGGGGGCGCCACAAACATCGGACCATAGCATACATTGTTATCATTTTTTTTAACTAGTCAAAAATATCTTTTATAAACCACTGTTGTGCTCTTTAGTTCTTTTGCGTAGATCCACATTTCTTCCTGGTATCGTTTGCCTTCTGCCTAAAAAATTCCCTTTAACATTTCTCATAGTATAGATTTTCTGGTAATGAGTTCTCTAAGCTTTTAATTTGCCTTCAATTTAGAAGGTGGTTCTCTGGATAAAAGATTATAGATTGACTATTACTATTCTTTAATGATCTCTTTCCCTTGTCTTCTGTCTTACATAGTTTCTGATGATAAGTCTGATGTTGTTCATTTTTCCTTTGAACATAGTGTCTTGTTTTCTAGCTGCTTTTATTCTTTTTCACTCCTTTTTGGCAAGTTGATTATGATACACCTTGGCATAATTTTCCTTATGTTTATTCTGGTTCGGGTTTGTTCAGTTTTTTGAATGTGTGGACTTATAGGTTGTATTAAGTTGGGAAATTTGTCAGCTGTTATTTCTTCAGTGTTTTTGCTGTTCTCCCTTACTGTCTTTCTGGGACTGTAGTTATATCTATGTTAGATGCTTGGTATTGGCCCACAAGCCGGTGATTCCATGTTCAGTTTTGGGGTCCCCCCCTTACCCTTTGTAATATTTCTTACTATGTCTGCTGGTATTAATCTTTTCTTCTGCTATTAATCCTAGCCAGTATTTTTTTCATTTTAGGTACTGTATTTTTCAGCTGTAGAAGTTCCATTTGAGCCTTTTTTATATCTGTTTCTCTCCTTGTTATGTGATAATGTCTTCTTCTACCTTCTTGAATGTCTAGAACATGTTTATAACAGGTGTTTTAACAACTTTGTCTTCTGGTACCATCACATCTGTCATTTTTGGATCTCTTTCTATTCCTTAATTTTTATCTTGATTGTGGGTCATATTTTACAGGTTCTTTGCATTCCTAGTTTTTGTATTTTCGTTTTTTGATTGGATGCTGGATGTTGTTGGTTCCTGGGTTTTGTTGTATGCCTTTAAATAAGGTTCAATTTATACATTTTCCTGGTGTATAGTTATAGTTACTTGGAACCAGATTGATCCTTCGAAAGGACTGGTCTGGAGCAGCCTTCAGTTTTGGGATGATTCAGCACCACTGGGAAGACTCTTTTGAGGATTCTCCCTAAGGCCATGTATATTAGGTCTTTCTGCTGTAGCCGGTGGGAGCACAGGGTCTTCCCCAGCCCTCTGGGAGGTCTGGGAATTTCTGCTAACTCCTTTGCAGTGAGTGGTGCCCTCCCTGGACTCTGTCTCCTCTCACACTTAACACAGATAAGTCCTTGGCCAGTGACTAGGGAGTCACTTTGTGGATTTCCAGATATCTCTCTGTGTAGCTCCCCCCTTGCTGGTATTTTGTCCCACAAATTATAGTCACCTTTGCCTCCTTGAACTACAGCCTCTGTCCTTTCCAACTCAGCAAGACCACTGGGCTCGGTTTGGGTTCTCCCTCCTGTGCTCTGGCTTGGAACCTGCCTCCGAACAGTGAGCTGGGATCACCCTAGGGCTTCTGTCCTGTCTCCTTTTTCTCAGCGGTCATGGTCCTGTGTTGCCTGTTGTCTAGTGTGTGACAGCCATCATTTCAGATAATTGGTCCAGTTTTCTGGTTTTTCAGAGGGGAAATCTGATTTCTCTAACTCCGTCTTGGTTGGCAGCAGAACTGTATCTCCTCTTTTTTCCCCTCTAATATTTATTTGTCCCTACTAAAAAAGGACTCCTAGAGGTAACAACATATAATTAACACAGCAGACCTTTTAAAATCAAACTTTTAATAGAAATTAAGCTTTCTTGTAGTTTTAACATCCTAAATATTCCCTATTGTAAGTAACAGTGGCGTATGTTAAATACTTTCAATTATATTTTAATGTATGAGGAAAGAAATTATGATACAGTACCAGAAAATGATAAGGTGACCTCTTTGACATCTCTCCACCAAGATTATATAGCCCTCTATGTGGGTGTGATTGTTTTTTCCCTCACTTTCAGGACTTGTAGCCAATTAAAAATAGTGGTTGGCTATAAAGTTATATTATTTTTCTCCTAATTTCATTCTGACTTGAACTTATTTATAGTCTTATGGATCAGTCAGAGAATTGTGAAACTTTAGAGCTGAAAGAAGCCATAGGAGACCACTTGGTCCAGTGTTGTCATTATGCAGATGATGAGACTGAGAGCCAGAGAGGAGGGGACAGCACGAGGACAACACGGGGCTCTCACAGAGCCACGCTGCCTTCCCTACCTTGAAACTGTCACCATCTTGTGGCGTCTTGGTAGAGGAAGACGGTGGGACACACATTCAGGGGCGGAAATGGCCAGTTCTTTCATACAAGTGGGAATTTATGCAGAGAGGTTTTTTCCCCCAGTGTAAATATTATCATATAAACAAGAATGGTTGTATGGACTCATTTAAAATAAAACAGCCATTTTTTCTTCATTCCTTTTTTGAAAAGGACCTAGCGAGAATAAGATTGGACAAATGGACTGAGGTAAAAGACTAACTACAGTAATTTTGGTTGATCTGGGGATAGTTATTAAATACGTTAGGTTTGATGTTTCTCTGTTCCGTGTGGCGGAGGCGGGTAGCGCGCTGAGGCCCCAGAGCCAGCGGACTCTCGGGAGTTCTGAGGACAGAAGTCGGGCTGAGGAGGGCGCTGCGGAGGGGCGCGGGGAGGGGCGGGGACAGAGTGGGTGAGGAGGCTGTGGCCGTGGGGGGCCGCCTAGAGTGCCGGGGAGGGACGGGAAGGGGGGAGGGGGGAGGAGCCACCGGCTGGAGAGCAGGGAGGCCTTCAAGGTGAGGCCAGTTCTCTGGCGGGAGTCCTTGCCCTCGCACCCCTTGAAGTCCAGCTTGGAGAATTTGTCACGGAGGGTTCCATGGAGGCAGGAGAGCCCGCGCTCGTCTTCCTGGGAGGCGCTGTCGCGGGGTGAGTGGGCGGCAGGGTGCTCCCCGCGGGCGGGGGCCCCAGCACCTCTGGGCCGGCTCCTGAGGAGGTGCCTCGGGACAGTGGCAGGGGGCACCCGGCCTAAAGCTCCTGTGTCGTCTTCCTCTAAGTGAAACAGCCGCTGAGTCATTTCCATGCAAACCAGAAATGACGATGAGTGTTCTTCGTAGAATCTAAGGAAAATTTTCCAGGCCTTGTTCAGCAACCCATGTTGGCGGAGAATTGGGCCTGACTCTAACCTGTGAGAGTCTGTTGCCATCATTGGAGCCGCTTCTGCTTCTCACGTCCACTTAAGCGACAGAACTGTCTAGTTTCCCTCTCCGCCCCCCCCCCCCCCCAAACACACACACACCCACCCTCCCTCCCTCCACTTTTTTTCTCCTGTTTTCTTTGTGAATTAGGAAGAAAACAGAAGGTGGTCCTGGGCCAGGACAAAAGTAGGAAGAAAGGGTAGTCCGCTAACCCCAGGTCCGTTACCCTGAACATCTTGTCCGTTTTATCTTTAAGATTACTCTTTGGTGGTTGGGTCACACACGTTTGCTGAGCAGCTCTTCGTAAAGCTAAGTGGACTTCTGTGCCTCTGAGTATTTGGGCTTCTCTCCCCTCGTTCGTTCTCAGGGAAGTCCTGTGGGACTCAGTGAAGAGCTCAGGCTTGGGCTTGACTACCTGGTTCAAGTCCCAGCTCTACGACTTGATGACTGTCACTTAGCTCCCCATGCCTCAGTTTCCTTATTTATAAAGTGGGGGCTATAATAATGCCTGTCCTGACAGAGTTGTTGTATTAAATGAGTTTAAGGCACCTCAATTTTTGGTGCAGATGAAGTTTCTCCATAAAAGTTACCCATAGAATTAGGAGTAGTTGTTGAATTATTCTACATTGACATTATTTAAGTTGTCTGCAAACCTCAAGTTTCAAATAATGACTTGTTTTCCAAGAGTAGTGCTTACAGTAATAGAATCTCTGCCAAATAAAATGACAAGGAAAGACTGCCTGTTGGCAGAGTTTTTCTTTTATTTTAAAGGAAGTGTCAGTAGTTTAGCTTAATTAAATAATTGTCTTGCAAACATTGTTATCTATAAATGAATGCTGGGTAAGTTCTAAGAGCAAAATTATTTCATTTTTCCCAATGGGAGGGCACTCTTGGGTTTTTTGACTTTTTGCTTGTTTTTAATGTGCATTTAAAGAAACTGACTCCCACTCAGAAAACTAATTTAATTGTATTTTCAGTTTTATAAACTGAACCATATTAAAATTCGAGTTCTTTAGCGCTATCTTTACCTTGCATTTGTTTTCTTAGGTAGCTGTGTTAAGGAGGACTGCATTTTCTCTTTATTTTTTGTAATCCCTGTGGTGTCAAATAAGAATTGCAGGACGTGTATCATAGGTCTTCAGTTTAGGCCTTTTGATTTCATATACCAACTTCCGATTTGGCCATTTATGTTTGTGAATTGTGGTTACGTATATTGTTTCTTGAGTTCATGTAGTCTCTCTTAAAAATATTAGGGATTTTTTGAAGGTTTTCTTCTTAGAATTTTAATAATTCAGCGTTCCTCTTTTCACATACAAGTTTTAAGCTGTTAACACTTTGTGAAAATTGGAAATAGATCATCTGGAACAGTTGGGGACCTCTGATACAACATATCTGGATACCTATGTGTTGAAAGATACATTTTGTAATACCATATTTACATATTTAAATTGCTTTGTTTCTGTTATTGTTAAGTCATTTGAGCCATTTAAGAAAAAAATGCTTAATTTTCACATTTTACAAGACGACTTATATGGGAACAGTCTTACATAAACAAAGGTATTTTAGATAGATAGATAATTAGATATTAGAACTTTAGATTAGACTTTAATAAAATTTCATCACTTTCTGCATTAGCTGTTGTTAGACTTTAGCTTGAGGAATGCATTTATTCCATATACAACACATAACTTCCTCAAATCATCAGAGTACATTCCTTTGGTTTTACGGCTGCCACACTAAGAGGCCTGATTCATCTGTAACTGCTCTTTTAAAATCTGTGTTTAAGGAAGACAGCAAGGCAGAATCTAGTTGTGTATTGTAGGGAGTTAGTGTTTCTTTGGTGTATAGAACCTGTTCAGTTCCTATTATTACTTGAAAAGTAAAATTGTTTTTTAAGTTGTTATCCTAGAAAATGAAAGTGCGTGAAATACATACCTCCACATCTTGGGTCAGGTCAGGAGTAGGCAGGAAGGGAAGTTTCATTTCTTCTCCTTTAACCTTGATGGGCCTTCGGGGGGGTGCTGACTGACTCTTGACAGTCTGCCTCAAGGGCCTTTGTGCTTAGATTCTGACCTTGAGATGCAGAAATCGGTCCTTTGCTCCTTGGTGCTCCAGGAGCAGAGGGTCATAGGGTCGGTGTTGACAGCGTACTATTTAATTTCTTTCAAGGAGCTTCTGTATGTCTTTGCTGTACTCCTTGAATTTGTTAAGGTGATTTTTTTTTTTTTTTAACTGCCCATGATGTTGATGGCTGCCTCAGAGCATCCTAGAAGATTCATTTCACTTTTGATGGGGAACCCTTTTGCAGAGCCTGCCATTAGGATCATTGTCCGAGAACTCCCTGGGCGTGTCTCCAATTTCGCTGTTTAGGAGATGTGTGCTGTGGGAACTCTCAACTGTGCTGTTCCCAGGAATTTTGAGCGTTTCCAGGCACGGTCATTTGCACTTAGTCCTGTCCCCGCACCGGCAATGTTGGTTACCCGCGAGATGGCACTGTTGGGACCGTGCGTGCATCCGTAATGTCTTTCTCTTATTTGCTAGGCAGAAGATGGTGTTAGTGATTGCGAGCTGCCGGCTAGCACCCTTGCAGAGCAGGAGTCAGTGAGTGCGGTTCAGCTTCCGGTCCTGTGAGTCTGATGCCTTCCCTCCATGTTTTGGCATCACTGCCAAACACATGCATTGAAATCCTTCATGACCATCAGTTTGTCAGATGATTCTATTGTTGCAAAGAGTCTGTCCAGGTCCTTTGTATCTTTTTTTTTTTTTGTCACCTTAGTGTATGTCCATTGTGATGGGGACAGAGGCACTGAGGTTGGAAGAAGGCACGACTGTAACCAGGGCCAGACTAGCGACTTCAGGTGTAGGGAGTGAGCACAAACTCGTCAGAGGGAAAGCTTTCGCAGGATGCCGGCGGCGTCAGCCCCGTGCTGCGTGAGCGGTTGTTCAGCCAGTGAACTTTGGGCCCAGTCCTGTGGTGCCGCGTGTGTTTTCAACAGTTTACTCGTTGTTTAATTTATTTATTTATTTGTGGATTGCTTTATAGTGTGGTGTGCTGTTGCTGTGTGCCACACCTGTGTCACAGGGTACGAGGAAGTTTTCCCTTTGCTTGCACGGTGCCTCACCCAAGTCTGAGCCCCTGAAGTGCAGCAGACCAATGAGGTGGTTGGCAAAGGTGGGCAATCTTGGGAGCACCTTTTCTACTGTCCTCCGCTCCCTGGGAGTGAGTCCTGCGGCCCTGAGCAAGACCGTGTGCATGGCCAGGAGACAGGCAGAGAACGCCGTGGAAAGGAGGTCCCACCTGTTTGCATTGGCCTGTGGAATTGGGCCTCCACCATGATCAGACTCAGTTGTGTGGCCTGTAACGGAGAGGGCTGACTTGGAGCCGTCTGACCTGGTCTGTTGGCGAACGGTCGTTAACGCTTTACGACTGGGACCGGAAGACAGACCTGTTGCACATCTTCCTGTATCTGCATCTACTTTGTTTGCTGTTGTTCAGTGAGGCCCTCACATTTGCTGTATTGTTCAAGTCCTTCACTTTTAAATCCAGTGTCATGGCCAGAAATTCTGTGTGTACTAAAGAGCACTTCAGCGTTAGAGTCCTTGAGGTAACGAGTGGCTGCGTACGTGGCCGACTGCGGTGGTCACGGCATCATCCCTTAATGTGACGAACGTGGAGAGTCCGCCCCAAGTGGGACAGCCAGGCACTCGCTCCCTTTGTCGAAAAGTACTTTTGCACATTCCCACTGTAGTTAAAATACCACAAGGAGACTAGCTTTGGATACGTGAGGTGACTGCTTGTGGTCCCAGGTCCTCTGCCCCTTTACCTAGAGACAGCCTGCTTGTAGTTCTGGAGTGGAAACTTGTATGAAAGGTGAGAACGAGAAAGTAGGATCCTTAATGGCAAATATAAGTGAATTTGAACTTAATCTGCCCATATTCAGGTTTATGTAATATTGCTTTTCTGGTTTCCTTATAAAATGTTGTCTTTCACTTGGCTACTAGTCAGGGGTTCTGCTAAGAGATTCCACATCTAATAAATCCAAGGTAAGGAGGACTGCAATAGGTTAGACTGTTTTCCCCTCAGTGGGTGGATGAGTTTATCCTCTCAGAATCTCCAGAGCCCCAGCATTTATTAGGAGTTGAATTTAATTCCAACATTTTTAGGTTCAAGAAAAACACTTACCATTGAAATAAAATTGTTGGAAAAATGATTTTTCTTAAGGAAACCTGATTCTTAAGCATGGAAATTGAAACCTTTAAATTCCATTTAGTTAAGTTATGGGCTTTGGGGTCAATAATTATGATTTGGATAATTATCATAAATGTCACAGCAAGTGACTTGAGTTGTAGATTTTTCTTTATCCCATGAAATAATCATAGATACATGACTACATAACTAATTGATTTTGCATTAGGGCGATCACTCAGTTGACGTAAATCTTTCCCACGGTAAATTGATATAGCACCGAACCTATTAAGCCCTCCATTGTGTCTGACCGCCTCCCCTCCCCCCACCTCAGGCTTGGTTCAGGGTTTTTACTTTTATGGTGTATGATAAATGAGCTGTTTACTAATTTTGTGTTGAAGTGAAATAGAAATTTGGATTATTGGAATTTATTATTTGGGGGCATCTGGCTCATCCTTGTTTTTGTTTGTTAAACAGGAAAAGGACCAGCGCAGCCTAGACATAAACACTGCCAAGTGCATGTTGGGACTGTTATTAGGAAAAATCTGGCCCCTTTTTCCAGTTTTTCACCAATTCTTAGAGGTACCAAATTGTTATTTTATGGAATGTATGTTTGCTTGCTTAGAACTACCAAGTATACTTTATTTAACCATTTCACATAATTTTGTTTGTTGTACTTTTCTGCCTGTAGGAGTGATGGTGACGTAATTGCTGTCCGTGAGCAGTTCCCCGTTTTCTCTGGGTGTGTCTGGGGGGGGGTGTACGTGCCGCATCACTTCCCGTGTGGGTGCACCCGAGACAGCCACGGCTCTGTCCTTTCCGCTCTCTTGCCCCACTGGAAAAACTTGACCTCCGTTAGGATTTCCTGCTCTGTATAACGGTAGTAAAACAAGATTCACTTTTTTGTGTGGCTATAGGTGAATTTCCGCTTTTATGAAGCAAAGGTTAAAAAACAGCCATCTGCCTTCTTATTAAAAGAAGTTTGTCCTGTATTGTTATCTACTCTTATCCCCAAGAATATGGGCACCTAGGTCAGTCCAGATGGTAGGCACACCTGCAGCCTCTCCCTCAGTTTCTGTTTTCTGTTTGCATTAGAAAAAAATCCAGCGCTTGACTCCACTGTGGTTTGTTTGCTGTAAGTATTAATGATCAAACATTTTGAGCTGCTGGTTATCAGGAGCTGGTTTTGATGCCGTGTGATACTGTAGGACCTGGAAGTATCTGAGATGTGAGTTTGAGCTCCTGGGTTGGTCACAGACGGCATCCTTCTTGCCCTGCGGACCCAAACCCCTTAAAAAGTGCCCTTTGCCTAAAAGGATGAGTGAGGGTCCTGGGTCTTTGAGAAAAGCCTGGGCCCTACCCTGACTCCAGCTTCACTCTTGTCATAATCTCTTAGAATTCACTTTATGCAATGGTCCAGAAAAACTTTCAGCTGATCTGATTCTTTGAGGACTGTTATTAAAAATTGCTTTTAACGTTACTAACCAGGACTCCTCAAGATGGGTCTAAAAACTAGTTTTACTTATAAGAAGCGTTTGTTGACGTGACAGTCCGTGTCTACAAATGATCTGTTCTCATTTCTCTGGCCATCCCGTGAAATGTTAGCTTTCTTTGGAAAACGAGTAGAAATAGGTCCTTGTTCTCAGAGTGGAGCAGAATTTGAGCCCCAGTGCAAGGAGTTTTTTAGCTGAAAGGCCTTGCCACAAGCAAGTCTGACTTTGCACGATTCCAGGAGCATCTTCAACTGTTTCCATGACTGATGTTTGCTTTGAGTTGCTTCGAAAGTTAAACTTGTAGTCTGTGCTTTATTCTTTTACATTAGTTTGCTTTTTTCTTTTCAAAGGACACAGGAACCTTTCATTTGAGCTTCTCTTGTGTTTGCGTCCTCAAAACCGTGGGCTCAGCTCTCTCTGCTTTTTACGTACTCGTATTGTTTCCCAGTGTTCCTGATTTTTAGTGGGTAGGATTTAAAAACTGTTGGATCTGGGCTTTATTTTTCAGTTTTTTTTACAGGAATTGTGTACTTTAAAAAAAAATACCTATGGCATATTTCTTGTCTGAGAGGAAAAGGAAAACTACTTCATGGGTCTTCTAATTTATTACTTTTATGATCAGTATGATTAGAACAGTAACTTTCTTCAACGGCTAGAGCACCTAGTTCTGAGACCGCTGGTGGCCCTTAGTAAGTTCCTGGAGAGTAACTCCCTGTTGTGTGTACTTGACAGTGAGCATGCTGATCAGGGCAGGGATTATTAATGGGAGCTACTCTTTATTTAGCACCTGCTTTCTGCCAAGCACTGAATGAAGTACTTTACATAAATTACCTCTTTTAATTCTTGCAGGATCTCTATGAAGTAGGTTAATTATCTCTCTCTCTCTCTTTTTTTTTTAATAGAAGGGCTTTTGCAGTCTAGAAATTTCACTTCTAGGGATAAAAATCATGTTTCTTTGATGTGCTTGTCATTTTGTGTTGAGCCCTCATAATATTTTTCTAATGGGAATTGTCATCTTAAGTTCTACTCTTGCTCTCTCTCATCCTTCTCCTAGATTGGTGCTTAACATACCTCAAATGGAAAGAGTTAACCTTCATGAACTTTATTAAGTTGATTCATACAGCAGTTGAAACCGTGCCATTTGTTAATTGTAAGTGTCAGTAATTCATATTACTTTTCCCTCCATCAGCAATCAAAATATAAAGTTATTAACAAAGACCAGTGGTGCAATGTGCTAGAGTTTAGCAGGACAATTAACCTTGACCTCAGCAACTACGACGAAGATGGAGCGTGTAAGTACGGGGCGCTGGGCGCTCTCACACACGCACCCCAGCCCCGCTCCGCCCTAGCCCTGCCCCCAGCCCAGCCCCAGCCCCGCTCCGCCCCAGCCCCGCCCCCCGCCCCAGCCCCCGCCCCAGCCCCAGCCCGACGCCGTCCATCCGCACACCGTCCTCACTGGCAAGAGCCTTAGCCGCTTTGTTTTCTGTTTCTCTGCAGGGCCAGTTTTGTTGGACGAGTTTGTGGAGTGGTATAAAGACAAACAGATGTCCTAGGACTTTATGCATAGCAGCGAGAGAGTCACTGTTACCACAGATATGTCAACCATTAGCCATAAATTGCTGTTTGTATCGAAGCGCATGCTGCTTTTCTTGCACTGTCTCCCCTTTGCAGGGACGTCGTGGTGTTTGCTGTTGAATGGGCCAGCTCTGCTTGCTGTGTAGCATTGTTCTCTTGGAAGGCTGCTTCGCAGTTTGTATTTACACTACAGATTGGTGAATTTGCCAACGTCCTCACTGTGATGATGTGTATATTGCTGTTTAAATTTTGTATATGTGTATAAAAAGAAAAAGCTTCACCTAGAGATTATTTCTGCAAAACTGTATTGTAAAAATAATTTTTGTGGCATATTTCTAGTCCCTTTTTTCAAATGAACCAGTTATACTTTATTTGGTCTCCAACGTAGCATTTCAGAACACAAGAGAGAACAACTGTTACCATAAGCAAATGTTGCCAGAATTAACCTCATTGTTTTAAGAGGCCAACTTTTGGAAGGAGGTGGGAATCAGAACTTTTCAGAGGCATATGCCAAATATAATTTGGTTTACTTAAATAAGAGTGTTTTTAAATGATGAAAGGTACAATTATTTGAACATCCAGACATGTACCGTGCCACAAATCATTTCCACCACGCAAGGTGTAGGTTTTTATTCTCTGATGTTAAAGCCGTAGTAGTTTGAATATAGGTACAAATGAACAAATTAAAATTGCACCTTTTTTAAATGAGTTTGAAACTCGAAAACTTCCTTTACTGTTTTTTTTTTTTTCCCCCCTTTTGCCTTCTCCTGGTCAGTGTTGGGTCTGCTGATGCTTCCCGTGCCATTCTAAGTAACATTGATTTTTGCCTCCTCTGTGGAAACCTAATGGTTCGCTGGCAATTTGTAACCGCAGAGCACTTTTAGTTGTGGTTTGGATTTTTAGTTAAGCGTTTGTGGTGTCTAATCTTCTAGTTTTTTGGAAAAAGAACTATACTATAAGTGAGAGGTGTTTTGTTTTGTTTTGTTTTCTTTCTTTCATGCTAGGCTTTTCCTGGCAGAATGTCCATTGCAGGCAGTGGACACGAAACCACCAGCATTGAGCTCACTTTGTCACACAGTAGGACCTTTCCTGGAGGGGCCACTCGTCATTCATTACCCGAGTAATTTGTACAGAAAGGTGATAGCCATTATATATGTGGATGAGGAAACAAGAGTAAACAGGACGGTATTTTTAGGTTTGTATTTTATGTCTTTTTTTTTTTTTTTTTCCTTGCCTTATCCTTCTTGAGGAAATGTATAGATAACATGTTTTCCCCTCAACTATCTGGTGCTATTGAATGACTAATTTAATCCCTAAAGTTTTGTGAAAACATAAAAGTCTAATGATTTAAACCGAGTAAAAAGCTAATGGTGCATTTGAACAGGTGAATGCTGCAGGTATGAGCAAGATCCATGATGGAATAATGATTGGAAGAGGTTTGGGTTATTGCAAAATCTGGCCAAAAAATCTTTTGGACTAAATGTGAACCTTTAAATGGCATTAAATGAGTAAAGCACACAGACAATGCTACTCCTGACCACTATTTCACAGTTTCTTTGCAAACAGTGTTCAGATTTTCATATTATTTTTTCCCTAACTGAACCACCAAAGACAGAAATTTTGTATGTATATACGGTGTGTGTGCATATACAAAATCATGATATGGTAGAATGAAATCACTTCCTTTTTCTACCAAACAGAAAGGTTTGGTTTGCTGTGAAATAAACCAGAAGTGTGAAAAACTCTGTAGTGATTAAGCAGACTTAATCATTCCTTGCTTAGGAATGGTAGACTCACCTCTACCTTACAACTTCATACCAGTTTGCACAAGTTAATATCCGAAGAGAATAGAAGATGTTGATGGCAAGCACAGCTCTTGGGACCGATGTGTTGCAAGGGGTTCCATCCCAACAGGTGCCTCGTATTCCAGTGGCAATGGGCCAGAGGCAGGTGTGCATTTGTGAAGAACTTGATTCGTTTTCAGAAGTATCCCATCCCGTAAAGTTAAAAAAGAAAAAATCACACTTTAAGGGCAACAGTTCTTAGATTCGATCAACTCTAGTTTTGTTTAAACAAATATAAATCATAGATGAAATTATTTTAAAAGTTATGGTTAGGAACTGGAGAATGTTTTGAAACACTAAGCACAGTTAATCGTAACATAAAGGGATTGTTACAGGGAGATGTTACATTTCAGCCACAGTGAACATTTTGATGATAAGGGGAAAAACCCAAGGAAAACCTATTCGTGATCTAGAATATGGAAAGTGAATATTCCAAAGTGATGGTAATCTTGTATATTTAGAAGACTCCAAATAATTTTTGAGCTCCCTGGAAAAATAAACCTCCATGACTGTGGAGTGCTTGCCCTTGGTTCTTGATTTTATGCAGTTATTTTTAGGGAGAGGAAAAGGGGCCAAACGTGTAATAAGATACTTTTCTCTTAAAAATGTCCCTAAGTTACATAAAATTGAGCAGTCATCAGACACTTACTTACTGGCTAATGTTAAAGAAATTAGGGTGCCTTCCTCTGGTTTTTCTTTCTTACCTGTCTACACCCTTTCTGTCTTCCCACTGTGTCTTGAACTACACATCGCAATACTGTGTCATCATGGAATACAACATTTTGGTGTTTACTGGTAGGTCAAATTTCGTGATTTGATTTGCCGTAAACACCCACTGTAATGTTACATGCAGCTTTTTCGAAGCATGAACTCCAAATTAAGTTTTCACAAATCTGACTAGACAAACCTCTAGCTGCTCCTGTAACAACACACATCTGTTGCCTCTCCGTCTCCATTTCAACAGTGCTTTTGAAGTTTCTACAGAAAGCTTTCCAAGTTAGTTTGTGCCCTTGGTTTTTTTTCTTACAACTGCTAAAATACCTCTGTAAGCCTTATCTTTTATTCTTTCATATGTTGTATAATAAATGTATAGAATTCATTGACCAGCTAAATGTTGGGTGTCTGTAAATGAGACCAAAACGTGGGTTGCTTTTTATCATAAGATCTTTTCCCCTGGGGGTTCCTGTTAAATGGACAACAGCCAACCTGTAACTGTGAACGCCTCGTGTCGTCAGTAGCTGCATTCCATCCATAGACATGTGCAAGTCCCGTGACTCCAGCTTAACTAAAACACTGTTATGCCACCTAACTTGAGTGCAGCAAACTGGTTTTAGGTTTTAATGGAATTGATGTAAAATGATATCCCATAAATAAAAAGTATTTGTGTTTGGTTTCAGAACTGATTTGTGAATTCTTTCTTCTCTTCTTGGGATTTTGCTTCAAAAACCACTTAAGGTAGTTTTAAAGTATTTTCTCTTTTACTTTTTTGTCCCCCCCCCCCCCCCCCCCCCCCCCCCCGCCGCCGAACTCCCTCTATTGGGGAATTTCAAAGCTACAGAAAAAAAAAATGCAGGAATAATATAATGAACTTCAACCCATCTATGTACCTATCACCTAGATTTTCTGCTTGTCAACATTTTGCCACCTTTTCTGTGCCACTCTGAGTGCGTGTGCACCTGTGTGCGTGCGTGCGTGTGTGTACATACGTACACTTCTCTCTGTGGATACGCTTTTTTCCTGAACTGAAAGTAAATTACATTATGATGCTTCATACCTAGTATTTTGAAACAAAGACATTTTTATAACCACAATACAATGCTCACACTCAAGAAACTTAACATTGATACAATTCTATTACCTAATATACAGTCTAGATTAAAATCTCTCTATTTGTACCAATATTGGCCTTAATAGCAATTTTATTCATAATCCGGGGAAAAGCACTGTACCTAGCTGTCCTGCCTCTTTAATCTCTTTTAATCTGGAACAGTTCCAGATATAGTACAAACACTCCTCAGCCAGACAGTGAGTTAAAAATATATACAACCATATGCTGTGTATTTCTAAAACACTGAGCTAACAATTGAGTGCTTGCGATGTGTCGGCGCCAGGCAGAAATGCCCACTTTTACTGCCTCCAGCATCATCCAGTTAGTCTCTAGCGCGTATCAGCCCTGGTTACCACTCTCTGAATTGTCGCTGATGGCAGGATCTCTGGCACGGAGTGGGTGCCCAGAAAATGCATGTGGAAGGAAGCAAGTCACAAGTTCGTGCTGGGCAGGGAATTGGCAGGACCCGAGAAACCTCACATAAAGATTAGAGAACCCACAAGGACCGACCAGACTTCAAGACCCCGAGAAGCTTGAAAGTAAGACAGGAGGCAGAAGACAAGATTCCTAAAACACAGAATCTCCAGGTACCCAGTTTAAATTGGTGATGTAGATGGTCTTTCCACTGTAATTTGGACCGAAGCTGGGATCAACTCAAAATACTCTTGCAGAAGCCTACAAAGATGGTAGGTGGAGATAAAGAAAAAGCTTAATTCTATATGGATGGCAAGCAATGAGAGATGGCCAGTGGTAGGACAGGGGACCCAACCTGGGCTACAGCAAAGAGCAGGAATTCACGAGGCACTTCATCCAGCGCTACAAAATAGGACCACGAGGTGGGTTTCTCCGGGCAATACTAGTCCACATAAAAATTCACAAGAGTTGAAATAGAGCTCTCCAGCGGTGTAACAAACAGGATAGACTGGGGAGAGAATAGATCACCAATGCCTGCTACACACACGCACGCACGCGCACACACAGCTTGAGAGGCATTGCAGGCAGGCCAATGGAGGGAAGAGGTTACAGGAAGCTTGCTCCAAAGGAAGGGCGTTTTTCAAGACAGCTCTTTGAAATAATGGGACAAAGAGGAAAGTGAACTGAAAAATGGAAAACATTACCCACCGGAAAAGATGGAAGATCACGGAGGCCGCCCTGGGGCTAGAAGAGTGAGGAGGAGAGTTAGCTACTTCTGGACAGCACCTTTCTCGATTTGTTTGAACCCACAGGGAGGCAGGACATGCTCTCCCCGGTGCAACGTGCACCACGTCATCTGTATGACTCGCTTGAACGTTATCCCCATATCTTCGTGTGAAGAATAACTTCGAGGCAGGAGACGAGAGAAAAGCTGCTGGGATCCCTTCAGAAAAGAATTGCCTGTGAAACTTGGTTACAGCTAGAAAGGGGAAAAACCTAACACATGAGGAAATAATACATAAGCCTTCTGGCCCTGTCTACTGACCTACGCTCGTAGGGCAGAAGGTAATCCAAAATAGAGAATGTTCACCACTTTTGGCACATTCAACAGAAAATAGTTTGGTTTATTTCCCACCAGAATTTGTTCCTAATGTTTATCTTCAATTGCCATAACAAAAAATAAAACCGTCCCGTGTGTACAAGTACTTGCTTAGAAATTATAGTGAGTGAGTAAGTAGGCTATGCTGAGAATAATAATTGGAAACTGAAAAACATAAATTGTCTATAGTAATTAAATGGAAATTTTTTAAAACATCATTTAAAATGTAATCTCTTCTGAAGAAATGTATTCAGTCTTCTAGAAAAAAATTCCTTTGCAATCACTCTCTGAAGCATGTGGGTTGTGAAGAACCAGGGCAATAAGAAAGTAAGCTGAGGGAAGGGTTTTTTTTTTTTTTTTTTACCTCTGGCACTTTCTAGCAGAGGCATCTCAGAATTGCCTAAATTTGAATATCTGAAATTCAAACTAGTGTTCTCTAGAAATCTTGGGATAAATGTAATGATGAGGAGAGCTGCAGCTGTACTCACAACCAGTGAACTAACCACAAAGTTGTGGCCAAATTTCCATAGTATATTAAAAGCCACTGCATTTTGGGGCGCCTGAGTGGCTCAGTTGGTTAAGCGTCCAACTCTTGATCTTGGCTCAGGTCATGATCTCAGGGTCGTGAGATTGAGCCCCACAGCGGGCTCCGTCCTGGGCATGGAACCTGCTTAACTTCTCTCCCTCTGCCCCTCCTCACTTCTCTCTCTCCCTCCCTCTCTTAAAAAAAGCCACTCCATTTTGTGTCTACTTGCTTATTATTTATTTTGGCTTCATTACCCGTGGGGGCTGCTGCCGACACCTTCTTGAGAGTGGGACTTGGACAAGAGTTATGACCCCATCACAGATAATCCCAACAGAATAATACATGCCTTTTAGCACCCTATTCTGCATGTCTCAGAGTGCTCATAAATACCTCGAATTCTTACTCCTCCTTTATTCCTCCCATCGAGCTTGATTCTCAGATCTGCAGTATGATCACTGTATCAACGAACTTCAGTTGTACGTTAGGCACAACTCTTATGTGAAATTGGGAACACAGGCATTAAAATTTACAAGTGTGCAGAGTGGGGACTGGGATAAATAGAAAATCAACAGATTGAAAAAAATTTGGAAAGACCTCTGGGCATGGGGGTCTTGTGCCCATTGGGTGTAAGTGGCATCAGCCACTGATAAATAAGTGGTAGACCAGAAAGACACTCGGTTGGTGCCAAGAGTTCCTCTGGAGAGTAGGGCATTATAGGGATAGATGGGGACTCGGCAGGGGACGACTCTCAGGGGAATCTAGCAGTGTACACAAGGATAGCATATAGGGGCAACAGAGAGGTTGGGCTTTTCAGGACGGGGGAGTTTGTGGTTGTCATCAAGAGATAGCAATATAATTGATGAAAAAATGCCGACAGAAGAAATCTCTCATGAAAAAGGATATGGAATGTATTGAGGCAGCTACATCAAGCATGTTCCTTGGTGGAGGACTGGCTTCCCAGATCCCCAAAGTTCACTCTGGGGATGTCCGACTATAGTTGAAAACTCTCACATAGTGTGAGAGTTCTAGCAAGTGAGAGATGCTCTCTTCCCTCTCCTGGAGGGTGGACCCCTCTGCCGTCCTCTGGAGACCGGATGGAAGTAACGGGTGCAGAGCACCGCAGCCCGCTCCCCACAGGAGGGAGACCGGAGGTCAGGCTTCCAGGAGTATCCCAGGCCCAGCCACTAGGCATTTTCGTATAAGGGAGGACACCCATGGGAGGAAGACCCCCAAGGTTCTGCAAGGGGAGTGGGAAGCCGAGGTGCTGGGAGGCGAGAAGGGTCAGACAGTGTGGCAGAGAGATTTAGGGGAGGAAAACCTCCAGGGGGAGCGATGAAGCAAGCAGGGCCACGGTGTGGACAGTGCTCGGAAAACAGGGAGTTCGCCTACCGACAAATTTCCAGAGACCCCAATCTCAGGTGCAGGGAGAGCTTGCGGGCTAGCAGAGACCATGTGCTCTCCCCATTTGCTCAGAATCGATCCAGCCTCCATACAGCATGTTTTTCTGTGCCGTCCGATTGTCAAAATCTTTGCAGCTAAGCAGTCGCATGACTTAGGTCTGCCCCCTACCCCACCGCCACCCTCCCTGTGAAAAGAGTAAGTAGCTAGAAGGCACCTGCAACCATGTCCTTCTTGCTCCAGCATGGAAATGTGGGGGTATAAAGGAGCAGGCTTTTATGGGTCTTTGAGGCCAAGTGCTTTTTGAATTCTGACCACAATGAGATGACATTGCGGGTGACAGACCCATGACAGTGAACAAGAAAAGAAATCAGACTTTCTGGTTCAACACAATCATCTCGGCTACTTTATACACTCATGTCATGTGTGTACTCATGGATTTTGTTTTGAGAGTTGATTGCCAGCAAACTGTAATGGATTCAAGGGATGTAGACAGGAAGGCCAGTTGGTGGCTTACTGACATTATTTGGCTCCTTTCAGAAGAGAAGGCGGCCAGTGAGGTAGTGTGTTTTACACTGGTCTCCTGAGACACCTTTCAACAACCATGGGAATCATACAGAAGAAATTGAGGTTCAGAACGTTTACGTAACTTGTGCCAAGTCACATGGCTGGAAGGTGGGAGAGAGAGAGGAGGCGATGTCTCCACCTCCAGCAGTTTGGTAGGGGGCCACATGGTATAGAGAAAAGGTTGCAGCGAGGAGGGGTGAGGCGTGTGAGCCCTATGCGTGCTGCTTGGGCCTCTGATGGACTTACTGGTGCCCCTTTTCTGCTAGTTTTATCGAGTTCTGGGGAAACATGGATTTCAGGGATTGGCCGATTTTTCGGAATAGGAATGTATGGGTTGGTTGCACTTCAGCCATGGAGTTGAGGTCACTGGAGTAAGAATATTGCTGATTGGCCAACTCAGAAGTGTGGGGCTGGCTTTCAAAGGCATCACAGGGTTGGTTCCCCAGGTAGCCAGCCCTATCCTCAGGTTACCTAGGGACTTTCTAAAAGTCACCTCATTAACATCACAAAGAGCATCTTAATTCTCTCATCACTTAGGGAATTTCTAAGGGATTTAGGAACTGTGCCAGGATCTGGGACCAAGACCAAATATATCTTTCTTACCATCAATCACAATATCATACATAGGTACTGATGATACAAAGCTATCATCGATCAATGACATGTTACTATGGCCAATGAACCTGTTGCTTTTCCTTCCTTTCTTGAAGTGGAGTATCGGAACTTTTCATCTTCAAGATAAAGGGCAGAAAGGAGATGGTGGTGGAATGAGGGACTGAAGGAAGCAGGAGTAAGGACCCTCCAGCCAAGTGGAAGTTTAGGGCAAGGGACCAGTTTTCCCCTGAGACAAGAGGGGAGATGTCTGTTAATGAGTAGGAGGTAGTTGAGAGGTCTTACCTTATGGCCTTGGTTTTCTCAGGGACTGATTCAAAGATTTCTACTGAGAGAAGGGAGAGGTAGGAGGTTCAAGGAGAGAGATAGAAGTGTGGAAGAGCCCCTGAGGAGAATGAGAAAAGATGATGAAAGAATAAGTTTCATTGTCCCAAGAGAAATAAAAATAAGACTAGGCTATGTAGCTGTGGCATAGCAAGAAGTTGTGGTTCCAGGACGTCGACATTAGGTCTAGGTGACAAGGCTGACAGGCTCCAGCCCCCCACCAAAATTGGGATAAAAGACAGCAGGACTTGGGCTTTGGGCTCCTCTGACCCGGGAAACTCCTCTCTTTTTCCAGACTGCAGAGACCACCCATCTCTGGAGATGCCTTTTGAAAAATAAGGGAAACCCAGTGAAGCCATGTCCAGTGGTTTGAACTATCATGTATCCTTGAATGCTTACATATACTTTGCATCATTTTCTGGGTGAAGAGATGGTGAAACAAAGTGGAAGTTTCCATAGTTGAGTTGAGACGCCATTCCTACTAGTCTTCAAATCCAGACCAGGCTGTGGTCAGCCCTGTCCCTGTAAATGGTTAACAGACTTGGGCAGAATGACCTCATGTGTAAGAAAGTAGCAGAGAAAGACTAAGTTCCTAAGTTACTGGAGTGGTGCCATCCAGCCAGTGGCTTTCTGTGGCTTTCGAGCTGCAGGCACAATGGATGATGACATTTGTGTGATTATTCTGGGATACTGGAGTGGGTTATCTAGTGGATTAAAAGCAAAAGTGGGACAAGGGAGCACACTGTGTCTGAGTTGCAATATGAGGAATATCAGACTGCTCCCTACTAATTTGGAACATCAGAGGAGGTCAAAGTTTTCCAAGAACACAGTAAGCCCTACAGAGAGTGAGCTGCTAAGGTAGAAGGACAATTTATGACCACTTAGGTAAAGAGGACTCACGCAGTGGTGTTCTAGTTTCTTCCTGTGGGCCCTCTCCAGGGCTAGATTCCCACCTGACATACAGGAGATCTTGAAGGATGTTCTGGGGGATGGAAGTGTAGGAGACCAAGAGTCTAATTAGGCAGGAGATAATCACTCCTGTGAAGAGCAATCTAGAAATGGAACTGCTGGTGAGTGGGAGGAAGCTGAAGAATGGATCTGGGTGGGCCTTACTCCAGGACTGTAACATCATTGGCATGGCAACACATTCAAGAAATAGATAAAGAAGAAGCAGAAGTTGACTTTCCCCATCGTTTTCCAAACCCTGTACTCCCCAAACCCTAGTTTGGGAGACTAGGTGGAATAATTTCATAGACCTAGGTGGTCCTACTATCAGGTCCATCAAAAGATGGGAGGCTCTACCTCAATGTGATAGTCAAATAGAAGGGTTGGAAAACATATTCTGAAGGTTCCCTGAATATGAGAAATCAAGTGATAGCTGGGTAACTCCTGTCACTTTCCAAGTGTATCTCCTATTTGGTGAGAAAGCTAAATGACACCTCACGTAAGAGCCGGAGAGTCCTTGAGAAGCCTGGCCATTGGTGTTTGTGATTGTAGGAGACCAGCCAGAATGCTCTGTGGACATATTAGGAAACAAAGGGAGAGTTGATAGTTTTATTCTTACATAAAGACCCATGTCATGGTGGTGGATAGGGTCCACTCAGCGTCTCACTTTGTCCCAACTATCCCATTAGCTTAACCCTTGTCGTTACCCATATGCCAGGCAAAGTGGAAGAAATCACAACCCTCATCAAAAACAAAAGTGATGGCTGGAGTAGAGGAGGACATGTATATTACACTAGATAACCCTTTTCCACCTTCATGAGTTCCTTACGCTGAACTTGGGGTCTCTTTGAGGCAATGGGGCAAGAGCAGAGAATGTGCCATAATGGCCTATGTTTTCAGAAAACTTGAGAAAAACCATCAGGTGCAACAATTAATGTAAAAGTTAGCTATAAAATCTTCCATAATATGGAGGGACCAAAGGCCGTGGGAAATAAGACCAATTCTCATTCTAAGTTGGTGACATTCTTGGGAAGTCTGTGGATAGCATATGAGGTTTGCTTCCTACAGTGGCTGTCTTGGACAACCTCCTCATAAGGATAGCTTAAAAAGTTAGGCAAAATATTTTTAGAATCTGTGTGAACATTTTTGTTGGGCAAAGATCTAGAAGAAGAAAGAAGCCAAGAGAGATGAGCTAGTATTTGAGGCCACGTGTTCCCTTCAGGAAATAGTCCACTTGGAAAGTGAAAGCTGAGACTGAGGGTCTCAGAAAATCTTTTGAAGGTCTCACTGGGATGGGGTGACAAAATCTGAGTTTAGAGTCTGCCAAGGAGGATGGGCTCTGGTAAACCCCCAGACTTATGGTTGGGACTCTGTGAATCTAGAAGGATTTACAAGTAAGGATGAGCTAGAAATAGACCAGTACTCACAGGACAAAAGCTCAGCTCCAAATCAGTTCAAGCCCTGATGTGATTATGGTGAATGCCCTGAGTCTAACTGCCTGACAGAACCAGACGTAAGTTCTCTCTGGAGAAAAATATGTCATCCATGGGTTATACACATATGAAGTAAAACTCTATTCACTCATGAAAAAAGGAATTCAAATTTAAAACAATGAGATGTAATGTATCTTCAGTAAAGCTAATAGATGAAGAAAATAACACAGAATTTAATAATGTTGACATGAATGCTTTCAGACTATATTAGATAGGATTATCTTTGGTTTCTGCTGAGGATACTTCTTTAGGGGGGATGGACAGAGGAAGAGAGAGAGATAATATCTTTTTTTTTTTTTTTTTTTTAAAGACTATTTATTTGAGAAAGAGAAAGAGAGCATGCAAGAGAACATGATTGGGGGGCAGGGGCAGAGGGAGAAGCAGACTCCCTGCAGAGCAGGGAGCCCAACATGGGCCTCAATCCCAGGACCCTGAGATCATGACTTGAACCAAAGGCAGACACTTAACTGACTGAGCCACCCAGGTGCCTTGGAAAGAGAATCTTAAGCAGGCTCCACGCTGAGCATGGAGTCCAATGCAGGGCTTCATCTCGTGACCCTAAGATTGTGACCTGGGCTGAAATCAAGGGTCGGATGCCCAATGAGCTGAGCCACCCAGGCACCCCTGCTGAGACTTACTTCTAGGCCTCATCTTGCTGCCCTTTTTGAATATATGAGTTCACACCTATGGGTATGGCTACAGCTGACTAGACCAGGGGTACACACCCGTCCCAATGGGTACCAGTCCATAGACTTCACTGAGCCGCTCGTGTTCTCTTCTTCAGGAATTTGAACTAAAATATATTGGATCAGTCAGGAGGAAATAGGTGGGTATGAGATCTATAATGTCATGATGATTTGGGGGTAGATTGCCGTTTTACATAGTTTATATGTCAAGAAGTAAAAAGCTGATTGGCACAGAGCAGCAGTAAGAAGAAGCTATAAGACATGCATTTCCCTGAAAGACAGATGGAGCCGCTTTAGTCCTCAAAGTTCCAAGACCAGAACTCATTTCCCCAGCAGTCTTTGCTCTACTTTTTGATGTCTATTTTTAGATATCTGTAAGACTATTGAAACCTTGAAATGATTTTTCTTTTATTAAAGAAATATCATACAGAACTTTACGTTATGTCTATAATTTCTTGTACACAATGTTATTTAATGTTAATCATTCAGAAATAACCAAGCCTACAAAAAGGACAAGACTTTTTTTTTTAAGAAAGGAGAAAAACCAATAGAAAAAAGGCCCGTAAGAAATTTAGATATTGGGGTTATCTGATGTGGACTTTAAATAACCGTAAATTATATTTATGAGAGAGAATTTCAGCAGAGAAGGAAACTATAAAAAAGAATCTAATGGAAATTCTAGAACTGAAAAATTTAATAGATAAATTAACTCAGTGGATAGGATTTAACAGAAGACTAAGCCCAACAAAGACAGAATTAGTGAATAGAAAATATGTCAGAAAAAATCTAAACTGAAGAACAGAGAAACTAAAGAAAAAAAAGTGGAAAACATAGAGAGACAAGTCAAGAGATTTACAGCACCATGAAAAGGCCTAAAAGACAAATAATTTTAGACTTAGAAAAAGAGGACAGAGGATGTGGCAGAGGCAATATTTTAAAAACAATGCTTAAGAATTTATTTAAGATAAATAAATAAATAAATAAATAAATAAATAAATAAATAAATTTATTTAAGAATGAGCTAATGAAAGATAAGAAGCCCCAATTCAAGAGTGCTACAAACACCCAAGCAGGACAAATACAAAGCAACATACAAGTAAAACCTCTGAAAAAAACAGACAGAAAACCTGTAAAGCAGCCACATGTATAGGTAGAAACTATAAAATACTGGAGATAAATTAAAAACAAATAATGACCTGAAAGCACTGGAGAGTAAGCAAAAATAGGCAGAGGCTGAAGGTCAGTTGACACCTGGATTAAGAGAATGGCACAGAAAAAGTTTTTCGTTTTGACAGCTTTTAGTTTTAGTTTTCAGCTTTTAGTTATGCCACAGTCTGCACCACTGCACCACCGGGATGGGCAAAACTTTCATAGAAACTCTGCAGCCTTTCTAATAACCAGAAGACAGATTTAAGGGCAACTACAGCTTCTAGAAAGTGAGGGAGAATCCCAGAAATAGAGCCAGAAAGGAGAAATTCCAAATTCTGAGTATAAACTCTGCCCAAATGTTCAACTAATCCCTGAATCCTGCATATGCAGGGCAGGCTGCAAGTAGCCCAGCTAAAGATAAAACTACTGAAATGCATTTTGAGGGGCCACACAGTAGACAAAATTTGCTATTTGCATCTTAGCAAATTAACCAACACTCTGCAGAGGAATTTAACAGAACCCAGAGTTTCTACAATAAAACACAATATCCAGGATACAACCCCAACTTACTTAACTTGTGAAGAATCAACAAAATACAACCAAATCTCAAAAGATAAGACTATCAGTGGAGACTGAGGTCCTGAGGCAATCGAGATGTTAGAATTAGTAGATAAGAATTTTAAAGTGGATATAATAACTGGTTCAAAGACATAAAGGAAAACATGATCATGATAAGGGAAAAGATGGGAGATCTCAACAGAAAAATAAGAACTATAAAATACAGCCAAGTGGGAATTCTAGGAGTAAAAAATACCTGAAATTAAAAATTCACAAGAGTAAGATTCAATATAAATGAAGATAGATTAATGGATATTAATCCAATATGAAGAACAGGGAAAATTTTTTAAAAAATGAATAGAAGCTTATGCATCTGTGGGACACCAGCAAAGATCTAACATATATATGATTGGAGTTTCAGATGGAAAGAATAGGAAAAATGAGACAAAAAGAAAAAACAAAAACAAACAAAAAACCCACAAAGAACCAAATGCTAGAATTTCTCCCAATTTAGTATAACACATACACTTACAGATTTAAGAAGTTTAGGAAACCCGAAACAAGATAAAAATGAATAAAACCATGCCTAGGCACATCGTAGTCAAACTGCTGAAAACTAAAGAAAAAGAGAAAATCACAAAAGTAGCAGGGTAAAAAACCAAAACACTATATACTGCAGAACAACCATTTCAGTAACCATCACTCCTCATCAAACACTAAGAAGTTGAGAAGACCTTGGACCAATACCTTCAGAGAGCTAAAATCAATAATAACGTTGTTAACCCAGAATTTCTACACTCAGTGAAAATATCCTCAAGAATAAAGGCAAAGGGCGCCTGGGTGGCTCAGTTGGTTAAGCGACTGCCTTCGGCTCAGGTCATGATCCTGGAGTCCCTGGATCGAGTCCCGCATCGGGCTCCCTGCTCGGCAGGGAGCCTGCTTCTCCCTCTGACCCTTCCCCCTCTCATGTGCTCTCTCTCTCTCTCTCATTCTCTCTGTCTCAAATAAATAAATAAAATCTTTAAAAAAAAAAAAAAAAAAAAGAATAAAGGCAAAGATATTTTCAGATAACTGAAAATCAAGAAAATATGTTCCCAGCAGTTTTGTAGTACGAGAAATATTAAAGGAAATTGTTCAGGCTGAATTGAAATCCTATCAGAAATAAATGGTAAAGAAAGTAGGACATGTTAATAAAAGGGAAGCAATGGAGTAATCAAACTAATTAGTGAAAATGAAGATAAGACAAGAGATAGGCAAAAAAGAAAAGAGATAAATGCAGGGTACATAATACAATACAAATAGTAAGATGGTACATGTAAACGCAAATATATCAGTAATTAGATTCATTGCAAATGGACGAATTACACTACTTAAAAAACAAAGATCTTCAGAACAATGACAACATGACCCTAACATACACTGCTTACAAGAGGCAAATCTTAAATACCAACAATTTTAAATAATAGGGTAGATAAAGATGGGTCATTGCAAACATTAACAGAGGCAAGGCTGGTAAAGCAATTCTAATATCAGACAAAGTGGATTTCGAGGCAATTAACATTACTGAAGATAAGGAGGGATATTTCATAACTGTAAAATGTCCATCAAGGAAATGTAACAATTCTAAATCTTATGAACCTAAAAACATGACTTCAAAATATAAGAAGCCAAAAGTGACAGAATCAAAAGGAGAAACTGACAAACCTACATAGTTGGAGATTGACTGATAGAACAATCTGACAAATAGACATTAAAGATACTCAACATTGGAACAACACAATTATCAAACTTGACTAAATTGACATATAGCACACTGCTTTCAGCAACTTCAAAATAGGCAATTTTTTTTTTTTTTTAAGTGAACACAGAACAATACCAAAACTAACCATATACTGGATCAAAAAGTAAGTCTCAACAGATTTCCAACCAAGTTCCAAAACTGCGAAACTAAATAATGGTCTCGGAATTCAGGATAGCAGCTACCCATGGGAAGGGGGCTAATGGCTGGAAGAAGACCAGAAACAGGCATCTGGAATGCTGATTATGTCTGATTATGTCTGATTATGTTTCTCAATCAGGGAGCTGACCACATGGCTGTATACTCAGTTTGAAAATGTACTGCAGTATACTTACGTGCACTTTCCTGGTGTTCTGCCTAAGAAGTTAACAACAGCAGTAAAACCTTCCTACAAAGCAAAATAAAGCAAAATTCAAGCCTAGATGTCCCTGCCAATGAGTTCTTCCAAACATTGAAGGAAGAGATACACTAACACTTTGAATCTTGTTTAATAATGTTATTGTAACCTAGGAACTTTACAAGAAAAAGTATTGTAGGTCAATTTTTTTTATGACATGGGCACAAAAACTCTAAATTATCAAATCGAATTGAGCAAAAATATAAAGATCATCAAATTGGGTTTATTCCAGGAATAAAAAATTAGTTTCACTTTTGAAAATCAATCAATGCAATCTACTGTATTTATAAAATAAGAAAAAATCATGTAATTCATATAATAATCTTACTAGATAAAAGATTTCATACAACTAAGCATTTGAGATTCATTAATTAAGCATCTGATGATTCATAACAGTTAATCATCTGAGAAATGCTAATTAGAATCCCAGTGAGACACTCCTATTCTCACCCTAGAATGGCTAACATTAAAAATAAAATGATTGAGGGGCGCCTGGGTGGCTCAGTCGTTAAGCGTCTGCCTTCGGCTCAGGTCATGATCCCAGGGTCCTGGGATCGAGCCCCGCATCGGGCTCCCTGCTCAGCGGGAAGTCTGCTTCTCCCTCTCCCTCTCCCCCTGCTTGTGTTCCCTCTCTCGCTGTGTCTCTCTCTGTCAAATAAATAAATAAAAATCTTAAAAAAAAAAAAAAATAAAATAAAATAAAATGATTGACAATACCCACTTTTGGTGAGAATACGGAGCAACTGAAACTTATGCGTGTCTAGCATGAGTGCAAATTGGTATAAATACTATGGAAAATTGTTTGGCATTATCATACACATACCCAGTGATTAATCATTTCCCCACTAGGTATATACTCATCAGAAATGCTTACATAGGGGCGCCTGGGTGGCTCAGTCAGTTAAGCATCTGCCTTCGGCTCGGGTCACGATTCCGGGGTCCTGGGATGCAGCCCCATGTGGGGCTCCCTGCTCAGCGGGGAGTCTGCTTCTCCCTCTGCCCGCACCCCCCCTTGCACCCGCTCGTGCTCACTCTCTCTCCCTCAAATAAATAAATAAAATCTAAAAAAAAAAAAGCCACATAAGTGCACCAAATGACATTGAAATCAATGTTCAGAGCCAACTACATGCAATAGCACATGTGATTATTAGAATTCTAATAGAAAATGAAAGAAACAAGTTGCAAATTCATTCTCTGCTATTCCATGTATGTAAGTTTCAAAACCAGGAAAACTAATTTATAGTGTTAGAAATCAGGACAGTGGTTAAATCTGAGCAAGAGGGAAGGAGTGGTCATTTGGAGAGAGAATGGGTGGGGGGCGAAGTCCGCAGGTTCTGATAGTGACTTTGTCTTAGATGATGGTAATACAGGTTTCTTCACTTTGTGATAACTCATGAAGCAGTACACTTACAATTTGTACCCTTTTTTGGTATATGTATTCCAGGTCAATAAAAGAACTTATATTAACATGATAGCATAGAAAATCATCCATTTTCCTGAAGTTCTAAAATCTTTGAATTGCCTGGTTCTTGTTCTGAAAGACAGCAATAATTTAACCTAAGAGTGTACAAACCCTCACATAGCCCAAGAATCAGGCCAGGGGGCCCAATGTAGAGCTCTAGATGTGATATAGAAAGCAACCAGATAAATTCCTCCGCCGGCAGAATGGAACCACAAAGCTGTGAGTGACCTCAAGGACCAGGAGATAATTCAGGAAAATCCTTTCTGGGGCGGGGGTTTGGAAGAAGGCTCCGTTAACAAATACCCTATGGGAACTCTCCAGTTCATTCTCTGCTGGCGGGTAGAGGATGCTTCGTGGATCACAAGCAATTGAGACATGAGAAATTTGCCACCAAAATAATTGTAGGTACCATCTGCTGAGTGCCTTGTACGACCCAGGCGCTGTCCTAAGCATTTTGTAGGCAATAACTCACTTAGTCCTCACTACAAACGTTATTATTCTCATACACAGATGAAAATACCAGAGGCGCAGACCGGTGTAGCGGTTTCTCCAAAGTCACAAAGAAGTGAAGAGACAAGATTTGAACAAGGCAATCTGGCCACAGAGCCCCATGCTCTTAACTTCTAACCACACAGCTCCTCCAGGCTAGTTAGCAGCTTTACAAACTGCTCTTGCATATATGCTCAGTAACGATCCAGAAGGAATACAGCTTTTTATGCACTGGAAGAATGTTCTTCCCACCCAAAGAAATTTTTTTTTTCCCCTCTGCTCGCGGTGGTTAGAAACTCATCTGTGTCGAAAGCCCTTGCTTTGTCAGCATTGCAATAGAAAACTCTCCCTCCTGCCTTGTAAAGCAGGAGGCTTGGAATTAGGGGAGGCTGCTTACCAACTAGAAGCTTCTGACCCTGGGAGAGCTTGGCTGTGACAATGAGTAACTCTATCCATTTCTGGAAGCAGTAGGAATCCTCTCTTTGCAGAGCTCTGTTCCACTCAAGCCCCTGTTTGTTCCAAATCCTCATCCCTTAGGAAGAAGAGCAATTGTAGGCTGCATATCATTTTGTAACATCAGACTTTTCTCAGTGGGACTCCAGTATGTTTTTTGTTAGATCTTCTTGGTTTTGATTTATCTGTGTCTGTGAAGATAGACGAAATTAAACGAATTTGGTTTTTGTTTTTCTGATGAGCCACTGGGCCAAGGTGGAAACCAGCAATCCAAATGTCGACAACCTCCCCCTTCCTTTAAGCTGTGAAGATTGTTCTGCATTTCCAAAGTTCCAAATTTCTGCTTGATCCAACTGCACCTTATAGTAAGTGAAAGCTAGTTACTTCTTCAAATTAAGTTCAAAGCAACTGAATGGAAAGGGTCCAAAGAATTCTCTAAGAGCTAAACTATTACATATTGTGTCATTAGGACTCATTTCTTTCTGGAAATGCTCGACTGAGGAAAGTGAGTTCAGACCAGTAGAACCCTGACATGGCTCAGAGTGTTTAGGGGTGCCGGCCCGTCTGGGAACTCTGATGCCAGCCCAGGTGACTGTTGGGTGTCCACAGGTGGCAAAGCCTCTCTTGGCTGGAATGAAGCTTGACTGAAGCCAACATGAATTGTTGTAACCGCTGTGGTGTGTCTGCTTGTCTGGGCAGCAGCCTCAGGGTGTGAGGACTACTACCCATGGTTCATCTCATGCAACTTAAATATAGGAAGATACATTTTAGGGGTATTCTTAGATGCTGAGTTGGTGTGGCTGCAACTCGATTTTTTACAGTCACTGAATAGGTGAACGAGAGGCGTAGACATGCCAGGTTTATACCGAGCCAACACTTCCCGGACTTCTCATTTCTGTTTCTTGGAGAGGAGCTGATTCAGATGCTCTCAGTGGCCAAACTTGGGTTCTGCTGTTTTGCTCTTACATTCCCACGCTGCGGCAGCCACCGACCATGTGCCACTTGGATGCTTTGCTTATTTTTCTGACTTCGTGAGTAATCAGACTTTTGTGTCCTTCCACAACTTTAAAGCCTTCTTACTGAAGTAATATATGAACATGGTTGTGGATTGTGTCATTCAGACAGGATTCTAATGACAACCAAGTCATCTGTAGACTCATTTTTAGCTCAGTCCACTCCTCATCATGTTTTCTCATTTCTAAGAGGTGGCTTTTGTTGCTGGATGGTTTGTTCTCTCATGTCTCTGTTCACTGCTGAATCATTTCATCCAGTTGGTTTAGCATGGCCTTTCTCTTCAATGTTTTGGGCCTGAATCAAACAAGTGAGGGTCTGCCAAAAAATCTGAAAACTCACCACTTTTCTTGAACCTATCAGAGAGCTGAGGTCGCAGGTCAACCCACAAACTTGAAATCTAAGGGAAGACAGGCACCTCCCAGGAGGAAGGGGCCATGAGCCCTTGCTTGGCCTGGACAGATGCTGCTGGATGCATACAAGCCGGTAACAAGAATTTAACGAAGATTTTTAATGAATTGCTAAAGGCTGAGTGTGACTAACACAAGAATACAGAACCCCTCGGAGCTACAATATTTGTACCCATTTGCAAGTTCTTCACTGGTCTCCCCATGTGCTCACAAGAAAAGCTGGGGACAGGGTGGTGAGAATGGTGTGGGTCATGGCCAGGGAACACGGAGTTTAGGGAGGCACCTCTCTTAGAGCAAGCCTGCTCTTTGTCTGGGGCGAGAGGTGACCTCATCCCTCAGGCTGCTCCCTGCAAACCCCGCCCTGAGAAGTGGCCAGGAAAGGGGGGCAAGAACCTTTGCTCGCATTCTTAGCACACCCAGGAAGAACATGGTGGGTCGCCTCTCCCAACGAGGTCGAGAACCAGTCTCAGAGGACCCGGCCCAGGGAGTTCCTCCACTGAATGGAGAAGATCCTTCTCTGCTCATCATGCCTAGGCCACAGGCTTGCTGTTGAGGACGGGAGGATCTGAAATAGTGGAAGTGAAAAGTTGGAACCTGCCCCCGCTGGTCTGAGGGACCGTAGGAGGCAATAAGAGAGGAAGTAGGAAGGCAGGAAGGAGATGTGCTTCTTCAATATGGAGGATGAGACCAGGGTCCCCCAGTACGGGTGAAATGAGCCCAGGGAAATGCTGAGGGCATCAGTCAGGACTCTGGGAGGGGGATCACCTTAGACACACACCCCCTCCCCCCACAGAGCTGGGGCCACCCAGAGCCAAGAAGCAGACTCAGCCATGCAGCATGGTTAGGAGACGGGAGGCTGGAAGTTAGCTTCCCAGAGCGGCTCTTCGTACCACTGTGGTGTGGCTCAGACCCAGCCAGTCCCGCCATGACCCAGAAGAGGTGTACTGGACCTAATGTTTGTGCCTCCCCGGCCTCCTTGGGTCACGTCCTCCTGGACCCAGTCATGGGGCTGCTGCCAGTCATGGGGACCCTCCCCAGCCTCCGCCCCTCTTTTCTCATTGTAGGCAGCTGGGGCCAGCAACGAGGCCACTTTGTCAGTTCAGCCGCAGCCACATGGCCTGAGCCAGGCTGTGCTCCTCACCTTACTCTCTGTCTGAAATGTGGGTCCCATGGGAGCCATTGTAGCTGAAGCCAGAACCCTAACCATTTTCAAGGTCCGAAGCGGCACAACTTGATACGGACTTGACTTCTCTCAAGTGTTGCCCAGAGAGCTGGGAACACAACCCAGGAGGGCAGAAAAGTTTTGACTTGTTAAGTTTGAACTGGGAGAGACAGGGACTGGGAAGGAACTAGGAGATCCATTCCTTGCCCTTCGGCCTCTCCCCTTTCCCCCCACCCCATCAATGATTCCAGGACTCAGGAAGCCTCTCCAGAGGTGCTCCCATGCCCCGTGCCCTGCAGCCTCTGCAGAGGCATCCCTACGCCTGCGTTTCCTGGCGCGTCATCTTGCACTTGCTGCCTCTTGTCCCCTGCTTGAGTTAGCCTTTTCCCTCACTTTGGCTTCCCTGGGGTTGCTCTTCATCCTCATCCCTCCCTGCCCATAATACACTGACGTTTCAGTTTTATTGCCGACTGCTTTTCTAGGGACCCCTGGCTCAGGCAGCATGTATGGAGGTGAGTTGAGGGCTTGCTTGGGGACCTTGCCAAGAAGATCACAGAGAAGGGGCTGGGTGGCCCTCAGTGTGGGGCTTTAGAGACGGCGGTGCAGGGGCGCAGGCAGGCTCGGGGTCTGTGAGAGCCCGGGTGGGGGCGGGCCAGCGAGGGACAGACCAAAGACAAGGCAAGTGACAGCCAGAGAATAACAAGATGAGCAGCCCCTGGGCAGACGAGGGTCACCTCCTGCAAAGTCGCACTTGAGAATCCTTTCTCCCCAAAGCCTCAAAGACAGAGTACCCAGATCCCAATGGGCAGACACGAACGGAGCGAAGACAAAAATCAGAGAGGAAGTCACTCCAATGAGATGCTTCAACCAGTCCCGATAGAGAGTTCAGTTCCTTTCCAACAGATTACAATTTTAAACAAAGAGAAGGCCATTAAGATTGGAAGAGATAGCGATATTTCTCACGGGCAAGGCGGAGTTGCGCCTGCTATCCCAGAAGGAATATCCGTCCAAGATGAAAGAAAGAAATTCCATTTGCTCTGCAAGTCTGGGTGCTTGTGAGTGCTTGTGTGACACTGCTAGAATTCACTGGAGCCTTGGGTGAGAGCCTTGGCCACGGGGCCAGGATTATAGGCTCAGGGGCACTGGAACTGACCTCAGATGGTCTTGGTGAAGGGGAGGTCGTTTCTTTCTCTGGAAATGCGGCTGTTTGGCTCGGTCCGCGACTCTAAGGGAGGGGCCAGGCAGGTGACATCGATGGGTGAGGGGGACTCTCCAGGAACTGTGTCCAACAGGACTCTGTTTGCCCTGCATACATAGGCCAGCCACTGTTGGTCCCTGCAGAAAAGAGGGTGCAGTGCCCCCAGAGTGTAGCTTACATTATTGGGGCAGATAGCTAACCTCATCTGAAGCTCGCAATAACCGCAGGAAGAGGTACTATTATTGTCCCTCTTTTTCAGATGAGAAAAATAACTCCTCACTGAGCTACTTTGAGTCCTGAGGCACAGAGAGGTTAAGTAAGTCCAAGGTCAAATGAGTGGAAAGGGGCAGAGCTGGGCGTCAGACTCAGGCAGTCTGGCTCCAGAGCATGCCTGCTCATATGGCCCAATTCTGCTGATTCTTCATTAGTCAGAAATTGAGACAAAAAAAAAAAAAAATTAATATCTCCCAATTTCAATACTCAGAGTATTTAAAAAAAATACTCTGCAAGCCAAAGAAAACCAAAGTATGGGCCAAGCTACAGCCTGTGAGCTGCCATTTTGTGTGTGGCGTTCCAAGAGGGGTAAGTTACGATGTATCCTTGGAAAGCCAGGTTTTTGTTTTCATCCCCTCCCCCCAAATATTCACAACAGAGTTTAAACTTGTCAGTTTTCCTTCAGAGTAGTCAAGTTGTACACCTACCCCCTTCTACCCGCAATGCTTCCATTACGCAAAATATTTCTGAATTCCTCTCTTGGAATTGCCTTCAGAAAGGTTTACGAGTCAGCTCTATTATTTTGTAGCCGTATCTTCTTTTTGGATGAAACTAGCATTTCCCGGCGTGATTCCAATCATGTTCACCAGATGTGGCTCTGAATCACTTTCAGTTATTTCCAGAAATCACATCCATTCTGAATGCATGGCGACTGACTGCCCAGGGAATCTTTCACAAGAATGTGTTCTGAGCATCATTAAAATATGTGTACCGCCTTCAAGATAACGGCATTTAAAAGGACACACCAATCCATCTCCTCACAGTCTTACTGGTTAAAAAACCAGGCACTAATGTACAGCGTCACCTCATTTATATGACCTGGGTTGGATATTCTGAGTGATGCTGTGATGTTATCTCTTGCCACATGAACTCAATCATTCCCTCCACCCCCTGGTGCTAAGAATTATGAACAAGGTACAGGAACTTGAATGGTCTGCAAAACAATTAAAAACAAGACTACCATCTGACCTAGCTCTTCTACTTCTGGGCATATCCCCCAACGAATTGAAAGCCAGGTCTCAGAGATATTTGTACCCTCATGTCCGTAGCAGTATTATTCACAGTAGCTGAAAGTTGGAAGCAATCTCAATGTCCATTGACAGATAAATGGTACCTAAAGTCGTCAAACTCACAGACACAGAAAGTGGGATAGTGGTTGCAAGAGGCTAGGGGAAGGGGAGAATTGGGGAGTTGTTGTTTAATGGGTAAAGAGTTTCAGTTTTACATGATAAAACAGTTCAGGGAATGGGTTGCAAAGCGACGTGAATGTATGTAACACTATTGAACTGTACATCTAAAAATGGTTAAGGAAAATTTTGTTATGTGTATTTCACCACAATAAAAAAAATAAGTAAAATGAAGCCATCATTCTCCTCTTTAAAACAAAACAAAACACAATGAAACCCACCCCACATGAGCCTCTTGCATGAATCACGTGTCAGCAGGTGGGTAAGACCTTCATCACGGATGGGCCTGATCCTCAAGGGGCTGTTTGGGAACCATTGGGCCAGGAATCTCCTGCTTCTAGGAGTGTGGCGGGGGGGACAAGTTATAGGCTAGAAACAGAAAAGAAGAAGTGAAGTGTCCTTGGCCTCAGCCCGCAAGGGAGTTTACCCAGGACAGGGCTGCTCTGGGAGGAGCCCGGATGTGCCCCCCAGCCCTTGGAAGCCTGCCAGTCTCTGTCCACTCTTAACTTCAGAGGAGGAATTGGAGCTCTGGAACGTGTGATCTTATTTAGTCCCCTTAGCATGGGGCAATATTCAATTATTTTAAAATTTATTTTATTATTTTTTAAAGATTTTATGTATTTATTTGTCAGAGAGAGAGAGAGAGCACAAGCAGGGGGAGGGGCAGAGGGAGAGGGGGAAGCAGGCTCCTCACTGAGCAGGGAACCCAATGTGGGACTCTGATCCCATGACCCCGGGATCATGACCTGAGCCAAAAGCAGACGCTTAACTGACTGAGCCACCCAGACACCCCATCAACTATTTTAAAGATAAGAATTGATTAATCAAACGCATGCTTGCCACATGTTGGGGCAGGGATCCGGAGCTCTCCTGGCTGCTTCACTAGGGGCCTTGCCTTTGGTCAGGGGCTCTCAGGGCACTTGGGGAAGCCGCTGAATACCAGCTGGTACACAAGCGTTTCAATCTTTCCCCCTTTCCCCCCAGCTGTATTGAGGCATAACTGACAAAAAGTATATTTACGGTGTGCAGTGTGATGTTTTGGTGTATGTGCGCAGGGTGAAATGAACCATAATCAACTCAATTTACATATCCATCACCTCACATAGTTAACATTTGTGTAGGGGTGTGTGTGTGTGGTGTGTGTGTGTGTGGAGAACATTTAAGACTTACTCTTAGCAAATGTCAAGTGTATAATACAGATTATTACCTATAGTCACCATGCTAGGCATTCGATCTCCAGAGTTTCTTCATTCTGCATAACTACAACTGTGTACGCTTCGACCAACATCACTTCCTTCCCTCCATCCCTCCCCTCTGGCAGCCGCCAGTCTGCTTTTGCTTCTGTTTGACTTCCTTAGATTCCACATACAAGTGAGATCAAGCAGTATTTGGTTTTTCTGTGCCTTCCTTATTTCACTCAGCATAATGTCCTTCAGGTTTATCCATGTTGTCCCAAATGATAGGATTTCCTTCTTTTTCAAGACTGAATAATATTCCTGTGTGTGTATATTTTCTTCATTCATCTGTTGATAGACAAAGAAGCTGATGCCGTATCTTAGCTACTGTGAATAATGCTGCAATGAACATGGGAGGGCAGATAGCTCTTTGAGATCCTGATTTTCTTTCCTTTGGGTATATATACCCAGCAGGGAAATGGCTAGATCATAATACGTAGTTCTATTTTTAATTTTTGAGGAAACTCCATACTGTTGTCCATAACGGTGGTACCGATTTACATTCCCACCCACAGCGCACCAGGATTCCCCTTTGTCCACATCTCAGCACTCATCTGTTGTCTTTTTGATACCAGCCATCCTAACAGGTGTGAGGTGATATCTCATTGCGGTTTTGCTTTGTATTTCCCCCATGCTTAGTGATGCTGAACATTTTAAAATTTCTCTTCCAAAGAAGACAGAAGTGGGTTTTTTTGGGTATGTCTTCTTTTGAGAAACATCTATTTAGGTACTTTTCTATTTTCTAATAGAGTTACCTGTTTTCTTGCTGTAGTTGTTTGAGTTCCTTATATATCTTGAATATTAACTCCTTATCAGATGTATAGTTTGCAAATATTTTCTGCTGTTCTGTAGATTGTTGCTTTACTCTGTTGACTGTTCCCTTTGCTGCACAGAAGTTTTTTGGTTTGAGGCAGTCCCATTTGTCTATTTCTGCTTTCGCTGCCTATTCTGTTGGGGTCATATCCAAAAAATCATTGCCCAGACCAATGTCAAGAGATTTTTCTCCTGTTTTCTTCTAGTAGTTTCACAGTTTCAGGTCTTACGTTTAAGTCTTTAATACATTTTGAGTTGATTTTTGTATATGGTGTGAGAGAAGGGTCTAATTTCAGTCTTATGTGTACACGGATATCCAGTTTTTCCAACACCATTTATTGGAGAGACTCTCCTGTCCCCCCTTCGTGTGTTCTTGGCACGTTTGTCAAAGGTCAACTGACTGTAAATGCGTGGATTTATTTCTAGATGCTCTTCTGTACCATAGGTCTGTTTTTGTGCTAGCACCACACTGTTTTGATTATTATGGCTTTGTAGTATATTTTAAAATCAGGAAGTGTGATACCCCCAGCTCTGTTCTTTTTGTGCAAGATTGATTTGGCTACTTGGAGTCTTTTGAAGTTGTATTGAATTTTAGAATTGTTTGCTTCTATTTCCGTGAAAAATGCCATTGGAATTTTGGAAGGGACTGCATTGAATCTGTAGATCACTTTGGGTTGGATGGACATTTTTAATAATATTCATTCTTCCAATCCATGAACACAGGGTATCTTCCATTGTTTTGTGTCTTCTTTAATTTCTCTCATCATGTTTTATAGTTTTCAGTGTACAGCTATTTAATCTCCTTGGTGAAATTTATTCCTAAGTCTTTTCTGGTTTTTGATGCTATTGTAAATGGGATGGTTTTCCTTATTTAATTTTTGGAGTTTGCTATTACTGTATAGAAATGTTACTGATGTTTGTATGTTGATTTCGTATCCTGCAACTTTACTGAATTTTATTACTGCTAACAGTTTTTTTGGGGGGGGAGTATTTTGGGTTTTCTCTGTATAAGATGGTGTCACACACAATATTTCAATATCTTTATAATGAGTAGAGTCGTACTAGTGAATACCAGCTCAATACTAGCTTGCCCTTTAGGTTCTTATTGAAGCTCTTTCTAAAACCGTCCAAATTCTGCTGCACTGAACTGAGAAGGGAGGAGATTTGTCTGCATCTGGAGCAAGTCAGCTAGGAAGACAACCAAGTGATCTAGATGAGGTTTATGGGGCTTAGGGGGGAGTCAGGAGAGGGATGTGAACTGGCCAGACGGAAAATCAGGGACGAGCCCGGTAAGCTGTGGTAAGGATGTGGGTAAAAGAAGTTGGAAAGAGTGAGTGGAAAAACACGTCTCCCTGCCCTCTTTTCAAAGTTGTGTGTGTGGAGCCCTGGCCTCAATATTTAACCTTGTAAACCTTAAAAGTAAAAACAGTTGAGAGTTTCAGCTTCCTCCCACCACTCTGTCGGAGCTCAGACCAAGTCACAAAGCAGATTTTCCGAAGCCAGCAAACCACATAAATAGCTGGTTAGGTCAGGAAAAAGTTAGTTTTTGTATGCAGTCAGGCTCGATGGCTTTTTGGCATCTCGTGGGCACAGTCTCGGTGTAACATCCTTTCCCTCCTCCCATCAAGAGGTGATGATCTTGACAGACAAGAATGCTGGAAGCCAAACGGGAAATAGAATAGACAGCAAAGGGCCTGGAGAACATCCCAGAAGTACTGAATGGAAGTCAGCACCTTCCACTGGAGAAGCTTTGACCATCATCAGGTTTAAACTTGAGAAATCCTCCCCACGCTGGGCGGTGTGTGTGTGCGTGTGTGCGTGCGTGTGTGCGTGTGTGTGTGCACGTGTGTGCGTGTGTGCCTGTGTGTGTGCACGTGCCTGTGCTCATGCACACACACACAGGTGCAGCTGCTCATGTTCTGCTGATGCATAAACACAGGGATGTGGGAATGTCAGTTCCAGGACAGCAAATAATTAGTGGAAGCACTTCGCCACATAGCCTCTGGAGTGGTGAGGCTGCTGTTTACAGCTACGTTTTCTCTTTCCCTTCCTCTCACTCGAATCTTCTGTCCTTCTCACCCCTCATTCACAGAAACTGTGATTCAGAATACGTCTGCGGTATGGTTGGGTTTGGGAAAAATTACCACAGGCTGTAGGAAAGGAGGAGAGACTTGATGTAGGGAGAATGGAGTGTGGCAGAGCTGAATATAGTGTTTGTTGAGTGACTAAGTGATGGGCTAGAGTGGAAATAGCTAGGAGGCACTAGACTAATTAGGAGGTGGATAATAACAGTGAACACACGGATCCCTCTAGGCCAGATGCTTCCTGGGTATTTTACATATAGCCATACCTCGTTTTATTGTGCTTTGTTTGATTGTTCTTTGCAGATATTGCATTTTTGACAAATTGAAGGCTTGTGGCAACCCTGCATCTAGAACTTCCATAGCTAGAGAGGAGAAGTCAATGTCTAGCTTCAAAGCTTCAAAGGACAGGCTGACTCTCTTGTGAGGGGCTGATGCAGCTGGTGACGTTAGGTTGAAGCCAATGCCTATTTACCATCTCAAAAATCCTAGTGCCTTTAAGAATGATGCTGAATCTACTCTGCTTATGCTTTAGCAATGACACAACTAAGCCTGGATGACAGCACATCTCTTTACAACATGGACTGAATACCTTAAGCCCACTGTTGAGATCTGCTGCTCAGAAAAAAATTTCCTTTGAAAATGTGACTGCTCACTGACAATGCACCTGGTCACCCAAGAGCTCTGACGGAGATGGACCACAAGGTTAACAGTCTTCCATGCCTGCTGACACAACATCCATTCTGCAGCTCATGGATTAAGGATTCATTTTGACTTTCAAATCTTATTAGTTAAGAGATATTTAAGAAATTTTATTAGACTATAGTGGCCATAAACTATGATTTCTCTGAGGGAGCCAGGCAAAGTAAATTTGAAAACCTTCTGGAAAGGATTCACCATTCAAGATGCCATTAGGAACATTCATGATTCATGGGAAGATTTCCAAATAGCAACATGAATAGGAGTTTGGGAGAAGTGCATTCCAACCCTCATGCAGGACTTTGAGGGGTTCCAGACTTCAGCAGAGGGAGGAACTGCAGGTGTGGTGGAAATCACAAGAGAACTAGAATGAGAAGTGGAGCCTAAAGACGACTGGATGACTGCAAGCTCATGATCTGACCTGAACAAATGAGGGGTTGCTTCTCATGATGAGCAAAGAAAGTGGTTTCTTGACATGGAAACTACTCCTGGGGAAGATGCTGTGAAGACTGTTAAAATGACAACGACAGATGTAGAATTTTACCTAAACTTAGTTGATAAAGCAGCAGCGGGGTTTGAGAGGATGGACTCCAATTTGGACAGATGTTCTACTGTGGATAAGATGCTATCAAACAGCATCACGTGCTATAGAGAAATCGTTTGTGAAAGGAAGACAATAGATGTGGCAGGCTTCATTGTTGTCTTATTTTAAGAAACTGCCCATACCCACCCCGATCTGTCAGCAACCTTCAATATCTAGTCAAGACCCTCCACCAGCAAAAAGATTATGATTTGCTAAAGGCTAAGATGAGGTTTAGCAGTTTTTAGCAATATTTTTAAATTAACGTATGTACATTGTTTTTAGACATAATGTTATTGAACACTTAATAGACTACAGTATCATGTAAACATAACTTTTATGTGCATTGGGAACCCAAAAAGTTCATTTGACTTGCTCTATCATGATGTTGGCTCTCTTGTGGCAATCTGGAATCGAACCTGCAAGATCTGCACAGTGTTCATATACATGATCTCATTTAACTCTCACAAGAGCCCCATGGGGTAAATCCTATTGTCGTCGCCACTACATGGATGAAGAAACGAAGGCTCAGAGGCAGAGACGTGCTGGTCAATGTTTAACAAGCATCTTGGGGAGGGAGGAGGATGCTAATCTGTAGCATTTATCAATGTCCCTGGTGTAAAACAGCACCATGCCCAATGTCAAGCTGCCAGCAGGAAGTCACCGAACACTGAGCTGGGAAAAGATGCACCAAGTCTGTTCGCACGTGCCAACTGGAGGCAGCTCTAGCACAGGTGGGCTTAGGGGGGTTAGGCAGCTTCCCCAGGAGTGCTCGCCTGCACGTAAGTGGCAGAGCCAGGGCTCGAACCCAGGCTCACTGCAGACTACCCTTCTCACCGATGCACTCTAGCACCCCTTCTAAATCACCAAGATGTCAAAAGGGCCCGCACTGGGGAGATGACAGTGGCAAAGGGGAGGAAACGATGAATGAGGGGTTTTGCAGAAAGCACTCTAAGAGACAATTGTTTTTCATTGTTGCAGCCCAGCAGCCTGAAAAAAAGCAGAGTTCGAAGATCAATGACTAATTAACATCCAGCTGCCAAAAAGAACTGTGCTTTGACCTTAGCAGAATATTACATAAACTCTCCCTGGGCAAGAGACTTCTTAGGGAGAATTAAGGGGTGGTACAGAGACAGTTCATTTAGGAAGAATCAGAAGAACTTTCCTATATAATGCCTGGAATTCTGGCCGAAGGGTGGAGGCCCAAGGGGGAGCTCTGGAACATCTCTTCATATTATGGGATTAAAGAATCAGGTTTCAATAGGCATTCCCAAGCCAAAGATGGGGGATGGTGGTGGTATTGGGGGTAATCTCCAAATTCTGCCATTAAGCTTCTGTGTTGCTTTGTGGACCCAAGCTTGACTGTCGTAGCAAAGGCTCTGGCTTAATGAAGGCCATTGGCACATGGTCTGTATTCAGTCAGTGTGCAGCAGTGCGGCATGTTGGAAAGAGCTCTGGACAGGAGTCTAGTCCCAGCCCTGCCGTTACGGGCTGGCCGATCTCGGGTATGCTATGCTACTCTGAGCCTGTTTTTACCATTTATAATGCAAAAGGTTTGGACTAGATTAATTTTTTAAAAATCTGTTTCAATTCTAAAAGGCTACAATTCTGTGACGCTTAAATATATTCATTTCCTAAGTCCTGGGCTTCACGAAGAAACTTTGATGAAGCAACTCTAACTTGAAAATAGAGTAACAACAATAAACTTTTATATGGTACTTATTAGCACCAGACACTGTTTTAAGGGCTAAACCACGTTAAAAGATTACAACCCATTTAATCCTTACAGCAATCATTTGAAATAAGTGACATTATATGAGATGATAGATGCTAACTGAAGTTATTGTGATAATCATTTCACAATATATGTATGTCAAGTCATTATGCTGTGCACCATAAACTTATACAGTCTGGATGTCAATTACAGCTCTATCAAATGGTGGGGGCAGAAATGGGTAATATTATTATCTTCATCCTGCAGATAAGGAAACTGAGGCACAAAGTGGTTCTATAAGCCAATGGGATAGGTGCTGTTCTTATCCCTATGACATGGATGAAGACAGTGAGGCTTACAGGCAATGATGTGCTGCTAGCTTGTGGCAGAGGCTGAGGAGGGTCCCCATGACTGGGTCCAGGAGGACGTGGCCCAAGGAGGCCGGGGAGGCACAAACATTAGGTCCAGTACACCTCTTCTGGGTCATGGCGGGACTGGCTGGGTCTGAGCCACACCACAGTGGTACGAAGAGCCGCTCTGGGAAGCTAACTTCCAGCTCCCCATCTCCTAACCATGCTGCATGGCTGAGTCTGCTTCTTGGCTCTGGGTGGCCCCAGCTCTGTGGGGGAAGGGGGGTGTCTGAGGTGATCCCTCTCCCAGAGTCTGACTGATGCCCTCAGCATTTCCCTGGGCTCATCTCACCCGTACTGGGGGACCCTGGTCTCATCATCCTCCATATTGAGGAAGCACATCTCCTTCCTGCCTTCCTACTTCCTCTCTCATTGCCTCCTACGGTCCCTCAGACCAGCGGGGGCAGGTTCCAACTTTTCACTTCCACTATTTCAGATCCTCCCGTCCTCAACAGCAAGCCTGTGGCCTAGGCATGATGAGCAGAGAAGGATCTTCTCCATTCAGTGGAGGAACTCCCTGGGCCGGGTCCTCTGAGACTGGTTCTTGACCTCGTTGGGAGAGGCGACCCACCATGTTCTTCCTGGGTGTGCTAAGAATGCGAGCAAAGGTTCTTGCCCCCTTTCCTGGCCACTTCTCAGGGCGGGGTTTGCAGGGAACAGCCTGAGGGATGAGGTCACCTCTCGCCCCAGACAAAGAGCAGGCTTGCTCTAAGAGAGGTGCCTCCCTAAACTCCGTGTTCCCTGGCCATGACCTACACCATTCTCACCACCCTGTCCCCAGCTTTTCTTATGGGCACCAAGGAAGGCCCAGTGAAGAATTTGGAGGTAGGGAGAGTGGTGATTTGTAGCAGTTTCCTCTTTTCCTATTGTAGGCAACTCTGGAGCCTAAACATGTGTAAAGTCAGGTGGCTAACTGTTTCCAGAAACACCCAGCTATTTATTGGCTTCCAGGCTCCAGATAATCTAATTTGTGCTTTGATAGGAGCTCTGACAGAGTAGCGGGAGGAAGGTGAAACTATTAGCTGTCCTTACCTTTAAAGTTCTCAAGATGATTCATCTATGCCAGGTTTGGGTGCACACCCTATAAGAGATTTTTTAAGATAACAAGAGAGATTTAAAAAGTCACATAATTAGATGCAGGGAGGCTCTCGGTGGGCTGACTGTACTCATTGTCCCTGTCCTATAGACAGAGGTGTTGTACTAAGAGAATTCTATAAACCTGCTCCTTGCCCCTAAAGAGTGTTGAAACTCAAAATATACTCTTTGATAAGAACAAAGAGGATTATGATAAAAGGCTTCCATTGATGAGTGTCACTTGGGCACATGGGCCATATGGAAACCGAGGTGGTATCCTAGCATGGGGGCAAAGCCAGGCCCAGTACAGGACTTTGGCTAAAGCACTGAAAGAGGCCAAGGAAGATATGTCAAACTGAAGAGATGAGAGGTAAGTGTAGCTACCACCAGGGACCCAGAAACCCTAGGAATCCTTACCCAGCGCCTTTTAAGATACACTTAGAGGTGGGTTTCCTTTCTCCAAAGCATATAAAAGTTGAGTAGGGTGCCTGGGTGGCTCAGTCGGTTAAACGTCTGACTCTTGGTTTCAGCTCAGGTCATGATCTCAGGGTCATGAGATCGTGCCCCCCGTCGGGCTCTGCGCTGGGCGTGGAGTCTGCTTCTTAAGATTCTCTCTCTCCCCCTTCCTCTGCCCCACCTCATGCACACGCATATTTGTGCTCTCTCTCTCTCAAATAATAACAATAATAATAAAGTTGGGTAAAAGTAACCATCTTTCCAGTGGTGAAAATTGTCAGAGAGGCAGTTCTTGGTAGCTCCATCTATTGAAATTTTATGAAAATATTTTAAGTGAAGAAAAAGACTGGAAGTCAGGAATAGTAAACATTCTTCTCCTTATTTTATTATTTTTATGTATTTATTTTTTTAAGTAGGCTCCACGCCCAGCATGGAGCCCAACACAGGGCTCGAACTCACAACCCCAAGATCAAGCCCTGAGTTGAAATCAAGAGTTGGACGCTTAACTGACTGAGCCACCGAGGTGCTCCTCTTCTAATTTAAAAATTTTGTAGAACATGGGAATTTTTCCCAATAAATCACATACAGTCCTTATTAGGAGAGATTGAATGCATTTTTCTTTAGTTGTTTCTGATGGTACAGTGTGGGACCTGGTTCTCACCATTAATATGTGTGTCTTTTCTAATGTAAGGATGTTGAAAAGCACGAATCCTGGTTTATCTGGAGTTGAAATGTATTTTTCAACCAACAAATGTTTACTGAGCACCTACTCTGTGCCAAGTACTGTCCCTGGCCCAGGGGATGCTATAGTAACCAAGACAAATGAGATCTTTGCACTTAGAAATACAAGTCAAAACCATGATGAGATACCACCTCCCATAGGTCAGAATGGCTAAAATTAACAACACAGGAGAGAATAGGTATTGGTGAGGATGCAGAGAAAGGCGAACCCGCTTGCACTGTTGTGGGAATGCAAACTGGTACAGTCACTCTGGAGGACAGTATAGTGGTATAGAGCAAAAAGCTAAAAACAGAACTACCCTATGATCTAGCAATTGCACTCCTAGGTATTTACCCAAAGGATACAAAAACACACATTCAAAGGGGTACATGCACCCCGATGTTTATAGCAGCATTATCAACAATAGCCAAACTCTGGAAAGAGCCCAAATGCCCATTGACTGATGAATGGATAAAGAAGATCGGGCATGTATATATACAATGGAATACTACTCAGCCATCAAAAAGAATGAAATCTTGCCTTTGGCAATGATGTGAATGCAGCTAGAGTATTGTGCTAAGCAAAATAAGTCTATCAGAGAAAGAAATATCATATGATTTCATTAATATGGGGAATTTAAGAAACAAAATGGATGAACATTCAGGAGGGGGTAAAAGAGAGAGAGGGGGAAGCAAATCATGTCCCTTAACTATAGAGAACAAACTGAGGGTTGATGGAGGGAGGTGGGAGGGGGATGGGATGGATGGGCGATGGCATTAAGGAGGGCACTTGTTATAATGAGCACCGGGCGTTATATATAAATGATGAACCACTGAACTCTACTCCTGAAACCAATATTGAACTGTATGTCAACTAACTAGAATTTAAATTTAAAATATATACATATATATATACATATAAAATAAAAAATAAAAAACAAAACAAATGAGCAAAGGGGGAAAAAGAGAGAGAGAGGCAAACCAAGAAACAGACTCTTAATTGTAGAGAATACACTGCTGGTCACCAGAGGGGAGGTGGGTGGGGAGGGGATGGGTGAAACAGGTGATGGGGATTAAGGAGGGCACTTGTGATGAGCACCAGGTGATGTATGTCATGTTGAATCACTAAATTCTACACCTGAAACTAATATTACACAGTATGTTAACTCACAGGAATTTAAATAAAAATTTTAAAAAAAGGAAAAAAAAGATGTTTGCCTTTACTGGGAAGACAGACACTGAAATGACAATTTTGTAGATAATTCTAGGAGGCATGAAGACAACACCAAAATGTGCTAAAGAATGCTTTGCATGGGGTATGCTAGTTTAGACAGGATGAGATGCGCAGGCCCCGCGGTGAGGGGGGAGATGCGAGCTGAGGTCTTGACCGCAAGAAGCACCCACGGTCAGGAGCCCGGTGGCCCCGCCAGAACCACACCCAGCAGCCCCCTGCGCAGAGGAAATGGCGCACGAGAAGGCCCAGTGGCGGGGCCGCGCTTGGCGAGTTCTGACCAGTGACGTACGCGGGCTTGGGGAGGGGGTGCAGCAAAGGCGGTACAGGGGGGCTCGGCGCCACGGAGGGAGCGGAGTTGGGAGGTTTTAGGGGGTGGTGACGGGACCTGGATGCTGCATGGGAACGCAGCCTGTCCCAGCGATGTTTTCACGGAAAATAACAAAAGAGTAATGAGTGCGTTCACTTCTGGGTCAGGATTCACATTTTTTAAAAAGAAACCTTTCATGTGGGGTGGTAATCTTATTCATAGACAAAGAAATGTACATTAGCATTTCCTCCAGTGTGCTGAGTTTTGCTCCCACCGTGCAGTTTATAACATTACGCACTCAAGGACAAGATTTCCACCCGCTTCCATCTCTAGGTTTACACCGCCGGAAATGGTCGGGCCCTCTTAACTAAATGTAAATCGAATCTTGTTCATGAATTCGAAAACTGATTTTTCCTCTGCTGACCCGAGTCAGGCAGTGGCCCATTTCATCTTGTACTTTTGAATTCGATGTAACATTATTTATTTCGATGTGTGCTTTAAGCAATACATCGCGATTCTTTCTGCACGCCTCCAGACCTTCCCGCCTCCCTCCCTAGCTTCTGATCCCTGCCCCCTGGCCACCTCCGCGCCTCCCCAAACTCCGAATTGATTTCTCAGGGCGGCACAGGTTGGCACTTCTGGTGGAGGAAGCTCGTCTTTCAGAGTCTTTCGCTCTGGATTTTAAGCCGTCGGAGAGCAGGACTGTGTGGGTCGGGGGTCCCACCCCCTCCTCCCTCACCCCCCACACGCCCTCCTCCCTCACCCCCACACC